>NW_017306486.1:505671-624537 GCF_000935625.1 Nanorana parkeri
GCACTGAACCATCTACATGAACAATCCCATACATTCCATTCATGCAAGCGCGCAGATCTGCGCAATCTGAAATGCCTGCCACCCAAAATGCTCCCTGAGCTACCTTTGTCGCACTGATCAGTGCGTTTTCCATATAGATTTAAATGGAAACACTCTGATCAGCGCGTTTTTTGTCCATTTTTAATTGCGTTTCAGTGCTGTAAACGCGATTAAAAACACCCCAAAATGCCCTTTCAGAAACCACACTGAAACAGTGCTGTCCTGGTGGGAACAAGGATGGGCGTGTACTCTTTGTTGTTTTGTACTTTGATTTGGGTAGGTATATGTTTTTATTATTTATCTTTTTGTTACAAAATCTATATATATATATAATCAATGAAATGTATAATGTAAGTTTATAATATGTATGTACAGTATGTGCCTTGGTTATCCACAAAACTGTAATAATGTTGGGAAGGCATATAAAGGTCTTCCACTGGTGTAAATGCATTAAAAGAAAAGAATTATTACACCAATATATACAGTACATATATATTTTTTCACATTTATATTTTTCTATTGCAGGCCTGAAAATGAAGACACTACTGGCAATATGTTTCCTCTAATTCTCATAATGCAGCCAAGCGTGTTAATCTTACGTGTAAAAAGATAACGTAGGGAAATGTGATACTGCCGCTTTTTTTGTCACGATAAAATTAAAATTGCATTGTGCATACATTATTCATGTGGACTGATTAGAAAGAGGAGGTGACACAGTTTATAGTGCATTGTACTGGTAAAATAAAAGGTTAATATGGTTGGCAGGCCTGCATTGCCATCTACCATGGTACAGTATGAAGTGATCTCAGTACAGGGACTTCCTGAGCTAAATAAGGTGCTGGGACAGCCCAGGTGTTATTATACACCACAGGGAGCCCCTAATTCACGATAGCGCCAATGTCACTAATCGGCGATTAGGAATGATGACAGCACACGTCATCCATTATTCCAGAGTCATTCACAGGAATCATAAAAGCACAGCATCAGTGTTACATGTGTAAAAGTAATCATTTAAAATCTGCTTTATCCCAGTGAACTGCTATTTGCGCCAACGTATGGAGAAAGCACGGGATTTTACACAGGGGGAGATTCAGCCCACAAGATATACGTGGGAGGGAGTTGTGGGGGCGAGGAATTAAAAAGCCTCAGACAGAGCTTTTCATTGAAAATGTCAACGTGGTGAACGGTTTTATTGGAAAGAGGAACTCACAGTTTCTCTATACTAAGCTGGCGATCTTCCCGTGACAGTCACAGGGAAATTCTCAGCACAATTATTTTCATCACTTCATTGCAGGAATCACAAAACTTTCCACGTGTCATGATAATGTGCCCCAAAGCTACATGTTGTGGGAAATACAGGGACCCAAGTACAAAAACTCCTGCCCTGCCCAGTTACTCTGTACACACAAATCAATGATGACATCTATGTTTGCTACTGTAGTCATTTTCCTTTTTTATACTTTTTTATACAGGCAAAAGTGATCATCTTAATGCAAATAATCCAATACATGTTCGTTAATGTATGAAAGCCAAAGTCCAGGAAGATATAAAAAGGCACAAGAAATACAGCCAGGTACCTGTATTTTATATCATATCAGTCTCTTGCTCTCAGGGCTGGATTTGTCACAAGGTCACAGAGGCCCAGCCTCGTGGCGGCAGGGAGCAGAGGGGGGATGGGTGTGGAATCTCCAGATGCCCGGGACATTCAGTTACGGGCACCAGGCGGGTAGTTGTTTCCTACTTTTAGCCCTGCTTTGTGCATGCAGAACTACATGTAGAGTGGGGAAGCCACCCCTGTTTGTTTACAAGTGATCTTGGCGATGTCGCCGAGATCACTTGTATGCAGCCAAACTAACCCTGCCTCCCCCGCTATCTGGTTGCCATTCTCTATTGAGGGGAGAGGATGTTAGTGGGGAAAGGGGCGCATTTAGAAACCTGGCCTTGGGGCACCAGAGAGTAAATCCGGCCCTGCTTGCACTCCCCTGTACAGCAGTCCTCAAACTGGAAGGTAGGACTGGAAGTCAATTGCATCACCCTCCAGAAGGAAGGACAGTGTCAGCACCAATTCAGAGATGATTTGAGGATCTACAGCCGAGTGATGCATAAATAAGGTACATTTTTGTTTCACGCTAAGGTACTTGAATGCATTTTTAAGATTTAACTCCTGAGTTTAGTGTCACTTTAATTACTTTTATTTTTTTATTTTTATACTAGTGATACTGGTGATACTGTATCAGTGTCGATACTGAGTATTTGGGTGAGTACCCGTACTCGCCCAAATGCTCCGATACTTACCCTCTATACAAGAACTTCTAGTCAGAGGGAGATTTCCACTGACCGGCAGTGCCACAAGGGAACATGGAAATGGCTTTTTGGCCAATCAGGAAGCCAGGCGGTAGCTAATGTCTCGCCGCCCAGGCTTCCCGGTTGGCCATGAAGCTGGCTCCATGCTGTTTGGCTGGCACGATGCACCAAGCCAGCTAAACAGTATAGAGCCGGCTTTCCAGGCTATCAAGAAGTTTGGTGGTGGGTAGACATGTGTGATTAGGTTCAGAAAGATTTGTTTTTCAGATGGATTTTCGCAAATTCGTACATTCAGTTGCAGAAATAACGAATGCAAATGAATACAAATTTTCAGATGCATCCAATTGCAAGTTTTATTTGTGTAAATCATCAATTAAAAAAGTTTAGTTAGTGGTGAAGGAATTGTTGTTGCAGCAAAGTGACAAAAGAAAAAGAAAATTCAATTTTTATTTATTTTTTGCAGTCCGCAGAAGAGAGAGAGAGAAAAAAAAGCGTGAGTTTCCCCCAATTGATACCAGACCCTTTAGGTCTGGTAGGAATGTTAGGGACTTCTTTTATTTCGACAAGTCAGCGGGCATTGTTTAATCCCGATTGACGCTGGATTACAAAAATGGATCCATTTTCTTTAAATCAAGGAATTGTAAAAACTGACTCTACTTTTTTTCAATTAAAGGACTTTTCAAAATGTGTGGTCTCTATTTACATTTACTTTTAATCCTTTAGTGAATGAGTAGGGGTACCCCTTACTCATTCAAAATATAAAGGGCCTGGAATTAATTTTTTGTTTTTTTTGGGGGGGGGGTCCCTCCTAACATTCCTACTAAAGGGAACCGTTACACTTTTCTTTTTTCTCTTATGCAGACTGTAAAAATAATGTCATTTTTTTTCTTTGGTCTGTCACTTTGCTGCAACGCAAATTTGTCCATAACGAAAATTCGTCAATACTACCATTAACGCAAATTTGGATTTCGTCTGAATCCCGAAACGAATTGACTTTCCAACCTGAGTCCTAAAAAACGAATTAACAAAAAATCTGAATAAAAATTAAACACATTTTTTGCCGGCGCACATGTCTAGAGGCGGGTAATGACACGCCGCCCAGCTTCCTGAAGGGCCGGGAAGCCGGCTCCATGCTAGCGGACATACCGGTATCGGTACTTGGTATCAGTGAGTACCGAAAGATAAATATCGGTACTACCGAAAGATAAATATCGATACTCGATAGCAAAAAAGCGCTATTGGTGCATTCCTACTGTTAAGAGTGTTTACTCTTATTTTTGTCTGTTTTTTATTCATATTCATGTGCATTTCTGTGCATTTCTATACAGCACATGCATTGGTTTGTTGTTGATAATTCAGTAAAGAAGACATATTCAGAATAGGGATGTTCCATTGTGGAGATGCTATAAAAATGCATGAAGCCATTTATTTCACTGCTTAATACATCTAAAAGCCCTAAAACATGGCATGCCCTATATTTGAATATAGCCTAAAATGTGGCTGACAGCTGTGAACTAGCCACATAGGAATGAATGGGATTTCTACTTGAAATGCACTTTCAGATATGTGTTTTAGTGCAGGAAAAAAAGTCTAAATGAGCCCTCAGGGACTTTGGTCCATGCTCACTCAGTAGCATTATGCAGTGCCTGTAGATTTGTTGACCACAAATTTGTGCCGCATTCTTGCCTTTCCACCTAATGTCAAATTGTTTATACCAAATTCTGACCCGGTAATCTGTGAGTTGCAGATGAAATTGAGATTCATCAGGCCATTAAAACTTCTATGGTCCAGTTCATGTGGTCCTACAGTGAGCTCATTTACCTGTTCTTAGACAGGAGTGGAACCTGCCATAGTCTGCCACTATAGCCCGTAATTTTGTAAGGTTCCATTAATTTTGTATTCCGGTTCCTTAAGATTTTTGACTTTTTCCCCTGACCTCTGAGCAAACCAAGGTGTATTCAGGACTAAAATGCAACCACATGATTCATTGTCCGGCTATTTGTGTTAACAAGCATGTGTACCTAATAAAGAGGGGTGTGTGCCCATATTTAAATACATCATAGTTTTCCTATAAAGTGAACTTGTAAATATATTAATTTAATAGCTGAGATTCCTGACTAGGTGCATGCTCCAGAGTCCAGCCTATAATTCCTATCCTGGTTTTAATACCTAACATGTTACCGACCTGGAACAAGACTGTAAGATGGGAGTTTAGACCTTTCAGACTTCACTTGCTACATACTTTTTCCAGGCCAGTGACTGACTAGGTAGTAGAACCAATATCAGGATGACTGCAACAGCCTATATCATTAAAATCGTCAGAAATGCCAGCCACCATATTTTTGTCCTCACAGGTTCTCTTTAAGCAATTGATATTACCAAAACAAACACAGTAAGTACTAATAGAACCTAAGCACAGTAATACTTGATAGATATAAGTACTATATCTGAATGAGGATCTAGATCCCAATCTTATAAAACTTTACCAAACAGCATGCAAAATAATGAACTGCGTATGCAGAAGACATTGCAAATGTGCTAAAATCACAAAGCCAACTTTACTGTATTGGCTATTTGCATTTCCTTAACTGTATGGAACCTGATGAAAAAGGCCAGCAAAATAATTGTTTTGCCATTCTGTGCCTTTACAGATTTGTCAAGGATTGACATGGGAAGTTGGGATGTCCAAGTGCAGTGTAAAACATGAATGAAGAGTGAATAGGCTGGGAAAAAAATGTTGGAAGAAGAGCGCCACACTCTTTTTTTCAGGCCATAAATGGTTTATTGGTCAGCAAATTAAGGAAAATGAAAGGTGACAATTACATTCAAGGTGTAGAGCTGGTTTCAGTTAGTGGTTTAGTATCTAGAAGCTAGACTGGCACCCAAAGCAGGCTCGGCTTCTTGGGCACAATTCCCATCAGATTCCAGTTACAGATACTCCCCAGTTTAGTTAAAACTTCTAAACTCTGAGGAATTGGGTCATCTAGAACCCTCGAAAAGCATTGGTTGTGTTTAACTTAATTTGGTGATCAGTAAACCATTTTGGACTGAAAAAATAGTTACATAGTTACATATAGTTACATAGTATTTGAGGTTGAATAAAGACATTAGTCCATCAAGTCCAACCTATTAGGATCTCATTCTAGGAGTACCCGTACCCCTGTATATTACGGTCCCTTAAGAAATCGTCCAAAAGTTTCTTGAACAATTCCACATTCTTTGCTGAAATCACTGTCTGTGGCAGTGAGTTCCAGACCCTAACTGATCTTACTGTGAAGAACCCCCTTCGCCCCTTGTGCTGGAATTTTTTTTCCATCAATTTTAGGTGGTGGCCTCTAGTTTTTGTAATGGAGTTAATTTTAAACAGTTTATCGCTAATGTTGCTGCCACCATTGAACATTTTGTACATGGAGATCATATCCCCCCTCAATCTCCTCACCTCCAATGTGAACATAATGTGAAATAAAGTGGTGCTCTTCTTCCTACAACCTCTTGATATACATTAAGCCTCCAGAGCCTAACCATGGCCCCTGTGTTCCAGAGAGCTGCACACCAAAAACATTTCACACTCAACTTGGACATCCAACCCAAACCAGGGAACTAGTACTCCACTTCTCCATCTAACAAAAAGAGGAGTAGGCAGTGGAATTCTAAAAACAAATAACACAAATCAGATGCTGTAAACAAGATTATGGTAGGTTTGAGGCGCTGTGAATTCAGCAGAATGTTTTGGAGAAAATAATGGCAGACAAATCTTTCTAATCATGTGAAATCTGTCCCTGCACCTTTTCTAAATTTAAAATAAATATGCAGGCCCCACTGCAACATCCACCACTCTTAATTACGGTAGCATGAATAAACAACTGACCTCAAATACAGGGGGTCTATTCACGAAGCTGCCGAAGGATCTAGCCGTAGCTTCGGCCGATCCTTCGCCTAGCTTTGGCCCCAGGACCCCTTCGGTTCAGTAGAACCGAAGGGGTGCTGTATGGGCTATTCACAATAGCCTGTACAGCTCCCGAACGTGGGCGAGCGGCTCAGTCGAGCAATATGCCTCGGCGCGGCTGAGCCGCGCTGAAAGCCGAAGCATTGTACCCGCCCTCTGCTGCAGTTCTCCATCAGGTCCATCAGCAGAGGGCAGGTACAATGCTAGTTTACTATTGGCTATTGCAAATTGAAATAGCCAATAGGAATCTAGCAATGCATTCCAATGGGCAAAAAAAAAGCAGTGTTTCTCTTCTGGGCGGCCGTGAGCGGGAGGCTCCCAGAGCGCCCGGGAGAGTTTTCTTTTTTCTTTTTTGATGGCAGCAGAACCGCCGGACAATAGAAAACTGTTGGGCGGAGCTAGCTGTCATTGCTAGCTCCGCACAATCGTTTATTATTTACTTTTTTTTAACTTTTTAAACTATTTTTCTGTTCTGCTCGGTCACTCTGAGGGACCGAGCAGAACAGCCGAGCCGAATGCCGCTCGGCGGCATTCGGCTATTCACTCACTGCTGTTCGGCATCTATAAGAATAGGCTGTTGGATCGGCTGAGTCGATCGGCTTGGATCGGCTGAGTCGAACTCCTTCTGCACTTCGGGTCGGCCAAACATGCTGAGCATGTTCGGCCGACCCGAAGCCATGCGAAGCAAGCCGATGTACGGCTGATTTCTCTCATAGCAGGTTTCCTTTAAGTTCTGCATTCAGCACCCCAGAACAGAGCTAAGAGGTGATTCACAGGTTTCTAAAATAGTTGTTAGGTGCTTGTAAAAGGCTTTGTAACCGCTTGTTGAAGGTGATACTCATCTAGTATCTAGATACTCTAGATACTCATCTCAGACTAGTATGTTGAAGGACAGTAGAATGTAGCCTGATGTTTCTAAATTTCACTTTTCTTAATCTTCCAGTGATGCTATGCCAACCATATACTGGAGTGGAAGCACACAAAACTAGAGTAGGCCTTACCTGAAACACTTCTAGAATGTGAAAGTGGGCCCCAATGCATTTGGGAGATCACTCTCATGGGATTGCGGCGGTCAAAAAATATAATTGGTGAGGTAGATAATGTTTAGTGTATGCTAAAACAAATTTTTTTAAATAACCGAGTCCAGTCAACCTTCTGCATGGCATTAAAGGTTACAGATGTGCTTAGAGTACTTATATATGCCATTACTTGGTCATAAGAAT
The DNA here is from genome assembly GCF_000935625.1 of Nanorana parkeri. NCBI lineage: Eukaryota > Metazoa > Chordata > Amphibia > Anura > Dicroglossidae > Nanorana > Nanorana parkeri. Next base: position 513,184 of record NW_017306486.1, read on the forward strand.
TTAGATGAAATGCTGTAATAAAAGTACCCTGAAGTTTTTAGCTGCTTATGACACTTGGACAGTTTCTATGGAAACAGTATTCTTAAAGGCCACTTACTTTTCCTTCTCCGGTCTAACGTTGGCACTCCCTAACCAAAAACAGGCTATTTTTTGCCTCTCTCAGCCGCTGTGCAATTACATCCTGAAAATGACCCAGCAGGGAGTTGATTCTTTGTATTTGCTCAGTGGAAATGCATTTCTGCTGTTTACGAGCTAGAAAAACACAGGCCATTGGCATTTTCAAGTGAAGTGTGATTGGCCACATGTGAAGCAATCAGTTTTGTTCTGACTCTTGGATTCAGTTCTCAATATTTGAAAAAAAAAAGTAAAAATGTTGCAGATCATCATTAAAGAGAAACTGCTATCTACAAAAGAATGCTCTGACCTGCACATCTTTACTAATTACACATGATAACAGATTGCTGCTAAATCCAAATGAATGTTTAATGTCGGAGGAACCCTTTCTTGAGAGAAACATGGCAGCTGCCATTGCTAACCTCTCATGCTTGGCCTAATGGGTCCAGGAGGGGCGTTACGGAGCCCATTGTCCCTGCAGCTGGTCAGTTCTTGCATAGTGCTCACTAGTTCACTAAGCTTAGTGAATGAAGTGAAAGTTGTGTTGACCTTTATCATCCACTCATAAGCAAGCAAAAATCCTGGTTTTCTTTTCACGTAATTGGGTACTCTTTGCAAAGTGATTTTTCACAATTACTAATCTAAGTGAAAACTTTCTTGCAAAATAAAAATACATTAGTAAAATAGCCACACTGTCTCCTGTGTCGATGTCACAAGGTCACAAGTCCACCTTCTATAGGTGGCCATACACTGTACAACCATCGCAAGACCTTAGTCTTGCGATGGTTGTAAAGTAATTAAAAAACGTAGGATCTGCCCATTTTGGACAGGCAGATTGTACTCTCGATCATCGCAAGCCCGCCCCCCTGAGGGGCGGGCTTCTGATGACCGCAATGCTGAACGGGCAGTGTGCGCGTGCGCACACAGGCCCGTTCGGCATTTGTCTCCCGAGCACCGTTCAAACCAGCCGAAAATCGTAGGATTTTCGGCTGGTTTTCTAGCGTGCTCCTTAGACAAACGACGTGCGACCGTACAGTAGAAGCGGTCGCACGTCTTCGTTCACACTGCTCGATTCTCGTACGATCGCGGGATTTCCCGCGATTCTCGTACGAGAATTGAGCAGTGTATGGGCACCTTTAGGTTCTAATGGTATCATAAAACCCAGATCCACATTTACCTCAATGATCTACCTACTAAGCTAACTGCTATTCCTGGAAAGCTGTGAGCACAAAGTCACTCAGATTCCAGGATTGTGCTTGCTATCCTGCTGATCAGCAGCACGACAAGCCATGCAGCCTCACATGCCGTCTATGTTTATATATCACTGACCTTTCTTCTATCACAGGTAAGTCCTCTAAGGCTATAGAATTGATGTATGTGGAAAACTTACAGTACAACAGGACAGACCCAGAAGAGAGGTATAAAACACTGTGTGTAAAAGACAGGCATGTGGCACTTTGCATAATAGAGATTGCAGACAAAAATAAAAACACTTTTTTTTGCACTTCTGTCAGCATTTTATTACTGTCTGTGTTCCTATTGAGGAGATTTCCCAGCACTTCCTATCTCACTGCTATGTGTCCACGAAACAGGAAGTGAAGATAAATCTCCCTAGAGACACAGGCAGTAATAAAAAATTGGCAGATGTAGTAACTCCTCTTGGTTCTATCTAAAACTTGCAAAGTTTTGGAAGGTGTTTGCCTTTAAAATTCAAATTTCTGGACATGGCATGGTCTGTGGACATACTCGTTCTAAATGTTTACAGAAGAACTCCGGGTAAAGAAAAAACGTACCCTTGCAGTGGAATACTCTTGTACTGCAAGTGCTCGTTTTGTCTAGGGGGCCCAACAAAAGTTGTATTACTCACCTGATCCTTGGTCCTGCCATGGTCAGTGCTTACCTCTCTCCCCCTCTGCTCAAGCTGTGGATTGTCCTAATGAAAGCCAATGGACCTGCATAAGACGTAATTACATTAGTGGTCCTTAGACCTCTGGACACCAGGGGAGAAGATGCTGCAGGAACTAGTCTAACAGCTCAGAAGGAACGGGCTGGACTTCTGATGAGTAAATTTGCTTTAGTTGAGCCTCCTAGAACAAAAAGGGAATTAACCCTTGCAGCGTGAGGGTAGCCCAACTGCAATGGTAAGTTTTTTGTTTGCCCGAAGCTCTTCTTTAAGTTAATACAGTACTATAATAATAAATGATATAAAAGTGGCGAATTATACAAAAAAATATGTCTTCCGTGTAATAACTAAAGTAAAGTTTTAGTATTAGGGAAATAACAGTTGCTTATTTCCCTAATACGGAGGGACTAAGCTGTACCAATTGTGATTTGACATAATGATTGTATTTTTCATCAACAAGAGCTGAAAATAACAATAAAGATCATTATGGCAAATAACGTGTAATTGTTGAGTGAACAAAATCATATATCTGGATTACCAGGAACATCTGGGCAAATGTACACTATCGCACCCCCTATATACAACACACTAGAAGTCTCCTATTGTTTATAGCAGTTTACATTATCGTGAAAAGAGTTAATACCACAGGCGCCAGCCACACTACCTGTATGGAAAAGGTGTAATGATGCACTCTGGAGGCTGCTCACGCTGGTCTGGGGTAACCACAAGGACTGAAATAAAATGAAAAAGAAAGCGCCTCCATCGTGCAAAACTGTTTTATTATGACGATATAAAAGGAGTAAAAAACATACTCACAAAGGGACTTGAGTAAACAAGCATATAATGTATATCGGCAAACACAGACACCGAGATTGTGAGGCTCCAACACAGCCGGCAAACTGCATAGCCCTATTGGTTTACGCATTTCAGAGGACACGCCTCCCTTCTCATAACCAATCTTGGTGCAATGACCAAGGACAAATATTGGTCCTGAGGTTACAAAGGTAGTGACTGAAAGGGGTCTGAAAGAAGATCCGCAGCACGGAGACTCAACAAAGTGTAAAAAAAAAAAGGTTAAAACAGTATTTGTTAAAAAACCAGCAATTGTTTATAATACACAGTGCTTTACCAAACTAAATGTCATCAGTTATATTATTAAAAAAATATATAAGATGCCACTTTTAAAGGGACCAGTCTGGATATATGAGAGCTGCTATTGCTGACTTGTATACAGCGCTGTGTTGGGACACCTGATATGTATACAGTGTACTTCTCATGGGGAAAAGACCTTGCTAAGTAGCAAAGGAGAAATCAGGGTGATAGTTCCAAAGCAGTCAGTGCACACATTGAAAACAGCTCTCATATGTATATCTCCATAAGATGCTTTTATATTAAATCTGTCACATGGGAGGCAAGATCACAGAGTTCTGGAAAACAAACACATTTCCTTTTTGTCATATTACCAAGCATGCTGCGTTTTATCGCACCGCACCAGATGCCACCGCATGTCGCTGTGCGGGGACCTGAATGGACTGTTCAAATTGTATGCTCCTCAACACACTGCAATGCAACGCACACAGGCAGAGCTGCCACAACACACTGGCCTGTCCGCTGATGCACAGCATTTTGATAGATGGGCTAGTGTGAACGGGCCCTTAAGGTCCAGCAGACTGATGGAAACCTGTTAAAGGTGCCCATACACCTTGCGATTATCGTACGATAATCGTGGGAAATCCTGCGATCGTACGATAACCGCAAGGTGTATGGAAGGTGTGCGACCTTTGCTACTGTAAGGTCGCACGACTTTTGTCTAACGAGCATGTTTGAAAACCCGACGAGAATCGTAAGATTGTCGGCGGGTTTGTGACATGCTCGGGAGACTGATGCCGAATGGGCCGGTGTGCGCAAGCGCACACTGCCCGTTAAGCATTGCAGTCATCGGAAGCCCGCGATGAACGCAAGTAGGATCTGCCTGTCCAAGATGGGCAGATCGTACATTTTTAAAATTACCTTACAACCATCGCAAGACAATAGTCTTGCGATGGTTGTAAGGTCTATGGCCAGCTTTACTCTTGCCACAGACATTGATGTGCAGATGTCCAGAACATTTAGGAGTGTCAGTGTGTGGTAATTAACTTGACAACAAATACCTCTTTGACTAATGTGTCTCCCTCAATAGTATTTATATTGTTTTAAAGGACGTACAAAGCTTTTTTTTTGGTACTATGTTTAATAAATACTCTGCTCCATTATTGTATTACACTAACAGACAAAATAATTGAACAAAATGAAATTTTTTAACATTGTAACTGTTTTTTTTTTTAACACTACACTGCCTTCTTTAGGAACAGTATTTATTTCTAGGTTCACAGCAAGTGCATGCAGAAAACAATGCACTAGCGGCTGTCACTGTCAGTCCACATTCACCCCGGAGCTTCAGCGTTTTCAGGTGAGATTTTAAAGGCTTTTCTTTTAACACTTTGTTATCTGGCGCTTTCAGCGTTTTTGTTTTAGCCTATGGAAAGCTAGCTACTAGTAGAAGACAAAAAAAATCATGCAAAAAACACACATTTTCAGCAGCTCCCATTGACATCTATGCGGTCCAAAAAGCACAATTCTGCCTGAAAAAAATTACTTTTATGAGCAACAAGTGATACAATCCTCAGGTGTAAACGGGCACCATTGAAACGGAAAAAGATTCTTCATGCTGAGCATTGTTGTGCTTCAGAAAACATGCAACAGATCATTCAGGTGCAAATAGAGGCTTACCCACCGTAATGTGATCACATGATCAGGAACCACGCTGACTTGTTCCTGATTGCTAGCCTGGTAGGGTAGGTGTCAGTGATAACATGGCGTGGATGAGCAGCACTAGCTCATAAGCTGCCCATTCTATGACAGAAGGTGAACAAAGAATTGTGCAAAGGGATGTTATTTTACAGACTACAGGCACCAAGGGGTTAAACGCATCTAAAAACCAAAGCAATACAACATGTCCAAGGAAAGATTTTCTCCTGACGTGATGGGGTGTGAACTTTTCACACCAGATATTTTTTCTTCTTCACGCCACAAGCAAAGCAGCCTCACACTGACTCAGGTGATGCAGCTCTGACGTAGCAGTCACTTGCTTTGACACCAACTAAGTAGCTAAATATAGTCAGAGACTTACCTAACAGAGCTGTTGGTGAGGAACACAGTAACAAAGCCATTTAAACTCCATCTTAAATGCTCCTCTTCCTTGGCCACCACAAACAAAGCTGTTTGGCTTTAGACAATGCAACTCTCTAAATAGCCGTAAGGCTTGAAGAAATATGTATCTCTTATATTTTGTATACATGTACACATAGCAGAATAAGTGCAGAAACGTACAAAATAATGATTCACAAACTGTTAAAGTAGAACAGCAGGCAAAACTTTTTTTTAGTTTTGGATAAGGTAAGGGAGGGTTATAACCCTTGTCAGCTTTTTTTGGCCATCTGTGTCTCATTGGGGAGATTTACTTTACTTCCTGTCTGATAGCCACAACAGGAAGTGAGATGAAATCCCTCCAAGGTGAAGGAAATCCTTGCTGATCAGCAGGGTCACCTGAACTAGTGTTTCATTGGAAGATTTACCATCCATTCCTGTTCTGATGACAAGCCAAATTTTGGGGATTTCTTTCACTTTCAGAGATAACGGTCACCAGGACAAATAGAAGGGTGAATCTCCTGAATGGGAGCAATAACCCGCACTGCAAGGGTTAAGTGCATGTTTATGTCTGGGACCCGAAATAAGATATACTTTTCTGATATACACTCACCTGATCTTCGGTCCTGCGGTAGTCAGTACTCACCTCTCTCCCCCTTTGCTTTGGCTATGTCCCTCAGTGTCTTCACGTCTAATGCAAATCAATGGACCTACATTAGACATGATGATGTCAGCAGTCCTCAGACCGCCGGAGCCCAGGGTAGAAGAGACTGCAGGGACCAGTCTAGCTGCCAGGCAGGACCAAGGATCAGGTAAGTATATTTTCTTTATTTGCTACCCTAGTCCAAAATGAGTAGTTAACCCTTGCAGCATGGGGGAGCCCCACTGCAAGGGTTAGTTTTTTAAATCCCCGAGTTCTTCTTTAATAATTTTCTAACTAACTTAACAGGATTATTTATTTTACATCCGCATGAAGCTTTAATGTCATTTTTTTTATTCTTAGACTTTATCATTATTATGTAAACATTGCAGTTATTTGGAGTATTTAAGGAGTTTAATTTTTATGGAGCCAAGAGAACCTGTGCTCACTTTGAACAGCCGAATATGTTCAGAGGAATTTAAAAAGAATTTCCTTTACACATGACTGAAGTGAATACAGCTTCAGTGAGCTAAGGTAAAAAATGTGCTGCTTTGGTAAATCAACCCCACAGATGAAATACCCGCTGAGAACATAAATATAGGAATATCTTAGCTGCTGGTTATAGGAGCAAGTTTACGGTACTTCTGAGAAAGATATATTTAGAATCCTGTTGTTAATGAGATTCCCAATTCAGGAGCACTAAGTCTATTAAACTACATGACTACCTGGGAATATCTGCACTTTGGTTAGTATGCCAAGTGCAATATTTATCTGTAGAACCTTTATTTCATACCCCTGAGAACCGTAAGGTCATTTTCATGGAGCTGCAGAACATCAAAGGGAAGTTTACCTATCTTTTATCAGTAATGAGCTAGTAAGGCAACATTTAGTGCGTGTACTTCAAATAAACCAAAAGCAAGTTGTTAGGCTGCACTTCGCCTGCTTCGCAGGGTATTTTCTCAAAGGCCGCATTCCCTGCTGTAAACCTATGAATGCCTCCAAGGCTCTACTGAACTTTACAAGGCAACAACACAACACTTTCAATACAGTCTCTTACGCACACATGCTTCTAAACATAGTACAAAATGGTTTGGGAGACACTTGACCATGTCTGATATTTGTGAACATCATCAGCAAACGTTTTTTACTTTTACATGACGTACAATTACAAAAAACAATTCTGAGCTACTTGTTAGGTCAAAAAAATATGAGGCTGATGACATTTTGTTTTGAAATGTAGGATTATTTCATTATGTCTAGAATTGTATGCCGTGCTTATAATCATCATGATTTACGCATTCTTTTTCCCTAGCTTTTACAAATGTTCATGCACATGTATTAATATGAATGTGATCCACCAGGTCTTTCCTTTGTGAAAAACATAAAATCATGTTTCCTTACTACTGGTACCATGTGACATGAATGAAGTTTCAGTTCTAAAAACTGTACGTTTTGCTTCACAGGCACCAATAAACTCCAAACCTGTTCTGATGAAATGTAATTGGAAGTTGAAAGCATGAATGTGATAGAGGTAACAGGTCTTCTTTACTGTTGAACACACAATGGCTGGGTCAAGATGAGCTACTCTGTCAACAGGCTCTTGTGTAAAGGTGTCCATACACTGCTCGATTCTCGTACGAGAATCGGGCAACATCCCGCGATCGTACGAGAATCGAGCAGTGTGAACGAAGACGTGCGACCGTTTCTACTGTACAGTCGCACGTCTTTTGTCGAACCAACATGCTCGAAAACCCGCCGAGAATCGTATGATTGTCGGCGGGTTTCTAGCCTGCTCGCCCGATAGCTGCGGAACGGGCCGATGTGCGCACGCCTTTTGTCTAACGAGCATGTTTGAAAACCCGAAGAGAATCGTAAGATTGTCGGCGGGTTTGTAACATGCTCGGGAGACCAATGCCGAATGGGCCGGTGTTCTGCATTGCGGTCATCGGAAGCCCGCCCCTCAGCGGGGCGGGCTTTCGATGATCGCAAGTACGATCTGCCCGTCCAAGGTGGGCAGATCGTACGAGCTTTCAATAAGCATACGACCATCGCAAGACAAAAGTCTTGCGGTGGTCATAATGTGTATGGGCACCTTAAGAGTCAAAGACCAGAGAAGAAGAATGTCCCTGAGTAGGTGCTCTGTGTGTGAGAAGAAAGGGTCCCTGTTTTTTGCAGGTTCCTATAGCACATTTGTGGGCAATAATTAAAGGGGTTCTAAACCCTCAGTTTTTTTTGCCTATATCTACTGCTAGCAAGCAGTAGATATAGGCAAGAAGTTTAAAAAAAAACCGCTTTAACTAGGTTAAAACTTACCTCGTTATCGTTGCGCGCTCCCGCGCCGAGAATCAGGAACTGCTCGTACGGCCGCAAAGAATCTTGGGGCGGGGGCATGCGCAGTTCCGATTCTCGGTCGGGAGACGAGCAGAGACGCAAGGTAAGTATATGGACGCGTGCACCCGCATGCAGACACCGCTGGATCGGAGGGACAGAGCAGTCAGCGCTGGATCAGAGAGCCGCCGCACCGCTGGAGGGACAGATGAAAACATCAGGAAAGAAGAAGATCGGAATACGAGACATCATTTAAGGTAAGTGCTGACATTAACATAGGGGGAGGGAATTTTTTTTTTTACTTTAACGTCACTTTAAGAGAGATGTATCTTTTCCATTACTGCAGCTATCTGAAAAATGTGTGAGGGTTGAGGACTAGATGTATGCATACCTCCAAACTTTCTGAGATGAGAAAGAGGGAAGCCTTCCAGCACAATGTATTTAGTCAATGGACACACCCCTGTCATGTCCCCAGTTATGCAGACCATTTGGAATTTATACGGCAAAAATGATTAGTTAAACCCAGACTTGTTTTTTTCACCACTACTTTTCCTTCATACTCATAATGAAGAGATAAGATAAATATTTTAGTAGAAAATAACACATTTGGTAGTTGAATAGTATTTTTTTTTAAATGTATTACAGGTAATTATATAATGTTGATCATTTACACAGCACTTCACATACTGCACATTTACATCAGCCTCTGCCCTTAAGAAGCTTACAATCTAAAGGTGGCCATACACTTTACAACCATCGCAAGACCTTAGTCTTGCGATGGTTGTAAAGTACTTAAAAAAACGTACGATCTGCCCATCTTGGACAGGCAGATCGTACTTGCGATCATCGCAAGCCCGCCCCCTTGAGGGGCGGGCTTGCGATGACTGCAATGAGGGGCGGGCTTGCAAGGACGGCAAACGGGCAGTGTGCGCGTGCGCACACCGGCCCGTTCGTCAGTTGTCGAACCAGCAGGCCACTCACTCGCCGAGAATCGTACGATTCCCGGCGGGTTTTCCAGCCTGCTTGTTCGATGGAAGACGTGCGACCGTACAGTAGAAACGGTCGCACGCCTTCCATACACTGTACGATTCTTGTACGATCGCGGGATTTCCCGCGATTCTCGTACGAGAATCGTACAGTGTATGGGCACCTTAAGTTCTCTATCTCACATGCACACAGGGGCGATTAAGGCTGGAGCCAATTAACCTTGCAGCATTTCTTTTGGTGTGTGGAAGTAAACCCACTCTAGCAATCGGAGAACATGCAAAAGGATTCAAACCAGGAACTCCCAGTGTGGCAAGGCAGAAGTCCTAACTACTAAGCCACGGTGCTGCCATAGATTTCTGTACAGTAGGTCAAAAAATGACAACTGAGGGGGAAAGAGGCACAGAGGGGTTCGGTTCCAAATTAGGGAACAGTTGGGAGTTGAGTATGCTACCCAAATGGTTAATTGGCAACAGGCATTTACTCAGACAAAGTCATGCTTCTATCTTCATTATTTAGCCTCAGAATTGCCTGAATAACTCGATGTTAGTATAATTTTTAGGTAGCCCCAGCAGTCCAAAATTATTCAGTTTAAAGTATGGTGGTAAGCGATGTAGCATTAAGGGTACATAGGTGTTGTGGAGCTAAGGGGTCAGAAAAGCCTTTAGGGCTCCTTGTGGCCTTTCTGTGCCAGAAGCTGTCCTGGTATAAACTCATAATCAGACTACCACGTTGAAAGAAAATATCAAAAACAATGGATTGACGATGAAGCATTTTAACTACAGCAATTTTGTTGCAGAACTCTTGTGACCATATCACTAGCAGTGATTGGCTGGTGGGCTGGTGAGTACTTCGACAAAAGTCGATGGGAAAACTGACATTTGCTTAATAGAGGGGCGCCAGCAGCACTACACAGTACTCAAAATTCAAGCAGTGTATGGTCATATTAAACAATGTATTTATCAATGTTTTTTACCCAAGATCCACAGAGCTTTTACCCAGAATTCATACGGGTACAAATGTGTGAATCTTGGGTAAAAACTGATCAATAGCCCTGTCAACCTTTCAGCTGACCTCTAAATTATAACATTGTTTTATTTTGGGAAAGTAGTGGTGAAAAAAGCATTTGTGCATCAGATCTGGCAAATTAAGTCTTTGTGGTCTGCATAACTGGAGGTGTGGCAGATGTGTGTTATTTGCCTACTCACTTTGTACTAAAAAGTGCTCCTCTTTTCCATCTCAGAAAGTTGGAAGGTATGACTTACAATGTTCGTCAGTCCAGTAGTGTGATAGAAGGGGTGGGTTAACAAATCACCCCATATCCTCTCCATCTCTGTGACCAAAGAGACCACTAGAGTTATACACTGACTAATGGCCAACCTGCAGCCTTTTGACACTTTTTGTGCAGCCCTTGGGACCTCTGCAGACAGTAGCCTGTGTTTCCAAATTGCCCTGTAATAGCAGTGACCTCTAGCAGTGTCATGTGATGTATCTCCAGTCTATGACCATCTTCTGAAGCACGCCCTCAGTCACTAACAACTCTTATAGCATGCTTGCAATCTTTAAACATCTCCTGCAGTGTGTCTACACTCTCTATCTCTAGTAACATGCCTATGGTCTTTGACCATCTCCTGTTGCATGCATCAGAAGTCTTTGCAAGGTTTCTATAACATTATATTCACTTAATAATATGTGCAGCCCTTTGGTGATGACAGGACCCAGAAGAGTTGACCAGCACTAGACCAATCACTGCCCTCATCCACCAATCAACGTCTGACGGACAGCACTGACTGATGAGTATTCTGGATGTTAGTGAAAATCTGACAGCTGTGTACTTCCCCTAATATGATGATGTCAGCACCTCGAAGCATCACTAATTCCAGTAATAATGATTTATTTTGTATTAATACCCTTGCAAGTGATACAGCCGTGATGCCATCATATAGCTTGGCATAATAAGAAGAGAATATTCATAGAGATTTGCCAAGTAAACATTTCACACATTATGCTAAGGAATAGCTTTATTACATGATGTTTCCTAAGCCTCAAAAGGATTAAAAAACAGAAGCATTTGAGAGACCCAGTTCTATAGAGAGAAGCCATTCTATGTTTCTAATTTTACTCTTCCAAATGAATGTATAATTGGTACCGTCACATTTGTCAAGAATGAATGCAAGAGGAAGTTTACGTTTAATGTATCTGGAGTTAAAAAACGTCTTGATTAGGTGGTGGGGAAATGTTGATTAGGTGAACAGCTCCCCATTCATTTATCTTAATGCACCTTGCTAAGAGCCTGTCTGGGTATCATCCAAATGAAGAACGCTGGATAATATTCAAGAAGAAAAAAAATATAAAAAGGAAATCTGTGAAGTAAGCATTCCACAGCGAGCAATGAACAGCTTCTTAATTGCACTCTGAAGATTTGTTAAGCAGTTGCCGCAATTGCTTAAATGTAAAATCCTGTTTGGCAGAGATCAGCTGTAATAGTGTTAACCCATTCTCACAATTAATCGCTGGGGTATATTTGATTGGTTTATTTTGGTTATGTGCTGTCCTTTTAAATTGGACCCATATGCATATAAATTAGCCTTCTGTAAGTAGTATTGGCAGGATATTGATCTGTAAAAATGGCTCATCTTAAACGCTGGACATTGTAATCAATGCTGCTCTTCAGCATAGTCTGTGCTGCTCTAGGCACTGCTGTGATTACTGAAACACATTTTCAAACATTAACCAGCAATATTCTAAATCGACTTAAAGCCCAACTGCACTCAAAACTTATTGTTTTCCCACCTCTCCCTCCCACCGACCTCTAAGGCAGTTTGCTAGGCTTTTCTTTCCTCTTACCTTGTGAAGTCAGATATATTCACCTCTAGGTCCCTCACCGCTGCCGTCTGGGTAGGGGGACTGCGAATCCAGCAATGCGATGGCATCTGAGACCACTGGTCCCCTTTACTCCCCTCCACTGACATCGGTCCTCTTCTGTATTCTGAGAGTACCCTGGCCAAGGGACATCCAATAGGAAGTGTCCACGGCATGCAGGAACTGATGTGGACACTCAAAGAATGACCCAAGCAGGAAGAAACCAGAAGAGGTAAAGACTGTGGCGCCACATAACCGTGGATGAGTTATACTCACCGGAACCACGATCATGGCTTGCTCTTAGACTGCTCCCTTCAGCCTCGCTCCCCCTCCACTCCAGGGTTCTAAGGTCCTGTGAGTCATCACGTCTAATACAGTGTATAGGATATGAGGGTGCGAGTGTGAGGACTTACCTGTTACCTCCCGCAGGGTCTCGTGCCGTCGGGTGGTCTCCTTGTGCAGTGCAGAGCCCAACAGCTGCTGTGTGTTGTGTCCACTTGTTCCATCGTCCAGAGCAGGAAGAGGCACGCACGAGCACTGGACCGCCTCTTAAAAGGGACAGTGCACGCCCATCCAAGAAAGTGGTCCGACCCCTGGATATGACATCATATAATTGCCAATGCCAACAGGTACTCTATATAAGCAGGAAGGTGAGTCATTCTGTGCTTGGTTATTGTTAAGCTTGTTCTTAGAGTGCCTGGCGTTATACCTGTTTCTGATTCCTATTACCGACCCCTGGCCTGTACCGTGACCTTGATACTTCGCTGCCGGCCCTAACCTCTGCTACGTTCAACGACTACGATTCCGGATTGTGATCTTGCTACCGTGCTCTTGGGCTGCCCTTGGACTGGCTACCACTACACAGGAGATTGTGCGTTATCCAAGTCTACTTGAGTAGAGGTACCAATCGTACTGTCAAGTCCCCTGGGTCTGGGCTCCTACCATCACCAACCTGACACGAGTGACATTCCATCACTGGAGCAGAGCAGGAGACAGGAAAGCTTAGATTTTTTTTAGCCCTCTAGCTCTGGTCATGTTAACAATGCCATGGCATTACTCATTTATGTGAATGAGGTTTGGTATCGTAGCCAGTCCTGCGAGTTTGAAATTACCAATGCCGTGGCATTAGTCATTTATGTGAATGAGGTTTGGTATCGTAGCCAGTCCTGCGAGTTTGAAATTTGCAGTCCTAGTGAATTTTCGTGGAAATTTGCTGGACTGAATTAATAGTAATCATAATGCACTGTCTGGTCTTTTATCCTAAATCAGCAGGCTTAGGTGGGCTCTTAAATGAGCCAGCCCACTCACTAAAATATGGTGGGGTCACTGCAGCCATATTGACAATGTGCTTCATCTGTGCTAGGGACCCTTACTGAATGCCCGGTCACCTTTTTAAACCCTTTTGAAAACAGCTAAACCAAATTAAAATTTCTGGCAGGTGAGCTATTTCTGATTATATATTTAGCTGTTTGCCTACATATACACTTTAGGTGTTAAGGAGTACGGAGGGGATAAAGTCAAGAGTTGAATGTTAGAGCTCAGGGAGATGCCTCTGTACCTCATGACTTATTTTTGGCACTGAAAGATAAGCTCCAAAATCTATAAGTGCTGACTAACGTATTGAAGCGTATTGTATCGATAATGTACCAGCCTGGGCACGCATGAAATATACAACCACAGAGCTTAGTGTATTAGAACACATCTAGAAATCCAAAGTTTAGTTTATCATTCTATGTCTCACATTAAATATACACTAAATATGAGTTCACATACAGTATAACTGTAAAAGCCTGTGTGCTTACCGTCTACTAAACTTTTATAACATTTACATACTGGCTTTCTGGCCGAAAATTAATAAATCTGTCATTAGTCCACATACCATATTAGCTCTGTGTCCATACACATTATAGATTTTACCCATACATAATATACCAGCCATATGCCACAAATCTATATCTGTAAAAGAGATAATACCAGATGCAGCTGTACTCATGTATCATCATACAGTACCGCCAATCACTGCTATTTGTACTGGGTTGTAATACAAAGCTCATGGCCATTGCCCACTCTTCCTTTTCTGGAAGAGTGGGCAATGCCTCTACACCAAAGAGTGGTCTCAATCTTTGGGGAGACCGCTTTCCAAAGAGTGAGACCCCACTTTGGTCTCATTTGTGACAGTCATAGAGATACACATTGTATCCTAACATGTCTAATGTTCTAATTCTCCATTAGCTTTGTTGGTAATTTAATACAATACATAATGAGATTTGTACATTCATCTTTGAAGCTTACATGATAGATAACTTATGTTATGTTGTAATGTGTTACCAGCCACAAATCAAAGATGATTTGAATCCTTCTTTGTACAGAAGGGATTAGACTCAGAAAAGAAAATTTAGCAGTTAATTGGTAAAATTGTCAAAAGATTTTACAGATTGGTGTTGCTTTTGATGCTGTCAAAGCTAGAATTGTCAAGTAGAAGCTCAAATATGGCTCGGGAGCTGCATATAGCCCTCTAGTGCTACTTTCAAAGGAAATGTATTTTGGTTCAGGATGCCATTCTCCCTCCAAATATAGTTTTCTGTGAAGGTGTACAGAAGATTGAGACTGAACCTAAAGCAGCATTGTATGGTTAGTATTACTTGGTATTACTATTGGCACAATTCTTAAAGCTACTTTTGCTGGCTCACAGGCATCTGGTGAAAGGTGACCACAGTGAAGATTTCCATTAATAAAAAATAACTTGAAGATTAACCCTTAATGATTTTGATATTTGATTCTTTATTTTCTTTGCTGATAGGGAAAGTTAAAATATGATTTGCAGCCCATAAGACAAGGCGGGGGCTGAATTTAAGGCACCGTCTGACATCAAGGGCTCTCGGCCAATTATTACCATACTTATCAGAAGGAAGTAGGAGCTGCTCAAGAGTAATTATACTGCATATGTGATATTCCATATGTAAAGAGTGAATCATAACTATGTTGGTGGCATAATGTGAGGTGTCAAAATTACTTTCCAGGAAATACAAATGCCAGTTATACAGCAGAAAACTGGCTGCAAAGAACACCGCTCTCATATATTTGTAAAGTAAGTGATCTACAATTACATACACACCTTGATCTTAGCCTATTTTGAGGACTTCCTGACGTGTATGGCATTTTAGGGAGCAATAACAAGTGCATCAGAAGTGTGTATTATTGAACAGAGACATTTTGGGAACTTTAAGTAACTATTGCCAGTTGATACTTCTTTCATGGAGTTAAAGGAACAAATGGTGTGTTGGTGGACTGCTGGACCCAATGATCTGTGAAAAGATATTTATTGATATCTGTGAAAAGAGGCTCGTATATACTTCTAACAGACAGCTTTCTTTCAGCCAGAATGTCCTTGGGGGTCTCCAGAACAGTCAAAGTGGTATGTGAAAGAATAAGAGAGCCACTTGCGATCTCGCTAATCCTCTTTTAATTTTTTTAAGCTGTCCAATACACCCAAATGGCAGCCAGAACACATGCTCTGGTGAAGAGGGAGCTGCATGTCACCAAAATACGTTGGCTATATCCTCTGACCTATAATAAACTTCTATTGATACAAATTGCGGCAATCTAACCCTTTTACATACTATGCTAAGTAACTGCACATGCACCTCTGCACTGTGTTGGTCAAGCTGTATGGATAATATTGTTAAGGCTTAGCAGGTTCAAAATCAGGCAGATGTCTAACTACAATGTAGTCATGGACAGACATCTTGCCATAATACTGCTGTTCATATCCGTTGTAACCTAATATCATTGCAGTGACAACATTTATCTGTTCATTGAGGCCTAATGTGTTTGATTACCGTAGATGAGCAAACACAGCAAATTTTCTCCAAAATCACTCCACACTAAGCTATTCTCCAGCTGGTGACCTCTCTATTATCAACCGTCATCATTGAGCCTTGCTAGCTGTGCTCATTTAGGTCAAGTGGATTGAGCTGTACATTGTGGCAATTCATCAATGATTGACTTTTTTAAAAAAATGTTTAAAATACTGTATATGCAATTCAAGCCTTACATTTTATTAGAGAGGCTCTGTCACTTTGCCCATTCAGGGCATGGCATTAGCATTAGGCATTTTGCGGTGGCTGTGACTGGAGAAGGATTGGCGGGGAGCACCATGAAGTGTGAGGGATTGGGGGGTGGGATTTAACAACTGCCTTAAATGTGAAAAGTCTCTTAAGGTATGGGATATCTTTTATTACGATTTATTATAATTAGGGATTCAGTATTCAGTATTTAGGTACTCGCCCAAATGCTCCGATGCCTAGTCCGATACCCGGGCTTCCGGTATCAGGAAGCCGGGCAGCGTGTAATGACTTGCTGCCTAGCTTCCTGATTGCTTTGGGAAGCTGGCCAATCAGGAAGCCGGACTGGGAGTCATTTCCCGCCCCAGCTTCCTGATTGGCCAGAGCCGGTTTCATGCTCCCTCGTCCCCTGGTCAGCAAGTCATTACCCGCCCCCCAGCTTCCTGATTGGCCAGAAAGCCGGCTCTATGCTTCCTTGTCACCCTGCTAATCGGGAAGCCGGGTAGCGAGTCTTGACACGCCTCCCCGCTTCCTGGCTAATCAGGAAACCAGGTGATGAGTAATTGCACACCGCCTGGCTTCCTTATTGGGACTTCCGGTGTCAGGATTCGGTATCGGCGAGTACAGAATAAAAAATATCGGTACTCGATACCGAAAAACTGGTACTGATGCACCCCTAATTGTAATAGCAATTTACCTTCAATGTTCCATCAAGGTAAATGGATAGCACTTATACAAAGTATATGGAGCCACTTGTAATTTTAGTTTAATTGCACCCCTTTTTACTATGCCTTCCCTTTTTTTTAACCCCCCACAACCCCCCACACAATTGATATTTTAACCCTTCTCTATTTTATGCAAAACAAAAATGTTTTGGCTTAATACATGAAGTAGGATTGTATTTATGGAGGTGTTGTGCAATTTATTCCTTCCGATATTTATTGATGTAGATGAAAACTGGATGACAGCTCATTCGCTAATCACTGTGTACCAGAAAAATAACATTAATTTTCTTTATTATATAGTTTTTCTGCTTGTAATCTTATTCTGCATCTGCAGTGCTGCTATTCTTCTGCAGCCCCCTTAAGCCACTTCCTGTCTATATGCACTCACTTCAGCATCAGTGGAAGATCATTTATTTGGACCTGCTTCCTTATAGTAACAACATTGGACAATGCCTAACCAATGTCAGCATGACCACTTATATTCTCTACCCAAACACATATGTGACAGGGTGACACCACAGAAGAACAGCTGGGAGACATCTGTCACCATATAACAGGAAGTGTCTGAACAAAGAACTTTATGGCAGGATTACCAGGCATTGTTATAATGGAAGCTGCACATTTAAAAAGATAGAAATCAACTTATGAAATTGCATTACCATGGTAAAACCTACACAATATAAGAATATAGTTTCTTGATTTCAATCTGCTTTGAAAAGGCTACATAAAAGTGAAAAGAAATGGCAGGTATGTATTGATGTTAATAATACATAATACATTGTGTAGATGGTAGACACATATTATGATAAGTATAAGACTTGGTCAGTCTGCACTACTGTTCTCTGATATTTTTACTGTGATTTTGCAGTAGGAATCTCAACCTGTTCCATAACAATTATCTGGCATCACCATATAGCACTTGTAGCTTCACATCACTCATTTACCAACTGAATCTAACTGGAAGGAAGTTGCAGCCCTCCAGATGCATCCTATTTCCAGGGCTGCAACTTGCCTCATTTTCTGATCTGGACTAGATAAAGCAGCAGAGCTGACAAAGAAAAACACATGCTGCTACAATGAAAATCCATTCATTAACTTTTATTAATGAAAGTCTCAATACAAATATTATGCGGAAATGTTGGAAACAAGTTAAAACATATCTAAACCCAAAAACAGGAAGGGTAGTGGGTAGTATTAGATGGACTGGCAGATTTAGATGGACTTAACTAACAAATCTGAACTCCAGATAACACTTTATAAGCAATTATAGCAACAATTGTGGGATAAAGGTTTAACATAAACTAAAAAAAACTGACCATTGTAAGCACCCCTGCCATTGTCTCAACCTTCTATCTGCCACTTTTGCTGGACAGTTTGGTCTGCTAAAGGCAGTTGCAAAATAACAGACTTATTGGCCTAAAAAAAGAAAACTAATGCAGTCAGGATTGGTAACCTGCAATATATATAACATTTTTGCTTTTGGGTTTAGATATGCTTTAAATGTACTGTATATGTCTTGATTAAAGTGACCCTGTCATAAGCAAATAAATAAATAAATGGACCTTACCACTAGAAGGTGGTAAAAATTCACTTATCCCACTGCTGGCACAGTTACACTCTAAACTTCTGCTGGGAAACACTTCTGGGAGTGTCGATCTCTTTGGTTTTCCACAGCAGGGTTTGCAGGTAGTCCTGTTTGCTAATTTGTTTTTCTATTGACATGGTCATTTTAAATAATTGAAAAACCAGTAAGTAATATTAATGGGTGCCAGCATTTTAAAAAAGACAATGGGGGGAATTTATCAAAGCAGTAGCGAGTGTTTGACCTTGCATGGAAAATATTTGCACCAGATTTATCAAGCTAGTGTAATGTTGTTGATAAATGAGGTTTAACAAGTGAAGATGAAAACACGTGCAAAAAAGGTGCAAAAAACATGGGGGGGAATTTATAAGAGCAATTGCGAGTGTTTGAACTTGCACGGAATATATTTGCACCAGATTTATCAAGCTAGTGTAATGTTGTTGATAAATGAGGTTTAATAGACTCCAAGAAAGAAGACTTCTAACTTCAGGCAAAAAGCTTATCTGTCGCATCTTGAAGAAGTGGTAATGGGCACTTCTTAAGTTGTGAGTGTTTTCTTAGCTGATGCTCCAGTTTCAGACAGCCGCAGAATAAGTGCAGATGAAAACAGGTGCAAAAAACGTGCAAAAAACGTGCAGTTGAAAAAGTAGTGCAGGCTCTAAAGAAAACAGGTGCAAAACACGTGCAGTTGGAAAAGTAGTGCAAGCTCTGAAGAAAACAGGTGCAAATCACGTGCAGTTGGAAAAGTAGTGCAAGCTCTGAAGAAAACAGGGGCACATGCTAAAAGACAGATTTGTGAAAAACATAAAAAAACGATCTAAGGCTAAAACTGTTGCAATTGCTTTGATAAATTCCCCCCATTATATTTATACATAGGGGCAGCAATATTTGCTCCTTATATACACAGGTTCTGCTTTCTGCTTTAGAGTGATACACAATGGTTGTGTTTTACTGCTCCTTCTCACAATGCAAGTCTATGTCCTGGCTTGCTAATATGGGATGATTTACTGAAGCATTACATTTCTCACTTAGCTAAGTGCAAGTGTATTCACTTTAATCATCTTTCCATGATTAAAAATTCCTGTTTTTTACTTTCCATTGCACACAATTTGGTGCCACAATTAAATAGAGACTCACTTGACTATGTTAGACATACTACTTTGGTATTTCAGCCTGACTAAAGACAATGCTCTCACTGTAGTGGGTGATATCTCAGCATTTGTAAGCAGTGGGGCTGAGTAGGGCTGGATCAAGTAAATATCCCCTCTAATGGGTAATTTACAAATACCAAAATACATTGTCTGGCCAATTAAAAGTCACCACCTGGATGCAGCCAAACAAATAGGTAAGAGCCTTCAACTGGATAAAAGGTCTCGTTTAAACGTTATGTGCGCAACAAATCAAGTCAGCTGCCTACCTGAATATACTGAATAACCAGGTTTATTCATCAATAATTTTTTTTTCCCTGATGGTACAGCCATATTCCAAGATGACAATGCCAGAATTCGTCGGGGTAAAATTGTGGAAGAAGGGTTCAGGGAGCATGAGACATGATTTACACACATGGATTGGCCACCACACAGTCCAGACCTTAACTCCATTGAGAATATTTGGGATGTGCTGGAGAAGACCTGGTGGTCCAACTCTTCCATCATCGCTTCAAGATCTTGGTGAAAAATGAATGCAACTTTGGACTAAAATTAATGTTGTGATATTGCATAAGCTTACCTAAAGGATGCCACGGTAAATGCATGATGTAATCAAAGCTAAAGGTGGTCCAATGCAATCTTAGAGTGTGTGACCTTTTTTTGGCCAGGTAGTGTATAATACAGTATGAAAAATGGCCAACATTAGACTTTCGCTAACTAAACATTCATCATACTTTCCTGTTATGTCATCAGTGTGAAAGCCTCAGACCACTATAATCAAAAATTTAGTACAGGATACATCCATGTCACAAAGTATGCTGAGATTTCTAAAAGAAATCCCAGCACTGCCTGCATTCTTGTTGGAAGTCTGTGTCTAATTGACCGAAGCTGGCCATACACTGTAAGAATTTCATTTGAGCATATGTTTAATATTGTTTGCATTTGATTTTGCCATCAATCGAATCCGGGACATAATTAACAGTTTTATATTGTGCCAAGCACATACTCTTTAGAATATATATGATATTGCCTTACTTTGACATGACATTTTATATATTTACCTAACTAAAACGTGATAGAAATATTATATTATGAACATTCATATATGTATATGTTAATTTATTTTGAAGCAGAACTCCAGGTTTAAAAAATTTACATTTGTTAATTGCCTAGCTGTAGGCATTTACTGCAATACTCACTTTCAATTTGTTGCTTTTCCTTGCAGAAAGTCCGCTTGTTCATTAGATGGGGTGCCTCATCTGGGTTTAATGATACCCAGGGCCATTCAACATACTTTCCGTGAGCCCAGGCTGTCATGGACATACTACATGGGGGTAAGTCATCACGGCGGCCTGAGCTCAAATTACTGTTGCACTGAATAGCACCCACAGATCATTACATGAGGGCCATTCAGCGCAGGAGTAATGGCCACCCACCATCAAAAAGAGGAAGGACCAAGGATATCATCTGAGGATCCAGATGACTGTTGCATTTCAGGTATGTATACTTTTATGTTTTAAAAAATATGGTGTTTGTGGGGCTTAGGGAGGGGAGTAAGGTCGGGGATATGATAAGATCAAGATGGGCATTATGAATTTAGAATTCCATGCACCCATGCCTATGGACAAGGCTTTACAGTTCTACAGGACAGAAGTAAGTATCCAGGGTAGTAATATAAAACAATGTTTTGGCTATATGTATATTTGATAAAATTCTATATAACGAGCCATTTCTCTATAGCTTCTACTGCTAGTGAGTGTGCAGAAGCCTAGATATGCATGTGCTAGATGTTTCTATTTGTTAAACTGGTATGCAAGTATTATCAATCATATCATTTTACAGAATGGGTGTTTAGAGTTGGTGGACTTGTAAGTCTAGGAATCCCTTACTGAACACAGGCTAAGCATAAGCACACCCATAGTTTTTATTTTATAGCTTTATATACATATAAGTGTCTGGTCAATGTGTTAAAGTGCTCATTTTAATAGCTATTTTTTTTTTTTTACCACTGAACTCTTTGATAATGATAAGGATAGTGAAATGAGAGAGGTTTTAATCCAGCAGTAAGAACCACTGCTTCTAACATCATATCACTTCCAATTGCTAATTTTCTATTCATAGATGACCCTAGAATTCAAAATATTTTACATGGCAATTAATGAGCTGGTGGCTTGACATGCTGATACTAATTCATGTTAATTTTTCTTGTGTTTTAATCAAAACCGTAAACTGTAGACCCCGAGGAGTCTGGGGGACAAGGCATCTGTTATCCCACTGGCTGCCCATCATTATAGCAAATCCTGGCATTGTATATAGTTTATTTAAGCCAGCATGGTTCCACCCAACATTCAACCTACAAACAGCAACAAATCTAACATGTTATTCATAAAAAGGGTGAAAGCATTGAACCTTAGCTTCCCACTCTACAATAGAAAACATCTTCATTGATGTTAGCATCTCTAATGAGCAATGTATAGGATCACTTTAAAGCTATTGACTGATATACTTTGCTTGATTGACTCTCCCTCTCCCAGTGCTCTGTGCTGGCAGAGCTGAGTAGCAGCCAAACAGCTGAAGCTTTCTCCAATAGAGTTGTTTTGTAGCGAAGGAGATATGGTGTGTCTGACCAGGTCTGTTACATTACAAAAAGCACTGGGTCTAATTCTGGTGTCTATTCAACCACTCTGTCAGCGGGATTTCCCGCGATTCTCATACGAGAATCGAGAAGTGTATGGGCACCTTTAAACTCCCCAGACATCTGCTGTAGCAAAAAAGAGGCAAGATTAGGAAAATTAAGGTTGTTAGTACAATATCTACCTGGCTGCATGTCTATTCTTGTGACTTCAGTTGGGCTTTTAATATACCCTCCTTACACCACAGACACTGACTTAATATATCAGGGGTGGCAAACTCAAATTAATCGGGGGCCACATCAGCAGTATGGTTACCCTCAAAGGGCCGGTTGTATAGGACTATGCATCTACTCTTTATTATCATAAATAGTTGCCTCTGCATTCAGTTGCTACTGGTTTTATAAACTGCGCGCTTATTCGCGTGGGGCTGCTTTTATTTTTTTCTGTTTTTATTTACTTTGTAAAAAATGTTCATTTGTTTTATTATTTTTACTGAATCGCCTTTTTATTTTGTAAATTTTTATTTAGTTGCATTTTTAATTAATATTTTTTACTTTTTCTTTTTAACTATTTAAAAAAAACAACTTTTTATTGTATTGCTATCACACAGAGAATAATAATCCCCTGTGTAATAGCATTTGGAGGTGACAGGTACTCTTTATTGACCCTGTCACCTCCAACACAGGAGTTCTAGCATAGCACTGTTGCTAGAACTCCTGTGATAGGAACGAGCATCGGCCGCCGGGGACAGAGGCTGGGGGAGGTGACAGAGCCTGTCACAGCTCCACCGTCCGGCTTCGTCACTGCTCCACGCCCCTCGCTCCGTCACGGCTCCACGCCCCTCGCTCCGTCACGCACTAAAAGTCAGCCTAGCCACACATGAGAGAAATCAGTAAATTTCGCATTGTATTCACATGAGTGAAGACTTAAAAAGAGTGCCAGGTAATCATCTCAACAGTCAAAATTAAACCTTAATTGGCTTTGTAAATGGAGACAAGAAGCTACGCACTTGTACAATTGCTGAATTTCTGGTAAAGATCTTTTCACACCAAGGATTTCCACTCCTGTCTGAGAAATAGCATTGTGTGCAAGGGCAGTAGGTTCAGTGTACTGTTGTTCATTGCTGCAGCCCTGATGAAGGGGGATTCCTGACCTGTGTTGTCGGTGCACATCTTGTTGCCATTTGTGAAGCCAATAAAGTTTTTTTAGACTCTCATGATGATTACCTGGTGCTCTTTTTTAGTCTTCATTCATGTGGATTTCTCATTCTGGGTGTCCCCTCCATCTGGAGGGCCCCCTGTTTTGCTCCTATTCGATTAGAGAAAGTTCTTGGTCCAGTGCCTCATCCCCACTCACTCTTGGAAGGTATTGTATTTAGACAGCCATTGACACCTATGACTGTCAGAATACCTGAACAGTGACTGCTAGTGTCACTGTTCAGCTGAAAATGTTCTGCCCAGACTTTATGTTTTAGATTAAAGTTCGTCGAGCTGGGTGTTACATAGTTACATAGTATTTGAGGTTGAATAAAGACAAAATAAGGTCACCCACTGCTTCAATTTAGGGCGATTCAGTAGGAATCAGTCAGAATTTGATCCGTGTACGGTAGGTTATAGAAGGAAAAAGTGTTCAAATATCCTGACTTCTGACATGTACAGACCGTAAAGACCATACAGTACTTTAGAGACCTCTGTGCAGGACTCTAGTACACAATGAAAATAGAAAAAAAAAATATTAACACATATGCAGAGAGATGGTCATAAATGCTTTGTTAGTACAATTAGTCAAATGTTTTTAAGTTACCTTTTAGTTACCTTTAAATCTACACCTTAGACAAAAGCTAATATTTAGCATTCAGATATCTACAATCACCATAGTGTACATGCCTGGGGCTTCTGTTTTTGATCCAGGCAATCTTTGAGAACAGAGGGCCACCCGCATTATAAAATCCCCTGAATGCCAGCAATGCTGTGTTCAGGGAAAACCTCTTCCGCAGCATGTGATTCTATAAGACAGGGTTTCCCAGCTCTGTCAATCAAATTTTCTCTGCAGTCTAATTATATAAACCTCTGATCATTCCTAGAGGAAAGATTCACTCTTCTACAGCAGCCATATCGCAGTCAGGACCAGATGTTGCTACTCCTGGTCTCTATGCATGGCTCTCTACTTGTATCCCTTCTAAATGCTCCCTGCTAGGTCACATTTTAGTGGATTTTGTTTGTGACAAAGGTATAATAAGTGATAATCAACATGGATTTATGATGCACTGTTCTTGTCAGACCAACCTACAAACATTTTATTGAAAAGGTGAGTAGAGATCTGGATGGAAGGGGGCCGGTGGGTGTGGTATACCTGGATTTTGCAAAAGCATTTGATATGGTACCACATAAACGCATAATACACAAGCTGAGATCTGTGGGCATAGATTAAATGGTGTGTACATGGATAGAGAACTGGCTACAGGAACGTGTCCAGAGAGTATTGATAAATGGGTCTTTTTCACAATGGGCTACAGTAATGATGGCGTGCCCTAGGCTTCTGTGCTAGGCCCAAAACTGTTTAGCCTGTTTATTAATGATATTGGGGAAGGTGTCAGGATATCGTGCACGGGTGTCCCCACACCGCATGCAGGTATCTATACGGGAGGACCAAATAGGTGACCACACCAGATAATGCTTATGAACTTATAGTTTAATAGACATACCAAAATCATATAAACATAAGCAACCCCACCAACACCCACCAGTAACATAAAATAGCCAAACTAAATACAAATAGCAAAATCACAGACAGACAATAACAGGGCTAGTGAACCTGGGGAGCTACAGATCAGGAGACCTCAGGGGAAGGAGTCAGGGGTCAGGGTCCAAGGAGGTAATAGGGTACAGGCAACAGGAATCAGGCAACAGGATTCAGGTTAGGGCAACAATACTGAGGCACCAGCCTCAATGTAAGAAGGGGCTAAATACCCTCCCAATCTAGCACCAGGTGGAGACTAATTGCCAACAGATGGGAGGCGCCCGCAGGTTAGCACCGGAATTGCAGGTTCCAGCACCACCCAGTGATGGTCTGGTATCTGACAGCCCCTGGCTGCCTGGAGACACCTGCAGGTGAGCGCCGGAATTGCAGGACCAGATTCCAGCTCCACCTGGAGGTGCTCTGGTCCCTGACAGAAGGTGTTAATAGCAATGTATCTGTGTTTGCAGATGATACTAAAATTGGGAGGGTCATAGACAAGGGATTAGACATTATAACATTACAGGAGGACCTGAATAAAATAGGGGAGTGGGCAACTACATGGCAGATGAGGTTTAATGTTGGAAAATGTAAATGCATTTTGGGGTTAAAAACAGGCAAGCTGAATACATATTAATGGAAACTCCACTGGGGAAGTCAGAAATGGAAAAAGATTTGGGGATCATAGTTGACCGCAGATTGAATTACAGCACTCAATGCCAGGCTGCGGCAAACAAAACTAGCAGAGTACTGTCATGCTTTAAAAAGGGAATGTTCTGTAGAGATAAAGCAATAATTTTACCACTTTATAGATTGCTGGTTCGGCCTCATGTTGAGTGTGCGGTTCAGTTTTAGTCACCTATCCACAGAAAGGATGTCCTGGAGCTGGAGAGAGTACAGAGAAGGGCAACTAAACAAATTAAGGGGCTGGAGGATAAAAGCTATGAGACAAGGTTACTAGATTTAGACTTGTTCACGCTGGAAGTGAGGAGATTAGGAGGGGACATGATTTTAATGTTTGGTGGTGATGGCAACATCAGCAACAAACTTTTTACTCTAAACTCCCTAACAAGGACTAGAGGCCACCACCTAAACTTGGTAGAGAAAAGATTTAACCACAAGGGGAGTAGGGGCTTCTTCTCAGTTAGAGTGGTTACATTTTGGAACTCTCTGCCACAGGCAGTGGTATCAGCAGAGAGTATTGAATCATTCAAAAATCGAATAGATACCTTCCGAATAGAGATCATAACATACAGGGGTACAGGTACTCTTAAAACCTTAGACCCCAAGGGGCTCATATACACACATGTACACACTACACACACACTTACACATAAAGGATGAACTTGATGGACCTGTATCTTTATTCAACCTCAAATACTATGTAACTATACTGTGCTACTGACCACCCCATCTACTAGAGCTCTCTCTCCATCTGGTCCTCTAAGCATTTAGTGTTCAATATGGGATGCAGTGACCACCACTGGGTCTCTGGGGTATTCCCTGCAGAGCTGCAATGTAGACAGATACAAGTTTTCTGGGCTCCTTTGGGTAAAGTTGTAATCTAGGTGCTTTCCAAAGAACAGGTTGGGCGGTAAATCTGTTGATCTTGGGGTTTTGCGCAGACTAAACCTTTGGAGCTGCCATGCTGAAAGTGTCTGTAATTAAGGACTACAATCATCTGCCATTTCAGCTGCTGAGTTTGTATCACAGATTGAGAAGTGATAGTATAATGATTTCGGCAGGAGATTTGGGCAGGATCAATGGTGTCCTAAATGCTAAGGAATACAAGCAGATATTTATCCATCATGCCATACCATCAGGGAGACATGTTATTGGCCCCAAAATTATTCTGCAGCAGGACAACGACCCCAAACATACAGCAAATGCAGTGCCGTAGTTAGCTTATTTTGCGCCCAAGGCAAGAACAGAAAATTGTGACGTCATGCGCCCCACCTCCAGGATGGGGATCAAATCCAAAATAGCATAAAAAATTGTTTTGTTTGACGAAACTAATGAAAGCATTTTTAGTTTTGGTTAATTTCCTCAGAAACAAATTTTTTGTCTTTGCACATGTCTAATAATATGTGTGCATGAGTGTGAGTGTGTGTGTGGGTGGGGGGTTGTTTTATTTTATTTATTTTTTATTATTTTACTGTTGGGGGGACCCTTGAGATTTCCCTTTCAAAATAGAAAAATAAATTAAGGGAAACAATCCATTTTTCTAGAGCATCTGTTCTAAATGAATGGAAAGCACTCTCATTCATTCAGAAACTGATTACTACACCTGCCTAAAACCTTTGCACAATACTGTATATGGAGGGGAAATTTTATTATGGGAACAATGAGTGGATTTTACTCACTTTGGAGAGATGTCCTTTTACTTCCTCTTGTGTCTATAGGACAAGAATTGAAGAGAAATCTCTCCAATGGTACACAAATGAGAAAAAAAACCTGAGCAGTTTAACCATTAATACTCTATCCAAAATGGAAAAAACATTTTTGACTTTGGACACAACTGTGATCTTTCCCTTCTTTATGGGTGCAAAAACTGTCATGGTACATTTCCTACATACTGTATGTCATAAGTGAAATCCAGCCCTGGTGTCAGTCTATATGAAGCATTAGATACAAGTAGATGTAGATCTGATAGAGAGAAGGAGGTTGCACAACACACAAAGGCTAGCAAGAGGCTGCAGTCCCACTCTCTGCAAACCTCTAAAATCCCCTCCCAGTCAAGTAATGGGGAACTGTTAAAAACTGATTGGATGGGAAAATATTCAACATTTTTCTTGGACTGAATAGCAATTCACTGAATAGATTCCTTGTTTCCCAGAGCTGCAATTTCTAGTGAATATTCACTTGTATTCACAGCAGAATATTCTAGCAATTTATTGATACTGTGGAGGTAATTTATACTATGCTCAACTTCTGGCAAATAATTGCTGTTAGTATACACCTACAACTTTCAGCAGCTTGTCCGCATTGATTGGCAGCCAGAATACAACTATTCTAAAGATTTGCCTTAAAAAGAACATTTGTTTTTGTCCCTGAAGCAAATACATAGTATAGGCTTCAATTTGAGGCAACACAAAACAAGTAATAGGTTTCCATCAACTTTTATTTATGATCAAAGGCAGCAGCAATTCTAAAAGACGCTGGATCAATGTGTTTTTCCAACATTAGGACTCTAATGTACAGTAAAAGAAGGTTTCCTTTAGGAAAATGAAGCATTTG
Source organism: Nanorana parkeri (assembly GCF_000935625.1). Lineage (NCBI taxonomy): Eukaryota > Metazoa > Chordata > Amphibia > Anura > Dicroglossidae > Nanorana > Nanorana parkeri. Next base: position 541,326 of record NW_017306486.1, read on the forward strand.
TATGCAAATGGATCTGCCAGTTCTTTAAAAAGCAAATTAGAGTTGTTCTCAATTATTGCCTAATCCCATTGTAAGAAAGCAAAAGCCAAATTGTCTTAATTAAAACAGTGCTGAATAAACCAGGCAAATGGTGTTTATAATTGGAAGAATTGCTGTCTGATTTAAATTAAATATATGGCTATATACACATACTATATGGCCAAACCTTTGTGGACACCTGACCAGCACACCTGCTATATGGCCAAAGTATATGGACATCCCTCCAAATTATTAGGTTCAAGTGTTTCTAGAGATAGGTGCTTCCAACCTAGCAGCACCGGTTGGGGAAGGCCCTTTTCTGTTCCAGCATGACTGTGGCCCTCTTCACAAAGCCAGCTCCACTAAGACATGGTTTGATGGGTTTGGGGTGGAGGAGCTTGAGTGGTCATTACACAGCCCTGACCTTAACACCTTACTGATCACCAATTGCAAGGTAGGTCTTCTTGTCCAACATCAATACCTGACATCACAAATGTTTTTTTTTTGCCTGAATCATCACAAATTTCCAGAGACAGATGCCAATAACTTCTAGAAAGACTTTCAAGAAGAGCAAAGGTTGTTAGAAAAGGAGATGGGGGGGAGGTCTGTGGGGGCGACAACTCTATATTAACATGCATGGTTTAGGAATGGGATTTCTGAAACCACGTCGACAGTAAGCTGACAGAATTGACCACCTAAAACTGGGCTCCATACACATACGATATTAAAACATACACAATTACAGTTATATGTTTATTAAAATAATTATGCAATGTGTTTTTATTGTAACTGGTGTCAAGTGCCTTACTTTAACTTGGTATCACCTTCTTTTACGTCCCTGTATAGTGTTCGTGCCTTACTTTACCTTGGTATCACCTTCTTTTACCTCCCTGTATAGTGTTCGTGCCTTACTTTAACTTGGTATCAGCTTCCTTTACCTCCCTGTGTAGCAGCACTCAGACTGAAAGAGGGAGGGGAACATTGGGGGCCAATTAGCTATACTGCATAGCACATGAGCTGGTAAAAAACACTCCTAAAGGAGGCGAGAGCAGAGTGAACAGAACAAAGATTCCTCACTGTGCTGCTGCTGTATCTTTACTCCAATCACAGGTAGGTGAAAAAGCTATACTGCTTGGCTGAAGTAGAGAATTGTCAGGGCAGAAACTGGTTTTGCTGTCTGCTGAGGCTGTGCACATCTCAGGATTGGATATATGTATTACAATGGAACGCATAGGTTTAATGTAATGTTTAATGGGAATGTGTATACACACTAGGACCTTTCTATTGTCATTTACAGGTTCTTGTTCTCCTTCCAAAATATCAAATTTAAACTATATCTAAATCCCAAACCTTTTTGTACCTTCAATGGCTTTTTCAAAGGCATATTCTACATTGAAGCACTTCTAAGCCCAAAAGTACACATTTTCTATATTGCAGCTTACTGAGTCATAAAAAGTAATGGCTGCATTCATTTTCTTTTTCCTTTATTTCCATCTGGTGACCCAGCCAATAATTTGTTATTTTTTACATTCCTTTAATAGACCAAGCTGTCCAGCAAAAGTGGCAATTAGAGGGTTGAGACAAACAATTTTACATTGATAGGGGTGCTTACAATGGTCAGCTTTTATACAATTATATAAAACCTTAATCTCAAAAAACTGTTGGTGTAACAGATGTTTGGAGTTTGGCTTTAATTTGTTAGTCAAGTCCACGTAAATTTGCATCTAACACTACTCTCTCCACAGTTTGACAATGCTGCTGTCCAAGAGTGGAGCCATCGGACGAGGGACAGAGTGTGACATCATCACCCCTTGTCCAATCAGAGAACAACTAGTATTCACTGATAAAAATACTAGGTGTTCTCTGAGTGGCCTCTGTGTTGAGTGAGTTAGCTCCTGTGCTCAGAGCAGAGGGGAAGCCATTCAACACAGAACCAGAGCTACTACAGTGTTGTACACAAACTCCAGTGGCTGATCAGGTATGACATATGTACACAATGGGCCAAGATGGACAAATGTAACTATGCAGAATACTGCATACCTGTAGATCAGCTTTAAAGCCCTGATAAAAGGGAATGTTGTAGCCACAAAACATGCTGTTACCGTTGGATGTCTATAACTAAATAAATATGATTGGACTCCAAAACATTTGGTGTGGTGCTCTTGCTTTTCCCTAAACCTTTCTGTATTCACCCGAGGTATCTTTTAAGCCCTTTCATGTCCGAGAGCTGCCTAACTAGAATCAATGGATTCAATTAAATGGACTAATTTTTAACAATGAGAATTGAAAACAATTATGGATCTAGTACCTCCTATACACACCTTTACATAACCCACATTAGATCAGTCTTGTTGGTTTGTAACCAGTGGATTACTACAGCAAAATAAATATACTTGGACTTGTAAACATTTGGTGTGGTACTCTTGCTTTTCACTAAACCTTCCCATATTCACCCAAGGTATCTTTGAAGCCCTTTCATGTCAGAGAGCTGCTAGCCACAGTCATTGGACTCTATGATATGGACTTATTTTTAACACTGAGAAAGGAAACCAACTCTGGATCTAGAAACCTGTACCTATACCTTTTCATAGCCTACATAAAAGCATTCTCTACAAGATGTGGGTATATTAACAAATTACTCACAGTCCATTCCTTATAGCTATGATGAATTTTATAGTAAGATTAAGCTGTGTACACTTCAAACTTTCAATCCAATATGTAGGACAAAATTCTTATTTTTATTTGAATCCCCTGTAAACATTTGGGAATTCGTAGAGAACATATCTTCGCTTTGCTAAGTGAACATTCTCTACCCGTTTAGAGAATCAGCCCTGGTGACTCATTTTAAAGAGTGCTATACATTGTTCTGAGTATCAATTGAAATCAATAAAAAGACATATGCTTGATCCCCCTGGGTCACAAACATGTTAAATCAAATTCGGAGGCCACCGGAAACGAAATGCCATGTGGCCTGCTCTCAGCTGTCTATCCCTTTAAATTCAAACTGCTTAAGGATCACTGGAGCATTTCAATCTTTCACATGTGATTTAACAACAGGACAATTCAAAGCATATCACTCCTTTGCAGTAAAGCCTGTACACTGGAGGAAGGAGGAAAAAACAATCCTTTGGCTTGAACACAGCTGCATGGATTATAGACAGGACAAATGAAGGGAATACAATTACCTAGCACTTTGTACATAATCCTCAGTACACTATTACATTGCATTTAGCATTAATCGAATTCCCATGTAAAGAAAAAGTCTTTCATTCTGTATCAGAGTTGTCAAAATACAGTTTGTTTAATACGTGGCTTACCATGGTATTGAAAATGCAGAAAATGACAAATATAGATAATACTGCATGTTTTCCAGACTTCGCTCATCACAAGTGGTTGTATATAAAACCAATATCTTGACTTGGAAAACTCATCCATTAGAAAAAAACAACATTTTGCTCCAGGTGATCCTCCAGATGAGGCATTGAATATGACATATTACCTGGTTTGTCAGGAAATCCTCAGCTAGATGTCCCCCCTCTGTCTTCCTCTCAGCTCCTCATCTCCTATAAATCCACCTGTCAATGCTCAGGAACTTTCTGATATTGTCAGGCAAAAAGCACCATGAAGCTGATGATGATATCTAGATAAACTCAAAGGTGGTCACCTTCACTGTATGCCTGTGTTCTGCTTGATGTATGTTCCTTCCTATTCCATATATTTGAGAGAATGGAATTTCTCTACCTCTCTTTCTCTTCAGACTTCCTCTTTCTCAATACTTATTCACACCACACGACATTAAGAAAAGCTCAAATTTCCCCTGTGTGGAGGAGAGCAGTTTATTTCTGTAAAATGAGAGCTGCTTATTCGATGTTATAGAGAAAGAATCCAGACACATAGCAATCCTATGTGCACAGGCACCAAACTCCTGCTATAGCAATGTAAAGGGACATACATTCTTACATAGTTAAATAGTTAGTCAGGTTGAAAAAAGTCAATTTAGTTCAACCAGTAAAGAAAAGAAAAAAAGATGAATAAATAAATAGAAACCTCTATAAGCAGAACACTATACCCACAGTTGATCCACAGGAAAGCAAAAAAAAAAAACAAAACATAAAGCATTGTCCAATTTGCTCCAATGGAGAAAAATATCCTCTTTGAGCTCCTATGGCAATTGGATATTCGCTGGTGGCCATGAGAATAAATGTAATTATGCAAAAAATATTTTTGTAGTTAGAACCTCCAACCTAAATACATAGCAGCAGATTTTATCTTTTGTAAGTGGTTTCTGTATCAATGGTCACATTATTCATTTTTCTCTTTAGCTGTTCAGATTAAGAGATCAGAGATTCCAGTATTTTAAACAGTATCAGTGAGTTCTTTATATGTTTGCATTAATTCACCAAAAATGAAAACCTTCATTTCAGGTTCAGAAAAATGGGAAAAGAGAAGGGCATTCACAATTATTATTATTATTTGGGATTTATATAGCACCAACAGTTTGTGCATCGCTTTACAATATAAGGAAGACATTACAGTTACAGTACAATTCAAGACAACATGGTAAGGAGGGCCCTGCCCGTGTTGTAGTAATGCACATGTGTTTAAAGTGCAGCGTTTCAAAATGGATTGGATGCCAATGCACCTCAAAGCACATCACACTGGACATGCAGCACTTTTATGGCTTACATCTGTGCATTGTGCAATGCTGCCTAGATCCACTTAAAATAAATGGAATTGCACCACGCTGCTTCATGCATTGCGGTTACAGGTGGCAAAATGTTTGTATTCGGCATTCCAGCAATGAAGTATTGTGTATGGGACCTTAAGATGCCGATGAACTTGGGAGCGTATTTGTGCCTGCATAATCTGACTATCTGCAGGTAAGTTATAAAAAATTTTTTTCACTGTCAAAGGAGCTGGGTGGAAAATTGTCAGTCAAAAAGGGACTGAACCCATTAGCTGCAGTCTCTGTTCCAGTAATATGACAGCCGTGTGCACCAGCTGTCTGAATACAATAGCTGATGGGGGGATTCCTTTATCCATGCTCTTTAGCGTGGATGGGGGAATCGAGGCATTACAGGACCAGACAAAGTGCTGCACCTGCGGATCAGTGTAAAAGCAGCCCAATACGGTAATCACTTCAGAATGTCAGAATGTCCACTGTCTTTTATTTATTGACCTTAATGGTATGGTAAGAATGAGAAAAATACTATTGCTCTCGTTATTTTCCTGCTGGTCAGTATCGGTAAAGCAGATTCCGTTCTTTCACAGGCGGATGGCATCTGGTATCACTCCACCTGTAACAGTAACCGGCGCTAAAGACGAAGTAGCGGCTATTGCGGCTCTGCTTCCTCGCTGCCGCAGCCTTGCTTTCTACAGCTTCCTTTGCAATCAGGGACAGGGGTACCAGCGGTGCAGCAGTGGGGACATGAGACAGTGGACAGGGCAGTATAGTACATGCTACTACCAAACTAGGTCTTTTTTTCCTAGTAGGTCTTATATTACAGGAATCTTGAAAAATAGTGCTAGGTCTTACTTTCGGTGTAGGTCTTATTTTCGGGGAAACACGGTGAAGTTGTAGAGGAGCAGAGGGGTCACCTGCTCATGGGCCCTTCGGATCTTGGGGCCAAACATGATTGCTGCCCCTCTAATCTACACACTGTGTAAACTATGCACTGTATTTTCTATTCCTTCACATCTTCTGTTCCATTATATTACCTGCTGTTTCAGTTCCTAATACACATATTAGGCTTAATGACATTTAAAATAGGACAGAGATAGTCAGAGATGTTTTAATGAACACATTAAGTGTTGCCACCCTGCCACAGGAAGTGCTGAATCATTAAACTGGAAAGTTTGAGTTGCTGCCTATAGCAAACAGATTTTATGGGTGACAACTTTTTGTGCTCATGTTCCTTCCTCCAGTTTTCAGCAATCGGGCCCGATGTGTTTATTTTGAGCATTTTAGGAACATTTCAGGAACTGTGTGTGTTTAATCATGTGAATCTTGCAATAGATTTCTTGCCGTCTTCCTTATTTTACACATCACGCAGTCACATGAACACATTAAGCAAGAAAATGTTTACTGAACAGTTTCTTTGGTGACGGAAATGAGTGACCTTCTTTCTTATGGCGCTGCATGGATAACATAAAATGTCTCATTGCTAAGACATAACATGGTGGGCAGAGATGTGCCAGCTTTTTATTTTAATGATATTATGACTAGGCTCCAATGGGAAATCAGGTAATAAACTCAGCTTCAGCCATCTAAACTGCAGCTATCAGCACCCCGTCTGACATGAGGGTCAATTTACCACCAGGAGAAACATATTTATTTATTTTTATTTATTTATTATTATTATTATTATTATTTGTTTTTAGCTGAGAGCCAATGAGATTTGAAAAGTAAAGTCACATGACTAAAAATAAAGATCCTTGTGTACAGCTTGTGAATCAAGTTAGATTACATTACTTATAGTACTTACCAGAATAACATACTGTAACTTGTGACCCTCATGTTTTTCCAATGGACTTCAGTGCTCTTATATAAGATTTAACAATGCCTGATTTTCATGGTGTACCCGTTGAACTTTTTCTCTGCCAGAGCTGTTTTTGCATTTTTTTCGCACACATGTTAAAATGCACATCTGAGGCCTGAAAATTGATTACAGCCCACCACAATTATATCTTTTTTCTGTGCATTTTTTAAGTGTTTGCAACGGAGCCTGCAGAGCATTGAAACTACACTCCTGCAATTTTTTCCCCCAGTACAGAGCTATGGACCTTTGAGAAGAACTTTAAACATTTACCTTTGCAGTGAGACTACCCCCCCCTCCCCAATGCAAGTGGCGGTCAGCGATCACCTCTCCTTCCATCTGCTCCGGCTATGGAATGGTTCTCGGCATCCTCATGTCTAATGCGATTCAATGGACGTGCATTAGTTGTGATGACATCAGTGGTCCTTAGACCACCAGAGTCCAGGGGAGAAGAGGTTGTGGGGATCGGTCTAGTAGCCTGGCAGGACTAAGGATCAGGTGAGTATATCTTCTTTATTTGACTCCCCTAGACAAAATAAAAAACAAAAAATTGCAGTGTTCTGGTAACCCCACTGCAAGGGTAATTTTTTTTAAATTCCTGGAGTTTTTCTTTTAGTTATGGGCCTGGAGGAAAGGAAGAATAGACTACATGTGTGGTGATGTCACTGCATTTGTGCTTGATTGAGATCTATGAGTCCTTCTGCTGTAGTGGCAGACGGGGCCTATAGTCATCACTCCTATAGATCTCTGTGTGTGGATGTCGCTGCTGTGTGGGTGAAGCCACACACAGCATGCAGGGAGAAAAACAATAATTCAAGTAAGTGGAGGTGGCAGTTTAAGGGTGCGAGCAGTGGCATCACAAGGGGGGAGCGGCACCGGGTGACACCATCAGAGGGGGTGACACCAAAATGACAGGACAGAGAGCCCATTAGCTGCACGAGAGAGGAGGGGACCCGGAGGCATACCTTATCCTACCAGATGAATGTCACCTCCTCTCTTTGCCGTTGTCCATCACCAAGTTAAGGGCATAATGAAGTCACAGACACACGTGCATGATTACGTGCCAGTCGGTGACACCTCTGAGTTGGGGGTTGCGGAATGTGACCATGCTTCATGTTACACCGTAAATATGAGTGTAACATGAAACAATCAGAAAGACGATGTGCGCTTTTAGCATTCTAGCTGCTCCTGTAAAAATCACTAACACAGAGTTTCATATGTTCTGCTTCCTATGAAATAAAATGGTCTGTATGTATCAGTACAGTTTTGTTTTGTTTTCTTAACCGAACTTCACAAATGTCTGAAAAGCTTCACACCCTTTATGGATATCCTTTATGTCTTTTATGGCCTGGAAATGCTTATTAGGGTAAGGAAAGGGCCGGGACAATCCTAATATTACAAGTATTGTGCCGAAAATGAAAATGAGCCCTTTCTTAGCATGACCCCACCCATTATCACTGGAGCACAGACCTCTGCAAGTGCCAAGTGTCTCTGGAATAATAGTGACTAATAAAAATAGGTGGAACCTGTCTTTCCTTTCCTGTAAGATTTTTAAGTGACACAGCAGAATCTTTGTATGAAACTTTAGTTACTGTTTCTATGTTCTCTTTGTCTTACAAAGTCACTGTGCACCACTAGCAAGGTGCCTATTAATAAAAACAAAAAAATCACTGTGTGAATGTATCAGCATTTGCACAAAATACAATATGGTAACTGTTACACGTTATTGTATGGATTTCTCTTGGGGAGTATAAAAGCAGTACTGGATGCAAAGTACTGTAAGAACATTAGATCCTAAGAGAAAATACCATAAGAACATTTGATCAGAAGTAGGGATGTCCTGATACCACTTTTTCAAGACCAAGTACAAGTACAAGTACTGTCCCTCATGTACTTGCTGATACCAATTACCGATACTTTTTCTTAACGGGACATGTGAAATTGTTTTATAAAACAATACAGACTAATGATTTTAGGGCAGTTTCTCACTAGAGCTGCGTGCATTGGAGGTGACCGGTTCTCTTTAAGGTGACATTAGGGGTCACCTTTCCACTTCACTGGATTCAGCTGCTGAGGCAGCTGAATGTAAATACAGCAGGCAGTGGCTGGGAGCAATAGCCAGTCTGCTATTGGATATTTTAAATTGCAATAGCCAACAGCAGGCTGGCTTTTGCACCCACCCACTGCCTGCTGTCAATCAGCAAAGGAGGGAACTGAAGACAAAGTTCTCAATCAGGTCCTCTCTGCTGATTGACAGCAGGCAATGGGCAGGTACAATAGCCAGCCTGCTATTGGCTATTGCAATTTAACATATCCAATAGCCTGCTAGCTATTGTTACAAGTGTCCATTCCTTTTCCACTTGATGAAACTATTTCCTTTTGGTGATATTTCTCAAAGTGTGAGCTGTCTGTGCTCCTTATGTGTTTAATAATGCGCTCACCAGACGTAACCAGAGGTTTTCACTCTTAATGAAAGAAGGGAAGGTCCGTTCTGTGTGTAGAAAGATTTACGGCTTCTCTCCTCCCCCGTGAACACACAGTACGGACCTTCTCTTCTTTTATTGAGAGTGAAAACGTATGTATACGTCTGGTGAGTGGTGATATTTGTACTTGACACTTTGAGATATATCACCAAAAGGAAACAGTTTCATCAAGTTGAAAAGGAGCGGACACGGAGGGACCGAGGAGCAGCAGCAGCAGCTAAGGGGGGTGGGGGGATTTCAGAGTCACAGCCGTAGTCTCTTCTCCCCTCTTGTGTCGGCTACAGCGGTCTGTGACAGGGACACAGACCGCTGCAGCCAGCACCAGCAGGGAGAAGAGATTGTCCACACATAACACTTACCGCCCGCCACGCTGTCACACTTCTGTCCGGAGAGGAGAGGTCAGAGCAGAGAGGGAGGGTGCATTTGGTGGAGAGGTATTCTGGGGGAGGGGCTATGCGGGTCAATGGCCAAAGCTATTAGAAAAAAATGTAAAGGGTCGGCTCTATATATCGGGGTATTTTCAGGAGTACAAGTACTCCTAAAAATGCCCTGTATCGTCCCCTATACCGATACTAGTATCGATATCTGGACATCCCTAGTCAGAAGAAAAAATACCCTAAGAACATTCAATCAAAAGAGAAATACCCTACAAACTTTCAGTCAGAGAAACTAACCTAAGAATCAGAAGAGAAAATACACTAAGGACATTTGATCAGAAGATAATTACCCTAAAAACATTTGATTCTAAGAGAAATACACCAATACACCAAGAACATTTAATCCTAAGAGAAAATACCCTAAGAACATTTCATCAGAAGAGAAATACCCTAAGAAAATCCAATCCCAAGAGAAAATATACTAAGAACATTTGATCAGAAAAGAAATTACCCTAAGAACAATTAATCCTAAAAGAAAATACTCTAAGAATAGTTGATCCTAAGAGAAAATACCCTAAGAACATTCAGTCAGAAGAGAAATACCCTAAGAACATATAATCCTAAGAAAAAAACCCCTAAAAATGTGTAATCAAAAGAGAAAATACCTTAAGAACATTCAATCTTAAGAGAAGATACCCTAACACCATTCAATGCTAAGAGAAAATACTGTAAGATCATGTAATATTGCCCCATACACACACACACACACACACACACACACACACACTTTTATACATTGTGTTAAAAATCCCCAAAACTAATGGGTGAATGCTGGTTAATTAACAAAAATCAAATGTTCTTTTTTCCCTGGATAGTCACACAAATGTTTTTAATAAAAAATACCCTGTTGCCAGACCATTCAGATCAACAATCTACCCATAAGATTGTGTTCAATTAATGTATTTTATGCATATTATGTAGCTGTAAAAGCCTCCCTTTGTACACATCCAAAAGCTGCTGTATGTTGCCATCTTGGATGTTTGGCAGCAAGGGCATATATAGTATCCCCACCACTCCTCCCCTAAGGATTATGAAACAGGTTATGTAAGGAGGTGAGAGGGGGGTGGAGGAGCTGTGTCAGCACAGAGAGTCATTGGATACTCCCAGAAGAGGAGAGGGCTATGGTATGCAGGAAGGGAGGGGTCTGTGATAGGGAATTGAATCATCCTGGAGTAGTCACATGCCCTAATTAGTTTGAATAAAATTTAAAAAACTGTTTTTGAAAAGGACAAACACTGCAATTAAGCATTTAGTATTTTCTGCACTTTACCTGCATTTATTTTTAATTTGAGAGTCTCTGTAGAAGCTATGTATCTATAGGCACATAGCCTATAGATATCACTGGGTTGCACAGTGTGTTATTCTGAGCCTGATGACGGGGACCCAACGTGGCCCCGAAAGTACTTGTGATTTTGAATGACCGTTGTCATTAAAATATATTGAACCTACTTTTGGAGTGCTGGTGACATCTTTTGGAATTACTACTTGACTACACGGTGCCTCCGTGGTCGCTACAAGCACCCTATTACAGACATCATCTCCTAGGAGATCCGGTAAGGAGTGCAGGAAGATACACACAATTTTATAGGCACCCACAGACACAGGAGGTTGGTCAGCTATTAGGGAACAATCAGACCTGCATTTTGCCATAACCAAGAATGTTGTGCTCAATCAAGTGTTTTATGTCCATGTAGCGGGTGAGGTGAACAGGAAAAATAAATGAAGCAGGTTTTCTTACCTGTCCATTCGATGTTTTCCCCAAGAGAGGTTGGACAACAGACACCTGGCTCACATGCAGACATGAGAAAACAATTGGATTGAGCAACTGTTATCTTATTTCGGTGGGCCTCTTGAAAAGCAGTTTCATATACTCTGACAGTTGCTTACGCTACTTCTGGAGCAGTAAAGCTCAGGTTCACTTGAAATCAGACCACCACAGATACATATACTTATACTCTACCCTTTAACTTTACAGCTCCTCCTTTTAGCCATAATAAGTGAAAAGAAAGCCATATGTGAGATACAGTGCCATGGACTCCTGATGTAATAGCGCTGACTGGGGTAGTGCACTCTCATTGAGTGAGTAATATTTTCCTCCATACCAAGAAGCAGTAAGAAGAAGAATTAAGTAAAAGTAATTATATGTTGATGGGGCGGCCAGGTGGGGGTTAAATCAAACATGTGGTTTTGAACTGAATGAAAGTGTAGAGTATCCAGAGCATGAAAGGGTGATTCAAATGGTTTCTTGGAAGCATATTTAAAGGACAACTTCACTTTAAAACAAAGTGCACTTATACTTCAGGCCCCTTTAAGGTAAGGTCACTGCTCCCTCCCACCCTGAGCACAGGTGAATGCTCACTGATATCCAAAGGGCCCAGCCTTGGTTGTATGTTTACATCCTGCGGCAGATGTCTTCTTCTCCTGGCCACGCCTGTGCAGTACATGCCCATTGACCTTTATGGGGCTCATCTCCTGGAGGTACACAATCCCCATAGCCCGAAACAGATTTATACATTTTTAACTCCTTTCTTCCTTTTACTACTATGATTGCATTTGCATTGAAATACACACCTCTACAAGGGCACTCCTGCCTTCTCTCTTCCTTGTTTTTTTACCCTCTACAACACATAGAGGAAAGCCTATTTTCTAGTTTCTTAGTTTGATGTGTGGTTTTCTCTGCTGGTAACTTCTGCTGATACAATTTTACATCATCTGCTTATTTTGAATTGCAGTTTATGACACGTTAACATAAATAAAATTACCAGCCTAACAGTTATAGCACTTTGCACATACCCAATTAATTAATGCCACCCAACATGTTATCTACTGATCATCTTTATGACAGCACTTGAAGAAGTATACTTCAGGTTATAGATTTATATTTCTATATTTGTTTTTCTACATTTAGCTTTCCTTACCTAAATACAAGAAAGAATAGCAAAAATTTATATAAATATTCACAAGCAGCATGAAGTACTATTAATAAAACCTGTAAGAGAAAATAACATAATATTCTGAAGTATGACAGAGAACAGAGAGCCGCCTAGGCTGTGAATTCTCATAGCCCTGAAATTAAATGACTAAGAAACCCAGAGCTGTATAAAAGTCAGACTCTTTTATGAATGTATTACATGCATTTCATGCTCATTAAGTTTTGTATTGTGGTCAGAGTGATTTAAGGCCTTTATTACTATCAGCCCAACATGGTGCTGGGACATGCGGGCTATGTTTTTAATGCTCCGCCGTCATGCATTGTAAAGCCAGTCAATGACTACCTCTGGCTTTAGTGCTGCTGGTGAGTAAACGATGACATGGTAAAGGGGGAGAACACATTTCTATCTAGAGATCACATGCAGCGACCATAACTCATCGGAGACAAAACTCTGCTGGAGAAAGGTACAGAGACTTTATTTTAGCTCTCTCACACCCTTGGGTAGGCAGATACATATATTCCTCTCTGCTTTGCTGCATTCACTATAAAATTAGATTTTAAAGACATGTTACACGTAAGATAAATCATGAGATAAGGTAAAACACATGAGCATTCTCGATGCACCTTACATTTATTTTAAATGGAACATAAAAAGAAACTAAAAAAACACCAGTGCTGAAAAGAAGCAGACAGATCACAACCTGTGCAACTGGGTTAGAGCAGGTATAGGAGTCCTCTGTGGCTCCGTGGTTAGCATTGTTAGCTTCTAGCTTTGATTTTGAGCATGGTCCAACTAAGGTACTCTGTGGATGGAATTTTATTGTGCTCTTCTTCTTGCATGAATGCTCTGGCCTTCTGCTTTCCTCACACAAACTGCAGTCAATCTTTGGAAAGAATAAGGGTAGTGATATACCCTGTAGTAATAATATGTTGGATTACAAATACAAACGGATATGCAAACATGCCATTGTATTGTGAAAAATAAGGTTGCTGCTATATTTAAAATCCATGAGAAGTATGAAATCATGGGGAATTGATTAAAATACATGAATATTATCTTATTTTTGGTTAATATTAGGGTGTTTAAAATATATAACACTATACAAATTGTTTCTATCATTAAATCATTTTCAATAAATGCACAGCTGCATTACATTTGTTTCTTTTACACCTATCTGGAGTTTAACTTTAGAATGAACATTCACAGCCCCTAGTTGTGCATTGGTCTAATTTCATTTCACATTTTTGAGTTTAAGTTGAGAAAGTATTCATTATAAAAATAGAGAAATTCCAGTATTTCCCCCCTAAATGTGAACTGCTAATGTTGTCAGTATACTGTTGTTATCTAATCCTTTGCAGGGTGCCCATATACATTTTTTGGTCTGATTGGAAAATAACTGAAAGTCTTTGCCATTATTATAGTCTATTGATGGACCTCCTCTCTTGGTGGGTCAGATCAAATGCTTTTCACACAGCTAATATAGTATTTTAATAATAATGGGTTATGGATATTCTATATAAATAGGTTCTTTCTAAATGTCTAATAATTAAAAAAAAAAACTTTAGTTAATCATACATTAAATAGTTAGATTTATTTATGTTAAAGATACAAGAAAATTGTCTAGACTCTTTTGCACTCCACAAAGCTGAAGATCATAAAGAGGTCAACGCTGTTCTTGCTGAACCACAAACAAATACATTACATTGCAGACCTTTGTTCAGTCTAAATACCAGTCGTTGTGTTCAACACAATGCTCCTTAAAAACAGCTTAAGCCTCGGAACATTGTTCAGTTCCATGACTCACAAAATGGCTTTGTTTTGCTCCCACATTGAACAAAAAAGAAAATAAAAACACATCAAAATGAAATCCATTCTCGTTTTTTGACCCCCACACAAAGAAGCAAGAACATTGAAAGCATAAGTGATCACAAAACAGAAATGTATACAAGAAGTACAAAATCATAGTCACTAAGGGGCTATCTTGGCACCTCTAAGCCAGTATAAATTTATGTTTTCTCTTACAAAGCAGTGTATTAATGTTTTATAAAACAATAAACTACAGTTTGCAAAAGAAACCTTGATGTGTCAAAGCCATTCAATTAAAAAGACAATGTACAAAAAAACAATAGGCATTCTGTCTGTAGAAAACTCATAGGAAGCTATTGTTAATAGGAAAATAAGTGTTCCTCTGAATACAGAAGGAACAATTTAAAAAACCTCTTTATTGTGGCAAAACAGACTATTGTGAATGTGTGGAAATACCCTCTAGAACTAACGGTAAAGTGATAAATGAAAAAGTGATGACCATATTAAATGATAACCTTGAAAAGGACCCTTGAGGACCTAGTAACGATGATTTGACTATCACCAGTAATCCAATGTATGCAAAGCAGCACTCAACAGCCAGGATCTCGATGTAAAAAGGTTTACACCCAGGAATGTACAATGTTACAAGCATGACAAGATCCACAGGCTCTTTTGCCAAAAGGCTTAATTAGAGAGGCAGGGAGGGTGGCGTCACTTAACCACCAACAACTAACAACTTTTTGCACTAAACTGCAAAATAGTAAAAGCAGCAGCATATTTGGGTATAGAAACTGATGCTAAACTTTTTTTTTCTTTTTTGGGGGGCTAGCATTACCTAACCGAAGGAGCACGGCAAGTTACATGGGAATGGGCATTGTGTGTCACTAAAGGAATGAAAGGACCATATGTAGGGTATCTGTGGCAAGCAGTCATGGAAGTTACTAGTTGTCAGCCGATTTATTAGGACTGGGGGACGTTTACTAAAAACATTCACTTATCCAGGATTAAGATCTTGTAATACAATTTCACACCTGTCACCTGAAGCATCTGGCTACACATTTTAGGGCACAATAGTGAGCAAATGGATTGCAAACAGAACTGGCTTAGGCCAGTTTCCATACCCAGAAATCCAGTGGGTTATAGCTTGGTTCTTCTAAAATCAAGGGATCGCTTAGTTATCTCTGACCATGTTTATTAGATGCTATACTCATATTGTGACTGGTTGAATAGTAATAATTTTGCAAGTTCCAATTTAAGTAGAGGCGATGAGGCGACAACGCAATGAGAAAAAAGTTGGAGATCATTCTCAAAATCGGGACAAGGAGCCATCAGCTATTTTAAAGCCACTGATGTCTTTCAGGAGCCCTCAAAAATCCTCCAATTTTACTTTTAGGCAATAGACCAAGAGCAGGGCTACTCAACAGTTATACCTCTATCTAAAATGTTTGGTATGCTAACCCTAAACCTATGCTTGTCACTCAGCAATCAGAAAAGCTCATTGCCTAACATTGTTGACCCCTGTTGGAGTTTAAGGACACAGCTGCATTGGTGTATGCCCCCACCACTAGAAATCCTACATTATCCTTATCTCTATGGTTACTGTTAGTATGTCTGCTAGACAAGGGGTCAGCCTCGCGTCCAAGTAGCATAAATGGTGCTACTTCCTCCACAACCTTTTTTATATGACCTCCTTTGTTTTTCTCTATTGTCTTCTCTGAAATGGCTCCATATCAGTCCATTACAACAACATACATTCAAACAGAGAGACCAAAATAATCTGACATCTGGTTGGCCAAGTGAATGTCTGATGTTAATATTTGGAGTGGAGAAAGGATAGACTACCTGTTCTTTTCTTTTCCACCCAAGATCTTCCAGATCTCAAGGTCTGAAGCAAAACATATGAGAGGACTTGCAGTAATTCAGCTGTCAATGCAGCTGAGCAGGGTTTTTTCTCCACATCTAGAATGGGCAGGATTACCAAATCCTGCTCCACATTCAAACAGTATACATTTCACCCAGAAGGATTTTTTCCCCCCTCAAAGTTACAGATATATAACCAGAAACTGTATTCAGTGTATACAGAAGATATCATTATGCAACAGAGAGCTATTTGTAGAATTTACAGCTGTCACACATGTTGCTGACCGCAGATTACAGTCCTGAAATGTCAGACGTTTTATTGCTATGTTTTAGTCAAAAGGCAGCTGCTGTACCAGATTCCTTGATTGAGTACGTTTTGCTGTGATTGTACTTAGGTGGGTGTGAGCGTAGTGTAGCATGTCTCTTGACCACGGCATCATCAGTGTAGGTGTAGAACTTGTTCTTACCCTATTAAGATTCCTGACCTGAGTTTTCTTTTGCTAGTCATTTATTTTTATTGTCATCCAGTTTTGGCGTGTGGTTAGTAAGCATGTTTACAACATTTCTGTATACTTAAGATTAACATATTTTACAGGTCAAATAATCTTCATAAAACACCTCAGGAAAACAAAAACACACCCACACTAAAATAGTTTAACACTACAATTCTTAATGGGGCGGAACATGGCAATTACTTTTTTCTGTTGTAATTACATAAGGGGAAAAAAATTATTGGACACTGCAGCAGATTAGAATCTTGAAGGCAATCTGCTACAAGAAAATTGTTTCTAGATGTAGAGCAGCAGAGTTCCAACGAGATGCATTAACATGTTTTCATTGAATCTGTCAATTTTTTACATGAATGCTTTAGTGTAATATGACATTCATGCTGGACTAAGCCATTTAAATTAATTATATACATAATCCAGGGACAGAAGAGTGTTTAGAGATCCACAGTCTCTATAGAGAGTTTTAAAAATCTATCAAAACTGTCTTTAGGTAGCATATGCTTCACGCATACAATGAAGTTTGAATCCCCCCCAAAAAACTGTGATTCAGACAAAAACCTAAATTAACGTTTTTATAAGGCTTTGTGTTTTTGCTATTATATGTTTGTTTGATACTAATTAGCAAATACATGCCTGTTCATATATGGACTAATTTAGACTGGTTGTGAGCCTCAGAGTGATTGAACACACTCCTATACAATACTGCCCAATCAGATGATATTTCAGCTGGATATGTATTATCTGTTCAAGTGTGCTGGATGATAGAGCATATATCATTGGTACACATGCCTTTTTTTAAACTCTCTATTCCAGTCCCAATTGCCTCCTCCCTTGTTAACCCCCAGTGTAATTTTTGTCTACCTTTTTCATATTTCTTCCTATTTTGCCTGTTCTCCAGCAGTGGGCAGTCTTTAATTATGCAGAGAGCATCGCTGACCTTAAATAGGACCGATGCTGGTTCTCAAAACTGATGTATCTGGTGGGGACAGCGCTGGAGAGGAGGAGAGTATTGCAGTCATACTGTAGCTGCATTAAAAAAATTACTGGGGGCCTTTTAAAAAAAAAAAAAGTCAGTAGTTGTGGTTTAATTTAGTGTTAGGGAGGACCTTTCTATTTCTAATCCGCAGCAAGCTATGCTTTTTAAAAACTAGGAAAAAACTCAAAACATAGCTTCCTTGTATAAGGGCATTCTGTACATGGTTGGTGTACAGAACAGCCCAAAAATTTCATTTTCTGCTCATGTATTTGGTTCACTTCTTCTCCCAGCAGTTTTTCTTTGAGAGTACAGCAGGGAGGTCCCTCTTACTTTTTAAAGTCAGTGCACGAGAACAAGTATACATAAAAGATTTTCTGGCTTTACTCTGACTTTCCTGATCTGCCCACTTGTTCTGAGTCTGTGACTTTAAATATATTAAAAGGAGAATTATGACCTAAGGGCAAAAAAAAAATACCCCGTACCTTGATGGTAGTAGCATTCTTCCTTTTTTCTAAAGTCGCAGCACATCACAGATAAAATCCTCAAAACCTTTATTAAACGGCCATCTTCAGCCCTGCTCCGAGCTCCATTCCTCTTAGGGGGCGTTAACGTTGAGCCAGCCTGCCAACTGCTTTTTTATTCAAAATATCCCATTGCTGTGGCCGAGTGTCCTATCATCGTGCACAGCTGTGTTTTGTCAGCGCGTGCACGCTGGCATTTGTGAGCGGGAGGCGGAGTCTGAAGTGAAAAGGCAGCAGCAAGAGACTGTAAGAAATAAACGGACCTTCCCCTCTCTCTCTCTCTCTCTCTCCCTGCTCTGTGTGACGCTGACATCATTTAAATCACTGGGGATCGCTGATGAGAGAGGGGAAAGAGGGCTCTGTCTTCAGCATTTACTACAAATGGGCAAGTCCATATATGGTGAATGATGTCACTGGGGATCCCTGCAGACTGGCAAGCATCCGATCAGCAGGGATCTCCAGTGACATCATTCACCATATATGGACTTGTCATATGTGATAAATTTTGAAGAGAGAGCTTCTGACCCGGGACAAGATCTTCTCAATGCACTGCACACTACACGTGAAGTAGGCGGGGCAGATGGAGAGGAGGAGGGAGGGGATCAAAGGCTACACAGTAGCGTGTCTGGAAGGCTGGTACAGAGGATGGGGACGTGCAGATAGGAGAGAGCTGCGTGCACAGAGCTGCTGTGCATGTCCATATATTTGTGGACGTGCAGCAGCTCTCAAGAATCACTGTCAGTCACAGTAACGAAGATCAGTGGGGAGGATCCCGGCAGCATTGTCGGGATCTCTCCTCATTGCGGCGCTTAGCCCCGCCCACCATATTAAATAAGGGTTTTCAGGCGTAGGGTGCATTTTGGCTAATAGGTGTAAATTACACAATTTACCTATTTAGTCTAAGGAATGCAATAATAAAGAAAAGATAGAACCCCATAGTTCTCCTTTAAAGTTTGTAGGTTAGAACAGCAGCCAAACAAACTGCTTTATCAGAAAGAGGACAGCAATGGCTGCCCCCAGATCAGTTTACTTTAACATCCAGGATCTGATATACTGACAACTGAGCAGACAATCTGGCGTTCCAAAGTTGGTAACCGACATGACCATGCAAAACTGGCTTCATTACTACCCTAATAATAGGTAGACCATGCCTAACCAATATGCAGGGCAGGATTTTTGATAAGACCACCCATGTTCAGCCCTGAAAGACAAAATTTCAGGGCTGAACTGAAAAGGAAGTTACTGACAGATAAACCGAAGATTTATAAATAGAGTGACATTTCTGGGGGAGGACAAGTGCTAATCTGCTAAGGGTCAATGTTGTGCTGTTGGTGTGAATTCCCTTAAGCCAATGAAAACAACTACTGAGTCCAAAATTCAATTAAATGTCCTCTAGCACCAAGATGGATTGTTCCTTCAAAAGAAGTCCCAGCTGAGATGCTCCATCAGGATTAGCTGTAGCTGAGTTCTAGCACTGACACAATTCCCTAGTGAGGGCCGCTAATCAGTGCAAGAGTGATGGCAGCTTCCATGTAATCGCTCCAGTAAGACAACACATGAAAAGGGCTATGTCACCTTGGAACCTTTGCATGTTTCGCTACATTCTTTCCTAAAAGACTGACAGTAGTTGTGATTTGGGAAATAGTTAAAAAAAATCAGCTAAGTAAATGATAGTATTGCTTACCTGGAATGAATACAAAAATACTATTAAATATCAAACAGGAAAAAAAGAAAAAGATTGCACTTGCTCTCTATTCCCTCTAAGCTGAGCAGTTTGGAAGATTTGTTGGGTGGGACAGTTTGTAAGAGTTGGCTACCATTTTAGTACTTCCGGATGGTAACCTTTTTCATTTTTTTTTCTTCCAGGATGCTGTTAAGGTTATGGGAGAAGACATTATGGTCTTAGAAGTATTTTCTTTTTCAAGTAGCAGATGCACTTGGACTGAAGATTTTAATGTTCCCAGCAGGTAGAAATTGGATTGCAAAGAGAAGATGAATAGATGTGTGTGTGTTCATTGCTGAATCACACTGTGCCATTGTGCAGGGACTTGTGGCCGTTACACATTCAGAGAAGATAGTGTGTCTGTCATGCTTCTGTCAAAGCAGTAGTTTGAAACAGTACATTTGTCTATTGGGTTAGATTAAAACAAAAGATAGGGACAGATAAATAACTATATGCATTGCATTTAACCACTGGAAAGGAAGAATGGAGGAGCATGTAACTCACTCTACTCCTGTCCATGTAACTGTGCTGGTGCTTGGTAACTGTCCCATGTAGGGATATAGTTGTGCTGTGCATTGGTATGCATTGCTTTAAGGCTTCCTTTTCATTTGAATGGGCTCGCTAAGGCCCCATTCACATGTCCAATAAGGTCTGGACAGCAGATTCCTGTGGCAAGAATCAATGGAATCACAAGTGGTTGGGGACAGCTGTGCTTGAGAAGCCTGCACAAAGTAATGATATGATGACAGGTGCCACAGCTGTCTTCCGCTGTTTGCATGAATCTGCTCATCCAGCATTTATCTACGGCCAGGGACAGATGTCTGACCCTGGAGACAGACAGACTGCGCCTGGGGCCGGTCATTTGTCGCTAGCTGCAGGCCACCACTGGATGTGCGAATACATGAAAACAGCGGTTGACAGCTGCAGCATCTGTCAACCTGGCATTGCTTTATTCAGGCTGAGCAGTTCGCATACACCGGTGATTCCAGACACAACTTGTCACACAAGTATCCGCTGATTCCTGCTGGGGGAATCTGCTGTCCAGACCTTATAGGGCATGTGAATGAGACCTATTGCACTAAAAGCGCACAAAAAAAAGGTGCATGCAGTATTTTTTTGTAATGTAACAAATCATAATTCCCGGTAGTGCGTTGGGGTACCCTGCAATGCAGGAAGAGTGGATGTCAATAAGAATGAATGGCACTTCAGAGCACCAATATTCATAATGTGTATTTTCGTAATGCAAGATTGTGATCCCAGCCTAACTGTCTTGTTTGCATGGGTCACTTGTTTTTTTTTTACATTATTGTAGTGACAGAGTTGCTTTAAATATTTTAACTACAGTTTCTCTACTTTTATACTACTTTTGTATACATTATCCCTTTAAGGTGGCCATACACTCTACAACCATCGCAAGACTTTAGTCTTGCGATGGTTGTACAGGGATTAAAAAAACGTACGATCTGCCTATCTTGGACAGGCAGATCGCACTCTCGATCATCGCAAGCCCGCCCCCCTGAGGGGCGGGCTTCCGATGACCGCAATGCTGAACGGGCAGTGTGCGCGTGCACACACCGGCCCGTTCGGCATTTGTCTTCCGAGCACCGTTCTAACCAGCCGAGAATCGTACGATTCCCGGCTGGTTTTCGAACATGCTGGTTCGACAGAAGACGTGCGACCGTACAGTAGAAACGGTCGCACGTCTCCGTTCACACTGCTCGATTATCGTACGAAAAACCGATCGCATACGATTATCGTATGATAATCGTGCAGTGTATGAGCACCTTTAAACAGTAACAACAACAAACTACCCTAATTAGTGTGTTTTTATAAATTAATCCAGCTGTAGATGAGTCTCCAGCACAGCAAACACAGTGTGAGACACATGAATGGTTCACTACACATGTACAATGCCTGCAGTGCCCAAGGGCTGAGTAACTTAGGCCTCCTGAGAATATGCAAGAAAAGCTCCAAAAAATTGTGAAATATGAGCAGGTTTAAGCGAGTTACAAGAAACGTGATTAAGCTACCAGACTGAAATTGCCGGTAATCGAATGTAAGGGGATACCGAGGCTGCTCTGCTTTTGGCAGATGATGTGACAGTAAAGACAATAAAAGGTCAAAGGAATGGAAATAAGAATGTAGGCAGGTATGTCACATGACATGAACGTAGGCAGAGTATTCAGTGACTTCCCACCACACAAATATTTGCTCCAAGGTAATATATATATTTTTTTTTTTACACAGAGTTTGAATAGTGGCAATCCATGACTCGGAATTAAAAATGTTAGCCTGTGATGTCCTTAGGGTGGAATGCACTTTACAAACAAATAGCTAAGTGAGCTGTTAAAATGTAATTTGTAGTATCACAGAACATTGATGGCTGGGTTGATTGGTCCAGTCTGGGATTAGACCTGGAAGGAGCCTCTCTGCAGCAAGCAGAGGCACGGTATGCCATAGATTACTGGATATAGATTATTAGATTAGGGGTGTTGCTAAGGTTCTTAAATACCCAGGGAACTGGGTTTCCCAACGAATGCGAAAAGTTTGAATGCCAATGTGGAGAGTGTTCCCTTTCTTTCTGTTAACCTATCTCTTCTCCCTGCCCCTTTTACTTTCCTAAAGTGTCCCTTACAAACCTCTAGTACCTTAAATATTGCTTGGTCTAGACTGAAAGCTTTGTATTTACCTTATGCCCAACACTATAGACTGAAGAGCACACATGTTATATAAAGGGATCATTTCTCCCTTTGCTGGTACCTTCCGTTAGACACAAGGGGGTTGATTTACTAACCTTATAAACACACCACAAACATGTATACACCTCTGTAGTGTGTTCCCTCCCAGCATGATGGGTGGAATCTAAACACCTTTGTAGTGTGTACACACCCAGCAGGTGTGTTGTGCAAAGCCAAGCATGAATTTGCAAGGTGATGTTGTGTAAATTAGCTCTATGTTGTGTTGCTTGCGTTGATGAATTC
Organism: Nanorana parkeri; assembly: GCF_000935625.1. Lineage (NCBI taxonomy): Eukaryota > Metazoa > Chordata > Amphibia > Anura > Dicroglossidae > Nanorana > Nanorana parkeri. The sequence goes on from NW_017306486.1 coordinate 564,109, forward strand.
AGGAATGTAAATGCATGAGCTATCCATTTTTGTCTAAACTGTGAAGCAGCATTATATATGCATCATGTGCATGATTTTTCCATATATGGCATTAGTGGAAATATGCTTTTAGAGACTTTTTGGTTGATAAATACGTTTTGCTGTGTGAAAATCACACGCACCTGGTGCGTGCGTGCGTGTGTTTAGGTTAGTAAATCACCCCAAGATGTCAGGCTTCATATAAAACATTTCCTACATGCCTGAGACTCAGGACACTTGGTTGGAGACCTGGGTCCTGCGCTATAGGTGACAGGGCTGGGCAACTTCTATGTGGAAAAATAATTTGCATGGGTGCACCTGTAAAGGTCCATGCTTTGGACCGCTCACAAGTTATCTATTGTGTTAGCAAAACTGAATGTAACCAATTATGTAGGGAGCTCAGCTATTACTGTGAATATTCTGCTCCTCTTTGCAGAACATAATGTGTCACCCATAGCTTATTTCTTTAAGCTACACAGCTGATCAGTGACAACATTTCTGCTGGTGTAGACACTAAGGAAAAAAGATCCTTCGTCTCCGAACTATTTTCCACGCAACAGGGGCCCACTGGAGGCCAGAAGATAAGAATATCATAGTATATTAACCCTAGAGAAGGCCATTTCATACACAATCTTATTTTACTCTAGTTTAAACCAACACTCTTTTATTTTTCAACCAGCATTAGACCAACATTCAAAGTAAATGTGCATTCACACCAAAATCAGAAATCGTAGGTCAACAGAGGGTCCGTTGACTTGCAATTGTACTTTCCGATCTCTTTCTGATCCATTGCTATACATTTTTCAATGGAGGCGAATGGAAGGGCACCAAGAAATGAATGGGCGTGAATGGGGCTAGTTCACACCAGATCTGTTGGGTTATGTTGCGATAAAAAAGTAATGCACGTTCTAATTTTTTTCCAGCGCAACATAACGCAACAGAATGGAGTGGTGTGAACTAGCCCCACTCACACCCATTCATTTTTGGGTGCCAAACTGGGCACATATTGCAACAGATCGCAACACAATGGATCCGCTGTGAATGGGCCCTATCACCACAGCAAAATAACTTGATTTTAATACATAGCACCAGATCCCAAGATACTAGGGTTGATTTACTAAAGGCAAAAAGGCTTTTCACTTTGCAAGGGAATTTTCTCTTTGCAAGGGGATTTTCCTTTTGCTTAGTCAATAATTTGAGTCAATGTAGTGCATTTTCCCCACATTCACTCAGCTAAGGGAAAGTGTCCTTCCAAAGTGCAAATTCCCAAAGTGTATGGCATATTTTCCTTTAGTAGATCTATGCAGAAAAATTTAATCAATATGTCAAGGTCATACAGACATTCTAGGACATGGACCTGGAGACATTAGGGACAGCAGATGACTGCTGAGATGGTTATTTTCATATTGGATTGTTAAATGAAAAGGAGATACTTAGGTAGTTAGACTGGATGGCTGTAAATGACTCAAGATTAGTAAGTGATGAGACCAGTTTCAGCATTACCTGCACCAGAAGTGTATGGATTACATTTAGCATATGGCAAGTAAAATCACTAACAATTTTGTGTCATACTTAAGATCCTGTATTTGTACATATATTGATTACTAGTGATGTGCAGCCTCCGGTTGGTTTGCAGTAACACACCACTTCCAGCTGGAAGTGACTGAGCCCACTGCATTTGTCATAGGTCTAGCCATAGACACAAGATGGTATTTGAACGATCTGACCACATATACATATTGGGGAAAAAAAGCAATAAACTAGCAAAATGCATTCTGAGTAAATGATTTATTTTTCTCCAGATCAGTCAGCCAAGGTGTGTGTTCAGAGTTTGAAATTTGTCCATAGATGTTCAGTATGATCGATATTCTGATCTGATCATCATTGACCAGATTGGGCAATGATTTTATGGCAACCAAATTACAGATCTAATACATAAGCCACAGGTCCAGAAATTATTGGGAATGTATGGCATGTTCCATATAACAGTGTAGCCCCTATAAACATATGTTGCTACTAGAAAGAATAACGCTTTGGTTGTAAATAGTTAACTGACCTTGTGCAGCCTGTGATGCAGAGACCTGTGGGAGTTGCGGTGCAAAGCAGGGAAGCCATGTTGTGTGAACCTGTTTGGACTGCAATTCCCAGGAGGCTGTGTTTTTCAGAGGAGGAGGGATGCTGGACCGGGGTAGCTGGGCACGCTGAGTCCAGGAGAACCCAGCCTAGTGTGCAGGCCTGTGTGGCTGCGTGTGATGAGCCAGAGACCCTGTACAAGCCTGTTTCAAGGGAGTGTGGGCAGGCTGAGAAGCCTCCATATAGAGAGAGACTTCAGCCTGGTCCGCCACACATCGGTATTGCTGGACGATCGTTTCTGTGGGGCACAGCGTCACTCATACAGTGGGGGATATCGTGGCCTAGGCGAATGGCTGAGCCCATGTGGTGAGGGATCCAGAGGCCCAACTATCCGTGAGAGGCCTGTTTGTGTCTTCAGCGAAAACTACTCAGCGTTTCCTGTGACCGGAGATCTTCCTAAAGGGACAGCAGATTACTATAGGACCAGTAAAAGTGTCGGCTTGAGGGAAAGGGCATGCCCATTTCTCACTGTTGGACATCACAGCTGCAAGACTGACCCAGGAAGTGGTGAGAGGCCTCTGGCCATTGTGTGTTATTTCTACAATTCATCTCAGCAACACAGCATGGGCCCCAACGATGGCTAGCCTAGACTATTGCTACTGGCCAGAAGTGTAGAAAGTTGGTGATTGATTGAGACATTAGCAATTAGTTATTTGAGGTCAAAGACCATCTCTGAAATAGTTCAGTACTGCTTAGCTCAGTATACTAATAGCCGTGGGTGTTGGGTGTTTGAATACCAAATGTATATTGTTGACCATTGTTCATTTAATTATTGAGCTTTTCTTATGTAGTGTTAAACACAACATAAATATTTGTAAAGCTGTTTACAAAACTATCTAAGATGTGTTGGTGTGCTGTGGATCCTATTCGGCGGTACATTTCAGCTTGGGGACAGAAATACCAGGGTTATTCCAGCGGCTCCTTAGGGCATGAGCTTTACAATAGTATCAAAGATAGAAATAAATGCCTGACAGAAATGTAAACTTCAATTGACCTATTCAAAACTATTTAGCTGGAGTTAGACTTTAAACAAGGATGTCTGCTAATGGCTGAGCCATGTATCCTTGTGTTATCCTTGTGTGCACTCCACAGGGAGCTTAAAATTCCTCTTTTCTAAATTACAGTCAAATCCAACATTTCGAGGACATGTAGGACCTCTTTATCAAAGTGACATAAACAATAATGGTAGTACAAAACTAGCATAAAGTGTATGTAAACCCTAAGTTTCTTTTTTAGTATGTTTGGCGTAATATCTATAGTTTTTTTTTTAAGCAGATCATTTTTAGGCTTACAGTGCTAAGCCACTACTTTGCAATAAACAGCAGTGTTGTCAGTGTGCTGTGAGACCTCTATCATTTGGTCATTGGGCTGCCTCTCAGCGGGCTTGTGTAGACCTGATAGGCAGCCCAAAGGCCAACTGGAGGAGAGTTTACATCTTCATCTGTTGGCATGTTAAAAACGTTACCATTTCAATAAAATATTTTTTTTTAGTTTTATCAGACATTGACTAATACTCTGTGCTGAGCAAACCTGAGATAATTTTTCTTAACTAAAATTAGAGGTAAAAGTATATAGAATTAAATGAAAGCATATCGATAAATAATAATACTACAAAATAGGGATGCACCGATATATCGGCACCTAAACATATCGGCCGAAAATGGCACTTTTGGCATAATGCCGAAAGAGCCATGTTTCGGCCGATACATCGGCGCATCCCTGGTTTCTTTCCTCCCCGCTGGGCGCTGCTCTCTGTTCCAGCGGGGAGAAAAAAAAGTGACGGCCGAGCGCTGCAGGACGAGAACGCTGTGAGCGGCCGGCGTCTCTCCTCCCACACCGCTCAGCCGCCTATCACAGTCTGGCAGAGCGGTGTGGGGGGCAGAGACAGCGCTGACACAGGAGGCTGGGCTTTCCTCTCTACACCGCTCGATCAGCCTCCTGTGACAGCGTGTCAGAGAGAAAAGCAAGGTACACACACTCAGCGATCAGTGATCGCTGAGTGTGTGTACATAATTGAGGACATAGTATGTTAACTATATCCTCAATTATGAATGAATGGGGGTGATCTACATCACCCCCATTCATTCATAATTTTTGTTATAGTAAACAAACAATGTTCTCATGTTATCAATGAACAGGAACACTCATAGAGGATTCCTGTTCCTTGATAACAGGGGACACAGAAAAAGAGATTGAGGACTCTGTGTTCTCAATCTCTTTTTCTATTTTAAAAGGGAAATATCATCAGGTGTCTGTTTAGACCCCGAATATTTCCCCCGAAATATTCGGGGTCTATTTCGGTGCACCTCTACTACAAAAATATATAATCTAAAGGAAATTATGCTAATTGAACTCAGTTAAGATACATTGTTGGAAGAAAAATTTAAAAAATATTACCTTATACCATGGTTTCTGTCAAGGATAGTGGACCTCACTGGGAATCCTGGGGCAGTTGAGAATCCCAAATAACATAAAACTGTGCTCCTGCACAATGCTTTCCCAGGATCCTGCGGTGAAGCCTAGGGACATAATTCTCCTGCTTTTAGTTAACATTTTGTATTTGAGGGGCAGGGGGCTACATGAAAAGCAGATCTATTTTCAAAAAAGGTCTGCTTAAAAGAGATTGATGTACACAAATATGAATGCAGAAGGGTCTTTGGAGAAGGTAATGATAGCAATAATAAGATTTATTTCATTTACATTTTACACTTTGATACTATAATGTTATGTTACCTATTTTATTTGGTGTTATATTATATACTTTTACCACTATTTTGTCAAGAAATATAGCTGCAACCTTTCCCACCAAAAATGCGGACAATGGTATTTAAAAAAAAAATGTAATGTCATGTTTTATCCTTTAAATTTAAACCATAAAAAAGATGATTTTTCCATTTATTTGGCATGGTTTTTGGAAGGGATACCAAGATCCATATTATCTATTTTTGCCTTTAATTTATATACTTTTATACTAATTTTACCTCTAATGTTACTTAAAAAAATAATCAAAATTTTCAACCATCCTTATCAAACACAGAGTATTATTCAATGTCTTATAAAACAAAAACAAACCAGTTTTATTGAAATAGTAACCTTTACAAACATAATAAAAACAATTGGGGAACTTTAGTTATTTTCTCTGTCCCTTCAACTCCTATATTCTGATATTCTTTTACCACGCAAATTATCAGCAGCAACAGTGTTTTTATTTTCAGTATCTTGTATCTACTCTGTATTGCGTCAATGAAACATTGAAAGTCACTCCCAAAGTTCCTCATTATATTTTTATCTAACTTGCGTAGAAAAAGGGAATTGTATTCAAGGCTCTATTTATAGTTAGAGAAAGTTCAGCATATGTCATGTGGCCTTGACAATGTAACAAAAAGGTTTACAATTACCAAGACATTCTGCAAGGAAATTTAAAAAAATAGTTTGAAACTTTTTGGAAAGCTGGAATACTTTTTTAGTCTTAGACATCAGTAGTTTTGCTTTCTCATAAAACTGAATCATTTTATTATAGCAATTTATATATTAATCTGTAATTAATATCGGATTGTTTCTTTAATGCGTTACAGTGTAAACATCTGTTTTTCCTCCTTGCCACCTGCCCTCACATATCTAAGCCATTGGCTCTGCTGTGGTATGTGGCTTTGTTCTCCATATGCAATTGCATTTCAACTCAACTCATGTTTAATCATTATCTTAATCAGATGAAGAAAAATCTAAGAGAATAGTTCTGCGATACGGCCTTCAGAGCAGGAAAGTTCATATGCATATTACAGGACTTCCCCAGCTGATATTCCCAGGCTGAGCCTGCTTATGTGGAACATTGATTGGCCTGCAAGGATTCTCCTGACCATTCACTAATAGTCCCCCAACAAAATCCTTCCCTCTATGTTGGCAAAAACAAGCAAATTAACCCAATGCAAACATTTTGGCAGAAAGATCTTTAGTTATAAAAGTAATTTGGTGGCTAGATCGTGGATGCTGTTGTCTAATGTCTATAGTTTTAGACTGACCATAGATGGACAGATATCTCCACAAAAATGACTGGTGGGGAGATATCTGCTCATCTTTTGAAGCACCAATACTCACTGTTGTTTCTCACTCCTAATGGACAGAAGCAGCACAACATGCATGGTTTGCCTTTATTGGGAAGAGGGAAGGATCAGTTGGGTTAACCCCTTCGTGACTGATGACGTACAGTGTACATCGCCAGCATCGGGGCAGTTTAAACAGACTCATGGCGGCAATAGTCTGTTTAAACTTGTAGAGAAAACATCATAATCAGGCTTGACAAAGGAGGTGAACCTCTGAAACGCGTTGCCTAGCAACACCTGACACCTGACGACCCGGAAGTACTCAGCAGCTGTGCCCCTGCTTTGAGGAGAACCAGCCACAGCAGTGCTCAGCCACTGGATCAGACCTGTGTCTTCCAGCACAGGCGTCCTGGAATCTTTCTGGACTGGACTGGACTCTGCTTTCTCCCTATCCTGATAGCAATCTCGGACCAGCAGCTGAGATGGGACTTTCATCTGATGTGTGACAGGCGAGATGTTTTTTAATATCCTGTGTGTGCATTACTTTTACCCTTATTAAATAGTCACTTTATACTGCACTTAGATCGGTGCGCCGGTTTTCTATGTTTTCTTTACAGTGCTGTTATATGGATGTTTCCCTATCCAAACAACCAGGCTGCAGGATCGGTGCATACATCTTCTCTGGAGTAATTACCAGTATAACTGGAGTTCATTTGATACTATCAATATATAGTCCATAAACAATCGATGTTTTTGCGCAAGTTGATGACTTCTTTTTCATGTTTAAACTTGTAGAGCCGACTGTCGGCTTTACAACAGAAGCGATTCTGACAACTTACCTGTCGCCAGATCGCTTCTGTGTCCCGTAGAAGGGGCCGCCCCCCCGCCAGACACCGCCGCCGTGCTTCCCGGGCTCCGTTGACCCTCCTACGCGTCCTTGGTGTCCGCAGGGAGCTGGGGAGGAGGTCGACAAACTTCCGTTCATCGATCCCCTCCCCGTTCTATGGGACCGGGAGCGATGCAGATTGCATCACTTCCGATCCCTGGGCTGTCAGTTCTGGGCTCCTGCAGCCCAGCTATAAGCTATTGAAGTGCGATCTGCACTTCAATAGCTTATTTCCAGTGTAAAGGTGACACTGGGGTCATTAAAAAATGGGTATTTTGTTGTGTTTTGGGGCTTTTAATTACATTTTTCACTAAATGTCGGGGTTTAATAAGGAGTTGCGCTAATATTGCGCAACATAAAAATTTGCAACTACCACCATTTTATTCTATAGGGTCTTGGCATTCAGAAAATATATAATGTAATGGGGGTTTTAAGTCATTTTCAGGCCTAAAATGTGGAATATAACATGGGAACAAAAAATTAAAAAAGGCCTCAGTCATGAAGGGGTTAAACAGGGTTTTTTCCAACAATCTCTACATCTGTGGAGCCAATGACTATGAGATTGTAGGACAATTTGGTTGAAATCAGTAAGATTGGGCAATGGTTATTTTGTTTCTATTACTTCCTTGAAGGTACCCCAAGAAAAGAGATGACAATTGCTCAAGCCAGCTGGATTACACAATGACATCATCATCTACGTCTATGAGTCCCACATGCATCACTATCTGACAGCTCTCAGGAGGAAGAAAGTGACCAGATAGGTTGAAAAAGGTTAGAAACCTGTCCTGATCGCTATTGCTCCTCCTTTGTTAATCAATAAGTGTCAAAACAGCTCACCATCTACTCTTACCTTGCCAAGTGGCTGAAAACAGTATTTGGCGGATGTTAGATCACACCTACATGTCTTACCTTAAATCTATGGGCATGTTAAGAATATACAGCACATGTTCTTTATATATACTGTACTTTCCTACTAAGTACTTCTCTGACTAAATCATGCTTCTTTTTGTCTAAAATTACCCCCTTCTTGTGCCAAGCACATGAAATCCATTCTTAGAGCTTACTTAATGCATGCATCCAATTTGCAAAACATTTTCTTACAGTCATCTATCAAGTTTTACAGTGACCAGCCAATGTAGGAAATAATATGCCACTCATGAATTTTCTCGTAAATCTATAGCGAAGTTCTAATAAATGTCATTTAAAACTGAATTTGAGACCATAGACTGTCCCTTTAGAAATAATGCACAGATATGTATGAGAGACAGTATAGAGAAATGCATTTGATTTACTGCTCATATACGTGGAATAAGAGCTCTTTCATTAATAGGTTATGGATTTCTTATAGCTGTAAAGTTTCAGTGGCGCTCTGATGCACTCAGCTACAGGCTAATTACATTTATAAAGGGCCATCAGTTTTTCAGTAACGCATGGAAATGGTCCATAGTATGTACTGCATGAACTAGGCTACAAATTCTATGCATTATCAATGTACTATTACTGAGAAATACGTACTGGTAACAAGGAATTTTAAAGACTGTACCAAAACCCATGGCAACCAATCACAGCTCTTACTGGAATGAGGTAGTTTGAATGACTAGAACTTACAGTAACAACTTGGAAAAGTAAAGTAATTGAGTTTGAGGTTATTATATTTCAGGTGTGAGTTTGCCTGCACTCTAAATATGTAAACATATTCAGCTTGGCTATAGAAAGGTAGATTTTCAAATATTATGGAAATCTGTGCATGTAAGGAGCACCTTTGAAGACTTAAAATGTTTGTCACTAATCACATTTGAGACCCCGTATTGGCCCAATCACTACACACAAGGAATGTATGAATCTTCACTTACAAACCTTAAGGTTTTGCTTTGCTTGCAAGCCTTGAATTGTGTTTGGACACTTTATCTTAAAGTGGACATTTAGTAAAAGTTAGTAAAAGTTCAATGACCTCTCTGCCATTCTTTAACCATAAGAATACTTGGTTATATTTGGTTATCATCCAGAAAGTGCTCCCTGCTGATCAGTGACATGCAGTGGAGTCCTCGCTAGGTGAGGCATTTTCCGCTGCACCCCCCATCCCCAGCCCCCCTCCGCCCCACCCCCAGCCCACCTCCACCCCGCCCCCAACCCGGTCACTGAGATATGTGGAGGAGCTAGGGAGGAGGGAGAAGGGAGGAGACAGGGAGGAGCCTACCAGTCCCTCACTTGCTCGTCACTGGTGATATTTTTTGATTGGACAGCTTGGACCATTGGTCCAAACCAACCACAGAGCTCAAGCCTCTAACAGCAAGTAGAGGCTGTTGCAGCTCTGGCTTCACTATGTTAGGTTACACAAGCAGTGGGGAAGCCTGAGGCTGTGTAACCTAACTTAGCTGTCAAAAGACGGATGAAGCGCCGACCTGTAATTAACAGGCAGTATTCCGTCCATGACAGGTCACACAGCGGGGAGGCTTTCCCTGCTATGTAACCTGTTAGAAGCCGGTCTGAATGGAGAAAAAGCTGTCATCTTCAGGCTTGAAGCTGACAGCTTTTTACTCCATAATACTAGGTGAGGCTCTGCCTCCCCTGACCGCACGTCCCCCCAAATGCATGTAAGGTAGGAGCAATGATTTCTCTGCTTTAGCAGCCAGTTAGTGACTGAGACCTAAAGAGAACCCACCCTTAGCCACTGCAGAAAGCTCGGAATAACAGGGCATGGCATGCCAGAAGAACCCAGAGGGAGACCTTTACCAGCTCGTTGGTGGTTAAAGTGTACTGTAGGCAAAACATTTATTTTTTTTATGTCCTCCAATGGGACAACCTGTTTCAGAGATGTATGTGTAAGAGGGAAATCTCCCTCTCCCTTAATTTGGTAGCTTCCCGCTAACCTCCTGTTCGGTCTCTGAGACAGGAAGTAAAGGGAAGTTGCTCAGTGATATACAGACAGAAAAAAGATAACCTGGCATATATATATATCTAGATATATATATATATGCACAGTATATAGATATATATTTTAGTCACACAGTAGGCAGGTTGATAGGTCGAAGCATTGAGTTGGTGTAAACAGAATCCGTCCAAGGATTCCAATATCCAAGTAAGGTAACAAGTTTGTGACACCAAATAAATATTTATTAGTAGATTGTTCACATTCCCCTGGAATAAGAAATCATTGAACTGGCTTTTAAATACTTTGTTATTCCATGTGAATGTGAACAATCTGCCTATAGATATTTCACTGGTGTTGCAATGTACTGTACTGTACAGTACATATATTGTATATGCATGTTTAACTTTCAATAGTTTTTATTACAGTTTTATACATATTGTAAAAGTGTAACATTGAGGCTCAGAGTTTGGACATAGTGTATAACACTGGTGACAAGACATAAAGATAAAACGTTTCAAGTATTACACATCTTCCAATCTGTCTTGCATAAGGTGTACACTGATGACTCCAGCATGTAAAACAATAGATACTGAGGATGAGGCTTGAGGAAGGTAGAGCATGTTATGTGCCACTCTCCAACATCCTGATAAAGGTACCAGTTATTCTGGTGATTGATGTGAACTTTGGGGTGGAATAGGACCCTCATAGTACCATATGTAGTAAAAAAAAAAAAGGAGGAAAGTGTAAGATGAGGAACAAAAGGAATGGAGAAAGAAGGGAGGGACATGGGGAGGGGGAATAGTGATGGGGTCCCTCAGTTTTCCCCTCTCAATAACCATGGTAGCTATAGAAATATAAACTGTCTGCAAAGAGAGAGGGGTGGGCATATTGAATCCGGGGGTTCCACACTATGAAGGACCATTTGTGTGAGTCAGTGAGTATACTTCTTAGTTTAGTTAGTTTATCATTAATGGAGAAGGAATCAAACCTCTGTCTCACTTCTGCAAATGGGGTGAATTGCTTCTTCCTGGCATGTGCTATAGTTTCCTTGACAGCTCAAAGGATGTATGTAGCTAGTTTATGCTGAGATTTAAAGAGGAGTCTGGCTGGGAGGTGCAGGAGCACCAGCCAAGGGTCCTTTGGGATGTGAACTTGAAAAGACTATGCAAGAGTTTGAACTTTTTGGCCCAAAGATGTGCTTAGTATCGCGCAGGTCCGCAATATAACAATGTATAACAGGCCTAAAAAATTCCACTCGCCCCCTCGCAATTGGCGAGTGAAAATTGCGGGGGGCGAGTGAAATCTCATGGAAAAGCGCCGCCGGCGGGACCAGAGATGGGACACTACCGCCGCGGCAATTGCTCGCTTCTGTTCTCTCTACTCATCGGCCGCTGTAGCTACAGAGCGGTCGATGAGAAGAGAGAACACAAGGGAACGATCGCCGTGGTGGTAGTGTCCCATCTCTGGTCCCGCCAGCGGCGCTCCTCGATGACATCCGCTGTCTTCTGCAGCTTCCTCCGCCCACCTCAGCTGCCAGGCTGGGAGGAAGACTGCAGAGACGGTGAGACCGGCCATCCAGAAAGTTAGCAGGGAAAAGAAGGATCTCTGCACCGACCTCCACCGCAACCGCCCCACCAGGAGAAAGAAGAGGCACCTGAATACCAGCTAAGTGCACTGTAAGTCCCTTTTCTTTCTTCCTTACACTGTGCTTCACACTGACCTCTGCGCTGTGCGTCACACTGACCTCTGTGCTGTGCGTCACTCTGACCTCTGCGTTGTGCGTCACTCTGACCTCTGCGCGTCACACTGACCCTGCACTTTGCATCACACTGACCCTGCACTGTGCGTCACACTGACCCTGCACTGTGCGTCACACTGACCTTTGCACTGTGCGTCACTCTGACCTCTGCACTGTGGGTCACTATGACCTCTTCGCTGTGCGTCACACTGACCTCTTCGCTGTGCGTCACTATGACCTCTGCGCTGGGCGTCACACTAACCTCTGCACTGTGCGTCACACTGACCTCTGCACTGTGCGTCTCACTGACCCTGCGATGTGCGTCACTCTGACCCTGCGATGAGCATCACTCTGACCTCTGCGCTGTGCGTCACTCTGACCTCTGCCCTGTGTGTTACATTACTGACCTTTGCGCTGTGCGTTACATTACTGACCTCTGAGCTGTGCGTTACATTACTGACCTGGCGGAGTTAAGTCCGGGGCAGGGGAGGGGTTAGGTGGGGCAACTGGTGGCGAGTAACTTTTAAGGCCTGGCTAGTAGCTCAGGACTTGAAATTTTGAGCCCTGATGTATAACATTGCATCCAAAATTTCATTTTCCACTGACATACTCTCCAAGGGTTAACTACTTCTAAATGGATGCTGACCCCTCATTAGAACACTGAAAGTGCAACCGGTGGTTATATTGAACCAGACCCTCCTATTCAGGAATCAGTTTGGAAAGGACATGGTCAAACAAACAGCTATTTCTTCAGAACAGAAAAAATTAGGAATCTGCAACAATGTTTTTTTTAAACTTTGCAATGTAAACTGATAACCCAGAGGGGATTGTTTTTTTTCTTAACAAAACTGGAGTTGCAATTTAAATTAAAATCTTAATATAATTATATTATCACATTTAAACTTTTTATATATGAGGCTGACCTACTATACATTAATTGTCTTGTTAGAGGTTGGATTGCGCCCCAACTAGGTTGCATTACTTGTATTATGTACAGTATAGTTAAGGAATACAGGATTCAGGTATTCTGAGACAATTAGGTTATACTGCTCCCTACGTGAGCAACTGGACACTAGCAAATAAAAAAAGCCATTGGCCAGCCAACTATGGCCCCTACTACTCCCATCATGCTTCAGTTTTGTAGAAAAGCAGCAACATTAGTAAATCACAAACACAGAGGGGTGGGACCTGAGTTCCTTAATAAATTCCAAGAACCAGATTTTACGTTAAGTACAAAAATACTTTTTTCTTTCTTGTACATGAGGCATGAGATTCAATTATTCAGAGAAAATTGGGACATCCAAAAGCAGTCCAGCTGAGGAATGGGCAACAGTAACAAAACACTAAAGAATAGAACTGGGGACATCCTGCAACTTAAAGAGCTACCTGAAGGACCTTATATCTGAAGCTGGCATCAGACAAGGCCTGAACATCCACCGGGTAAATCAAGCAAACAGAAGACCAGGTGGCAGTCTTCTCAAATCTAAGATATAAATGCAAGCAAGATTGAGGGGCACTGTGATCTTTGATTGTAAGTGTCCCGTAGTTCAAATATGGCTTTCTTTTGGGAGGCATGGTTGCTTGGTAGTGGCTGGACTTCCACTTACAGGGACCCCACGGAGGGCAGGAGGGGGCCTTGGAGAAGTCGATTAGAGAAAAAAACATTCCAGAAATAAGATGGACTGTGATGACGACTAACCCATCTACGCAATAGTATGGTTTGTTCTTGTAAAATGTTTTGGAGTAGTGAACAGTTAATCTGGAGTTTACCCTACAGAACATCTTCAAATACGGAGCATATCAGAAAACTTTTAAAAGTCTTAGGGCCTCTCTGTGATCCCAAACTAGTAACAGCACTAGGAAAATGCTACAGGGTGCTTTTCAGTTTTTAAGGTGGCATCAAAAAGTATGGTTTCTAAGCCTACGAGCTTTGGCAGCTGCCTGTGGCTCTTCAGGATCAAGACCTCTGCAATAGAAGGCTCAGAGACTACTACTGCTGCAGGTGTATGCCAGGCACAGATTCTGGAGGGGACGACTTAAAAGTATGAAAGCAGTGTGTTGCTCCAGGTTAGTCCATGCTTGCCTGCTATAGTCAGATGCTTGTCCAGCTCTTTACTGACAACCACATTGCAAGAAAATTGGATGACAGCACACCAGCTATATCCAAAATCTTTCTTTATTCTTTCATAATAGCATAACGCAAGAGTTGAACTGAGACCCCTAATGCATTTCATGTGCACAGGCACTTAGTCATAGAGTGTCTCTTACAGTCTCTCAACCATAATTTATCATGCATAACCTCCACCTCATCCAAAGAGATTGCGCATAATCAACCGTGGTTAATAACAACACAAACTTGAGTATTAAAAGATCCAATGATAAAACTTCTATATAATACAAACATTGCAACAAAAATAAATAAATAAACAAAATATAATGCAAAGCAAATGGGAAATTATAAATGTGGTGCTAACAAATGTCCCTGTTGTATCTATATTTGACTGGGTCATACCAAGGGCTGTTCCATGGCTTGAACCTGGAAAACACTCTGTGGCTGACAAACATAGAGGTCTGGAAAGCTCCACAAACAAAGCTATTGCTGAATATATGCTAATCAGTATAGCTGCATCAAGTGTCCCACTCAGCAGTATGTAAATTAAGTCTTGACTGAAGGAAAATTTATCTTAAAAAAGCCAAAAATTGATTGAGAAAAATGTATTACCTTTTTTCAATAGAGAAAAGACATACATCCTCCTAAGACTCTAGCAAAAAACTGAAGCATGCTGGGAGTGGGAGGGGTTTGTGAGGATTAGCTCCATATAGTAGAGCATAAAGGACGCATCCACTCGCTGTAATCTTCGTTCAAGGGCTTCCTTGCCCACTTTTATTAAATGAAAGTTCACAAAACAGAACAATTACCCTTGCAAGGGTTCTTTATCATCTCATGGCAGCACCTGCCCATCCAGCCTCCTGGCTTTGCATTTGCAGCACCGCTGCTCCGGCCTCAGCCCACTGTCTGTTCCTCCAGACAGCTTCAGTCATGTGCTAACCTGCACACTGGGGGTTCTTCCCAATCCGCAGCCGCCTGCCGCACTGGACTCCACTCTGACTCCTGGGTGTAGCTTTCCTGTCTCCCAGGTGGAGTCTTGAACCCTTCCCAACAAATTTAATTTAAAGGCAGTGCACACCTGTGCCATCAGCATGCGCTGGCCACTCAGATTCTGGACACAGGAATGGAGATAACACAGTGGCATTGCCATGTACTGCCACAGGTTATACCTAGTTGGCCAACAGCTTTTTAGTTTGCCAGTGTACGTGTCCTCCTGTAAGTGACAGTATAACCCAGTTGTATCTGAATAAAGGAATCCACCAAATTAAGCAAGAAATTATCTTATTCAACCTCAGAAAACTCAGAAAAGGTAGGGATTTGATTATAAGTCTAGGCAAGACTTTTCTCGAGTTTACTCTCAGGGGAAACAATAATTGAATGGGTCAGAAAACCTTGTTTACTCACTAATCTTTCCCCAGAACAGCCTAGCTGCTCCTCCCTGTTCCTTTTACCTAGGCATAGACAATGGAAGATTATAATTGGCTCATTATACGCTCAAAAAATATGCCCCTCAAAAAATCCAATTCATTTATAGGGCCTTGTTCACATCTGAGCGTTTGGTTGCAATAAGCAAAATGCCTGTCACTGGAAGAAGTGCATGAGCTTTTTTTGGCATATTACAGCTCGTTTTGGCCCTATAGACCTAATAGGAAATGCTTAAAAACATACGTTAGCTGTGTTTTGCGCGTTTTACGTGCATTTACTTATTTATTTCAATCAGCTACAATCTGCTCACAAAAACGTTCTGATTTATGCACATAAAACACTCAAAAAACGCACACAAAAAGCACACAACAGCGTGCAACAAAAACATTCGTAGAAACGTGCAAAAATGCTGTCGCCTAGGTGTGAACCCAGCCTAACAGTAGGATTTCACTGGCTAATGGCAAAGGGAGCTTTTACACTGGTTACCAAAGTTTGTTGGGGATTTTCATTTCTAATGGTCACAAAATCAGGAGACTTTAAGTGGGTGGCTGTCTATTGAACATAAGTCTAAAAGGGTGAAAATAAAAGAAATACACAGGGCACTAGAGAGTGCCAGCATTTAGGAAGTATAAACATGTGACAACATCAGTCTTTGGCCACCAGCTTAATGGATCCTGTCACTCAGGAAGAAAAATGCCAGGTGCCAAGTAATGCAAGGAGACCCATAAATTATAAACCGCCTAGGCCGAAAGTACACTTAATTTACCACTGGGCATAGACACAAATGCCTGGGCAGGGGTGAGTAATGGCTTTCGAAGATGTGTCATGCCAAGAAAGCACTAGGAAATGCACAGGCTGGTGAGCTGTAAAATGAATTACTTCCCATACAAGGTATCATTAGGAAGTTATTATTATCGCTTCAACTACAGGTATTTTAGAGCCTTTGACCTTCATAAAAACTAGGTATCCTTTAAAATCAGGTAGGCATGCTATTTTTAACATGAAATTCACACGGTTTATGTTCCAGTATAAGAGGTATGCAAGCCATTTGTTACATTCCACAATACAGCCTCATACTGAGCAGTAGCATCCTGTGATTGTACAGACAGCCTCTGTCAAATAACAATGTATTTCAATTTGTACTAAATAAGTAAATCAGAGCTGACACATACATGACCTGACACTGCTTCACAGTCTGCTCCAATAAACATTATTAGCAATAAAGAACATATTAACTCTATCTTTGTCTTAAAGTGACACTAAACTCAAGAGTTAAATCCTAAAAATGCATTCAAGTGCTTTAACTATTTTAAAAAATGTATCTTATTTTTGTATCACTGCGCTGTAGATCCTGAAATCATCTCTGAATTGGTGCTGACATTATCCTTCCGTCTGGAGAGTGGCTACTTTTTTTCCCCATGGTCCCTGTGTGTGTTGAAAAGTAGTCACCGCTCCAAGCTCACTCCCATGATGGACTACAATCTCAATACAAATGAGTAAACTAAGAGTGAGATTGTAGTCCATCATGGGAGCGAGCTTGGAGCGGTGGCTTCTCTAGAACACACAGGAACCATGGGCAACAAAAGTAGCCACCCTGCAGAAGGAAGGACAGTGGCAGCATAAATTTAGAGATGATTTGAGGATCTACAGCCGAGTGATACACAAATAAGATACATTTTTGTTAATAGGAAGGGTACTTGAATGCATTTTTAAGATTTAACTCCTGAGTTTAGTGTCACTTTAATGCAAGAACATGCTGTACTTGTTGTCATTCATAAATGAATCATTATAATAAACTAAATGTATTTAGCACTAGAAACATAGACTATGAACTTACAATTGCCAGTATACATGTTTCAGTGTAGTAGACATGATGTTGATTAGTCAAGATGGAAACATTGGATGACACAGCTGTATAAAACACCATCAAGTATTGTCGCAGCCGCATGCAAAGTAGTGCACATCTGCAGTACATGAAGAAAGGTGTTTTATTACCTGTGCAAATTAAATACAAGGAGTATTATATAAGTAATAGAACACAATGGTGAACATAACAATATCAAGATATCCATTAAAAGGGATATACAGTGTTTTGTACGTTTAATCCAAAAATCTAAAAAATGTCCTGCTTTTTGAAGGTTTATAGTAATCAACAGAATTTGTATTTGTAATGTACGCTGCTTGGTCAAAAAAAAGTCACACACTATTATTTTATTGGACCACTTTTAGCTTTGATTAGAGCACGCATTCACCGTGGCATAATTTTGATACGCTTATGCAAAGTCACAACATTTATTTCCTTCCAAAAGATGTATTCATTTTTCACAAAGATCTTGTAGTGATGATGGGAGACTGAGACCATTGTGTAAAGTCTACTCTGGCACATCCCAAAGATTCTCAATGGGGCTAAGGTCTGGACTATGGTGGCCAATAAATGTGTGAAAATGATGTCTCATGCTCCCTGTACCACAATCTGAGCCCGATGAATCCTGGCATTGTCATATTGGAATATGCCCATACTATCAGCGAAGAAAAAAAAACATTGATGGAAAAACCTGGTCATTCAGTATATTCCGGTGGCAGCTGATTTCATGTGTTTAGGGGACATAACATAGCTGAACCTAGACTAATTATCCAATGGAAGGTTCTTACCTATTTGCTTAGCTAACTCCAGCTGACTTTTTTCTGGGGTAGGCAGTATATTTTAATGCAGTAAAGCATTTGCATTGTACTGAAAGAATATGGACAAGTGTGAGCAGGCAGATTTTACAAAATAAAAAAAAAATCACACATTTTCTTGTGTATGAATGTAAAAAGTAAAATATTTACAGTATTTTTAGTTTTGGATTCGGTAAGGGATGGTTTAAACCTCCTGTGGGCTGCTGTTAAATCTACCAATGCAGCAGGATTTCACTCCTCATCTCCAAGTGACCAGTCCCTTGAAGCCGATTAACTGTCTGGCCATTGCAGTTCTCTGATGCACTCAGGCAACCGAGGAGGTTGCGACTGATGAGGAAGCGAAGAATAAGGTAAGTATATGTACTTATTCCTTTTCCTCCAAGCCAAACAAGCATTTAACTCATGCAGGGGTTAAATGCTTGTTGGGCTTGGAAGGAGGAGGTTAAGGGCACTGCATAGGTAAATTTAAAGCAACTATGAAACCCCTGTTGGTTTATTTTTTTTGCTGTCTGTGTCCCATTGGGAATATTTCCCTTCACTCCTAGTAGACACATAAACAAGTTAGAGGAAATCGCTACAAAGTGAGGGTAATTCCCCTTCACCAGAACAGGTGCCCCGCTGGAAGATTTTGGAGCTAAAGAACACCTGTACCCAACCAAAGATATAAATATTTTCTTATCTACAGTATTTACTGCTGTGAGAGTGGAGTCTCAAGACATGATGGTGCTGTTTTATTACAACTGGAGAAAGGAAGACAAGCACAAGCATTTATTTAATAGAAAAATGAAACAAACATTCTGAATGGTCACCAAGAACTTCAGGTTTGTAGTTGGGATCTTCTTTTCTCTAGTGTTCGCTAATCCACATTTTATATGTAGGATTGTTACTGGTAGAAAATATTTCTTGTAAAGGCTTCATTCCAAGCTTATAAGAAATATGATGCTGGACGAGCATTACAAACCAGGACAAATGGTTTTTATAAAACACAAAATATTTCCTGACTGAAATGAAAATCTGTCATGCTGTGGTTCTCATACGGACGTCGGTATCCTAACATTTTTGTCACTCCCCGCAGTGATGCAGGTGGAGTGTGTATTGACAGGAAAAAGCCGCGATGCAAAAAATAGCTTCTACTTCTAAATTCCCCCAAGAAAAGAAATATTTCAACAATGCATTTGTGATATGCAGGATATTCATTAGTGAGGCAGGATTTCCCAGAATGGAATGAGGTAGATTCTGCGGATTTGTTGCAAATCTGCTTCTCTGTATCAGAACAATATTATCACACTAATCAAACAAAAATAGCAACAAAATGCAGTTTAGACAAAATAAATGTTAAATTAGCATAAATAAATATTCACAAATGGTTTTCGTTATGTTCTTTACATATAAATGACCCTGGTGCCGCTGTCCTCCCACCCCCCATATATATATAAATTAAGACCTAGTACCATTTTTGGGAATTGCTAAAATATAAGACCTACCCCGAAAATAAGACCTAGTTGTGACCATTCCCAGGGCTGATGGTGGCATACGGGGGAACTTGAAGAGCCGCTGGAGAGAATAAACGGTGCCAACGAAGCCGGCGCTAGAGGAAGCGAGGCGGCAGCGCAGGGAGCAGAGCCGCATAAGCCGATGCCTCCTCTATAGCACCGGCTCCTGTCGCAGGCGGAGTGATACCAAGTGCACTCCGCCTGTGAGGAATCGATAGTGGAAGCGCGCTTCGCTCAATCTGGTTACCAAATTGCTCTTGGAAAGGTATGGCACCCCTGATTACCCTGATCACCCAATTCTTAACTTTGCCATTTTAGATTATTTAATTTGGATTGGCATGAACTTTGGATTGTTATAAATTAAAAAAACAAAATAAGACCTACCCCGAAAATAAGACCTAGTGTGTTTTTTTTGAGCCAAAAAAATATAATACAGTGTCTTATTTTCGGGGAAACACGGGAGATAGAGAGAGAGAGAAAGAGAGCGAGAGAGCGAGAGAGAGAGAGAGAGAATACTTTTTTTTTATAGACTGTATATCTACAACCTATAAAATAAAAAATATTCACCTTCATGGAAATGTTTGAATCATAACACATTACACTGACCAAGACAAACAGAATCTTTCATGTTGGAGTAAACACAAATCTCTCAAAGTGAATCAAAGCAATGTCAATTACCATGTATCATAACTGAATTCTATACACCCCCTTCAAGTTATTATTTACTAGATTCACCTTTGGCAACAATTACAGCCATGTGTTTGTGTGGATAGGTCCCTCTCAGGTTTTCACATGTGGACACATCTGGAATGTTTCCAATTGTGCTTCAGCTTTGTCAGGTTGCATGGGTTCATGAGTAAACAGCCTTTTTCAAGTCCAGACACACATTTCCAATTGCACTGAGATCTGAACTCTGACTCATTCCAGGACATTATTGTTGTTTTTAAGCCATTGTTTTGGCTTTATGCTTGAGGTCATTGTCTCGATGGAAGACAAAACCTTCCCCTAGGCTCAGGATTATTGCAGAATGCATCAGGTTTTTCTCCAGCATTTCCTTGTACTTTGTTGTATTCATTTGACCCACATACTGTAAGCCTTCCATGACTTGCTCCAGAGTAACATACACACAGCATGATGCTGCCGCCACCATGCTTCACGCTGGGGATAGTGTGCTTCTCATCATATAAAATGTTTGGCCTGATGTCCAAAAGAGACCTTCTACTTACTGCACAGTCTCCCTTGTGGGCGAGATAATATGTGTATTTAACAGTGACTTTTTCCTCTCTCTCCTAAAGTGACATTAAACTCAGGAGTTAACACTTTAAAATGCATTCAACTACCTTAACTGTTAGCACCTCTTTTCTGAGATGATTTGAGGATCTACAGCCGAGTGATACACACATAAGATCCATTTTTGTTAATAATTAAAGTACTCAAATGTTTTTTAAGATTTAACTCCTGAATTTAGTGTCACTTTAACTGCTTCCTGGCCAGCGGTTGTAATTAAATGGCCAGCCGGGAGTTTCTTCTTGGGTGTAACAGGCTGTAACAGCCCTGCCCACTCATGCGTGCCGAATTGCGTGTAAGTGGGAAACATTCAAAACTTAAAACAGGCAACGATGCCTGTTTACATACAAGTGGTCCGGTGGCTGTAGAGCCACTGGATTGCTTGTATGAGGTGCCGGTAGATGCGCCCCCCACTTCTCCCCCTCCCCCCGCTGGTCCGAGCTCCGCTGTGCCCAGGGAGGGCCAGGACCGGCACGGCAGCTCTGTGACAGGGGATCAGAGGGAGTTAGGAGCACAAGATCTCCCTCCCTCCCTAAAGTCACACATAAAAAAATAATAAAAAAACAAAACACAATTTTTCTTTAAGTCCCCAGGCACACGTGCAAACATGCGCATACGTGCGAAAATGATGATTGTGCCAATTATGCAGCATATGTTACCTATCACAGCGAACGTCAGAGTGAGAGCAATAATTTTAGGGCCATTATTCACTGATCACACTAAACTGATGAGCAGTAAAAGCTTTTCAAGCGTCGCCTATGGCCTATTTTGGGTATGGTATTTTTTGGGATTCCGCAGGCGCACACGCACTTTTAAAGCTTGACATGTTTGGTGTCTATTTAGCCAACGTGACCCCGTCTTTTATGTTTTACTAAGAAATATGGGTCAGAAAAAAATGTTTTTTAACATAACGTAGGGAAAACAGTTTAAAAAAAAATGTATGGTACTTTTTTCCTTATATAGTCAAAAATAAAAATCTCTGTGATGATTAAATACCACTAAAAGAAAGCTCTATCTGTCCCCAGAAAATGGTATTACAGTACTGTCAGAAAGAAATGAAGAATGTCAGTCAAATTACTGCAGCGCTGAATACTGAAAAATGGCCTTGCCAGGAAGGGGGTGTAAACGCCTGGGGGGGAATTTATCAAAACTTGAGCAGACAAAATCTGGAGCAGCTATACATGGCAACCAGTCAGCTTCTCTCTTTTATTTTCAAATCTTAACTGAACAAACTAAAGAGAGAATCTGACTGGTTGCCATGTACAGCTGTTCCAGATTTAGCCTGCTTCAGTGTTGATAAATTCCCCCACTGGTCTTTAGGTGGTTAAAACTGTGACTGCTGAAGCTCCCGGGCAACAGTTGCTGTATGCATATTCTCTCAATTCTCAGTTACTGTGGCCTGTAACTCTAAGAGTTGTCATAAGAGTTGTTACTTGGTGATTTCTCTCATTTGTCTCCTGCTTGCTTGGTCACTCACATTTGGAGGACGGCCTGTTCGCATATTTATAGCTGTGCAATATTCCATCTTTTAACTGCCTCCGGGCCGGCCGTAGTAAAAAAACGGCCAGCCAGGAGCTCTCTAGATCTGAGCGGGCGTCTTCAGACGTCCGCTCAGACACGCCCCCTTGCGCAAAAAAATAAAACCCCCCAGTGGTGAATAAATACCACCAAAATAAAGCTCTATCTGTCCCCAAAAAATGGTGTAAAATTCATTTCAGTACAGCGTTGCATGACGGAATAAACGTCAGTCAAAGTATCGCAGCGCTGAATACTGAAAAATGGCCTGACCAGAAAGGGGGTGTAAACACCTGGTCTTGAAGTGGTTAAAGAGGAATTTTAATTTCTTAAAGAGGAATGTTACCCACATCTTCAAAATAACAACAAAGGCACCTTTATAAACGTTTAGTAGTGACAATCTACAAACACTTACTTCTAGATAATTGGCGACTTTTTTTTTTTTTTGCATATCTTCTTTTTATTTTCTTCCCCAGTCTTCTGACAGTGGCCATTTTAACTAAGAGCAGGTTACTAGATCTCCCTTTACTTCCTGGAACTCTGACACATGTGACTAGGACATGTGACCATGCACATCATCTCAGAGGAGGAAAATGGCTTTCCCTGAGATTTCATGAGATTACAGATGAGATTTCCCAGCAATGCCCTGCTGATGTAATCTTCCCAAGATACAACGGGTTGGCTCATTACATCATTTGTGCCAAAGTGGACCAGGAAGTGGAAAAATAAAATTGTAAGTAAAACAAAAATATGTGTGTTCAGCTAATGAATATAAGATGATTATATATCAGCATGCAGAGCTGTATGCTAGTGTGATTTTTAGTTAAGGCGGTAAAGGTCCACTTTAATGACTGATTGTACTGCAATGGCTATTTAGCGATTTGGAAACTTTATTGTACTCCCCCTTACATTGCTTTTTAATTGCCTTTTTATGGAGGCGCTTAGAGTGTTCTTTTAACTTTATGATTTAAGTTATGCCATGATATTGAAGCTAGATCTTCCAGATACACATTTATTTATTCTATCTATACTATATGCAACCATTTGAAACCCCTGAATACACACAGGTGATCTCCATAAATAATCATGTGACTTTAGAAAAGAAATAATGCATGATTGATAAATTAGGCATGAAATGTTAGCTTATGCAATCAGGTACTTTATTCACTGTAATTCATTTAAATCACTTTCTGCTTTTACATGTTTAATGTCGATAAATGCAAAGTAATGCACTTTGGGATTAAAAATAAGCAAATGTGTTATACAATTATGGGTATGCCGCTAGGGAAGTCAGAAATAGAAAAAGATTTGGGGGTCATTGTAGACCACATATTGATTAATAGCTTGCAGTGCCAGGCTGCTATAAACAAAGCAAGTAGAGTCCTGTCCTGTATTAAGAAGGGGATTTATTGCAGAGACAAGTCTATAATTTTGCCACTTTATAGATCATTGGTTCGGCCTCATCTGGAGTATGCGGTCCAGTTTTGGTCACCAGTCCACAGAAAGGATGTCTTTGAGCTGGAAAGAATCCAGCGGAGGGCAACCAAATTAATTAGGGGAATGGAGGACCAGAGCTATGAGACACGGCTACTAAATTTAAACATGTTCCCGTTGGAAGTAAGGAGATTAAGGGGGGATATGATCTCCATGTACAAAATGTTCAATGGTGACAGCAACATTAGCAACAAAATCTTTACAATTAACTCCGTAACAAAGACTAGAGGCCACCAACTAAAATTGGTGGAAAAAAATTCCAACACAATGGGAGAAGGGGGTTCTTCAAAGTTAGAGCTGTTAGGGTCTGGAACTCGCTGCCAGAGGCAGTAATTTCGGCTAAGAGTGTGGAAACATTCAAGAAGCATTTGGAGGATTTCCTGAGAGACCGTAATATACAGGGGTACAGGTACTTTTAAGAATTAGATGATACATGGACCTATACATACGCACACACCAGCAATAGGTTGGACTTGATGGACTTATGTCTTTATTCAACCTCAAATACTATGTAACTATGTAACATGACACGCCCATTGCTGTTGACCACTGGAAAAAAAATATATCCATTGCTTTTTAATCTACTATGGCATTAAACATACTTTCTGCCCGTTATTAACCCTGGCCTGCCTTGTAACCCTGCTCTAGTCTTTGCTTTGGTATCATTCTGTTCGCCTCTTTATGAACCTGGCGTTTTCTTAACTGTGTCCTGGTACCTGGTCTTCCGTGGTGTCCTGGTACCTGGTCTTCACAGCTTCCGTGTGACCACTTCTGTTGTCTTGGACAAGGGTTCTATATCTGCTGTTATCTCCACATCCCATCTTGGCTTCTTTTCAGATATTCCTGTGAGTTCCTACTCTCTCAGGCACTTTACTGCTACCTATTACTTGTGAGAGCTTGAGCTGGAAAATCAAGAGAGGCCACCCATGTCATTCTAATCTCCTTCCAGGTATGTGACAGGTTTTAAGCTCACAGGGAACTTTAGCGAGGGGACTCTTAAGGATTGCTGTGATAATATCACAGTTCCCACAGTTCTCTTTTGGAGGGATATTAATTTTTGGAACAATAATCCCTGTGTTCCACTGTCAACTACCCTATGTCTTGCTTTCTTACACAGCTGTTCCTATTTTCGGTCTAATGTTTGGATTTGCATGAATAAAATTATTATTTAAATATGTAAAGATTGCTTTGGACAGTTCAACTAGCCTAGGTGTATTTAAAGCTGACCTCCAATGTTCTTATTACTATGCTTTTGCTAATGTAGACTGTTATGGGTATTTGTAAGTATGTTGAAATGTATTTTGGCACATGCAATATTATTATTTATTTTTCTAAATTAAGTGATAGAAAACTGGATAAGGAGGTGCGGCTTTGCCTTAAAATGTAGATGCCAAAAAGCGCCAATCACTCTCACTTAAGACAGTTGGGAAAGGTGCAACACTGAAGTCTAGTGCAGCCTTTGCAATAGTGATGTCCTGTGAAGCTAGTAGTGACCAACTTTCTCTAGCCCCATCTCTTTAAATTATACTTAGAGAGGTCATCCACTACAGTGAAGAGCCAGTAGCGAACTGGGGGGTGGGCTGGGGTAGGAGGGTGAAGACCAGGGCTGGGGACCTGAAATGGAAATTAACCGGCCTCTCCCACCCCCCTTTTTTTTTCTTTTATTGAGAAGAACAGTAGTCTGCTTGCTTCGCATTCACTAAACAAACTGAGCACATTTGTAAAGGACATTGGTGTGCTTTATAAATGTGCATTTTCTTTTAAAGCAGTATGGCCATAATAAGGGCATACCGCTGCTTTATAAATGTCCTCCTTTGTGTACTTCTCCAGGATGTGTGACTGTACTGTATGTCCTTTTATTAAGAAAGTGTATATCTGGCTTAGTATTGAACAGAAATTGCAATATGCTGAACATAGCATACAGGCATTTTAGCATAATTTTACAAACTGTGACAACCCTTTCCCACACCTGCTGACCTCATTATTTTGTATTTAGTGCTAGAAAATGTGTAATAAAGAATGAGGTTTACTGGTTTTTGATAATTGCAAGCAAGCAAATATGATTTTTTTTTGTTAGTTCTGGTCAAATGAAAACACACTGAATTACAATTACTAGGGCTCAGGCGCAGCAGAAACTCAGAAGTGACTGAGTCAGGCAAGGATGACCTAAAGCAGACTTTTGACTGTATGCTAATTGCATGCAGTTCTCAATTACCACACATTTTATCTTATTAAGGAAAGACTGCTGGGTAGACATGAAGAATAAATCCCCTGAGAGCTTCCTTATCACAGTGAGCAAGATCAAAAGGGATTCAGGAATCAAAGCCAGCAGATTGGACAGGCTGAAGACATGTTACTTCTAAACAAGATTATTATATCATGATGTTCCTAATGGGCCTAATGAGGGGCTGAATGTCATATTGGGCCATGGTCTGTTAGCGCTGCCATGCCTGTGGATGAGTTTATCCAGGCACTCATGTAGAATCCATTTAACCAATTTTTGGCTGCAGGGAAGAATACGGCAAGCTAGGCAAGGTCATAATGTTGCTATAAAAAAAGATTTTATGAAATTAAAACACTGGATAAACAAAGGGAAACTTGTTACACTTGATACACTATGCTAAGACTAATCTTGTTTGGTACCCTAATTGTAAGTATAAAAATATGAAACCGATAGCAGCCATGAAGTGGGCAAAAAGAAAACACTCTGGGATGCTGAGAGGAGACATTCGTAAGTGTGCATAAGAGTTATCAAAGAGAACCTGCCATTTTCATAAGCATCCTTGTACACAGCTCCTTGGACACACTGTTCTGTGGCAGAGCAGGGAGGTTACCAAATACACACAAAGCACACAGGTGTGACGAGGACATAACTGGACCATTGTTTTGCATTGGGGAGGTTTTATATGTTCTACAAAAATATACATCATATATTTATAGGAACAGTCTATGGTGTTCAATATCTGTTCCTAAAAATGACTGATTTATTGACTTTTGATATATGTTTTCATATGCAGACATGAACATGAATGCTTAGATCCCTGAAGTTTTTTTGTAGACTTGGAAAATGAGGGAATGGGCACAAAATTATTATACAGGATTTATTTAGCGCCAACAGTTTGCACAGCGCTTTACAGTTGCAAGTGGGGGGAGACAGTACAGTTACAATACCATTTCAGTACAATAGGGTTAGGAGGGCCCTGCTCATGAGAGCTTAAAGAATTGTCAGTAACACACTTGCTCAATGCCATTTAGATTCTAGGTGCATGAGGTTTAATCACTGTACTGCACTTGAATGGATACTCACAATATCCTCTGATAGGTGGTTACCTCCAAAAGTGGTTCCTTGTTCCAAGTATGTCTGCCCATGTTAGAACTCAGCTGACTGATAAGGTTAATTTGGATTCTCCTACTGTTAACTTTTGCCTTACTTCGGATTACAACTTAAAGCAGACCTTTACCCATATCTTTAAAATAACAACAAACACTCCTTTAGAAATGTTTAGTAATGACAATCTACAAACACAAACTTCTAGATAATTGCAGGATTTGTATTATTTGCATAACCTTATTTCTCTTTTCTTTCCCGGTCTCTTGACAGTGGGCATGTTTATTAAAGGCAGATTACTAGCTCTCCATTTACTTCCGGGATTTCTGGCACATGTGACTAGAACATGTGACCCTGCACGTCATCCCATGGGAGGAAAATGCCTTTCCCTGAGATCTCATGAGATTACAGATAAGATTTCCCAGCAATGCTCTGCTGATGACAAGGCAATCTCAGCGTGCATTGTTTTAGCAAACTGAAGTCGTTTTGCCCTTTCAATGCAGGAAGTGAATGCTCTGCAAGTGTAAGTATTTTAAAATCACAGCATTTTACACCTGACATGTCTATGTTATTATTAATCATCATACATAGAGGGATGCATAGATAGAATTCGATTTTTAAGTGGAAAGGTCCGGTTTATCTGCCTGTCCCATCCATCTTTTCTTATTCCTGCCATGTAGTTTGGCACTGAGCTTTGGTTTCTCCTGACTTCTCTTTTCCTGCTTCTGCCTGTCCTAAATGGCAATGTGCCTACTTGTGATACATGTATTGGAACTGGTGAATGTACTAAGAGCCGCAAACCAATGGTTTTGGAGTCCAAAGATATTTATAATGATTTCATATTGAGGTGACATACGATATAACAGCCAACACGTTTTGGGCTCAGGCACTACACTTTTAGGTAGTGTTGGAGCTTGCCATGATCTCCTAACCACCCCCCACACAGACACACTTACTCCTATTAGCTTACGATGATGGGCATCCTGACCATTCAAAAGTTTTTTGCAGAAGGCAGAAAGATTAGGGTTCACTTCAGTAGTATCAGGCACCTATAGGCACTTCACATGCACAACTTTTTTTAATGACAGGATTTTCCTTGCCAGGCTGAAATGAAGTTCCTTAACCTCTTGCCGTCCGCCCGTAGTAAAAAAACGGACGGACGGCACTGCAGCATCTGCGGGTTGCCGTCTCCAGACGGCAATTTTTTTCTGCTCGCGCGCGCCAAGTCTACATTATGTTCTACAATCATTATATTACTGAGGAAGCCTGAAGTCATTGTTTTATCATTCAGAACAGTGACACTGGTAACTGTCTGCTCTAAGTTTTATTAAAGGGTATAAAAATGTGCACTGGAAAGGATGCTTTAAAGAGGGATAGCCTCCCCCCATACATTTCATCACCAGTTCTACCCACTTAGAATGTGCTTTAGAGTAAAATCAGCACTTATTTTATCCTAAAACCTTTATAGAAAGTGTGAGGAGCTGTGCTGTCACTGGATCACTTTTCCTTTCATGTTTGTCTACTTAATGAATCACTTCAAATGTTAAATCTTGTCCCAAAAGCTTGCATGCACACTCGCACTATGTGCTGAGCTCCTTTTTGGAGTGGTACCACTGGAAACCTCGGAAATCGGAAATAAATAAATAAAATGTGCTATAAATATACTTTTTGTCATCAGTAAAGAGTTGAGCTGCTTTGAAGTACTTCAACATTGCAGTTGCCATGGAGAAGGAAAGAAGGAGAGAAAAGACACCAGAGCAGCGAGTCTTTCCAAATGCCAGCAGGCAGCAATGCATTTAACCTGTTCACAACAACAGGGCACCTTCGTACAATTCTCATGCCAATCCACAATGAACTGGGTCTAACAGATGCATTTGATAAAAGTGAAGGTAAGGAAAATGAATGTGTTTTCCATGGCAGCCAATTGCCCTGTAAACATGTCCGTTCCAGCCTGGGTATTAGAGCCAACACTTGCACTCTTTAGCTTCTCCATTTATATGCGGGTCTAGTTTTTCTTGGAAAGTTCTTATATGTTGCCCACTTCCTGGCTGCCTCTGTCTAACTGAGTCTTATAAGATGAAGAGGGAGCAGTGTGCCCCACTATGTATGTTCTGAATGGCAGATCATATTACGGCTTATTTTCAAATTTCTTACATTTTAGAAAATAAAGCATATATTAAAAACTTTACAGCACTTTTAAAGTCTAACTCCAGTCTCACCCCCCTCCCTCTTACTGGAGGCCCCTGCATGTTTTTATTGGAAAATGCATTGTATATACAGTATAGCTCTTTTTAAATGGCACAAAGTCCTCTTCCTCTTTGACTCTTTTCTGGAAGCATTTTAGCATTGTACTGTGGGCTCAGGGCCTCATGATGGCTCATCTCCGAGTATTTGAGGACTGGTGCTGGAGCAGACAATAGTGAGTGTTCCGGTGAAAGCATTGGGGTGAAAGTAAGTATTGCAGCCAATTTTATTATTTTTTTCCAACAACTGGGCTACTTTAAAGAAAAACTAATGTATGCCACCCTGAACTGTTATATCCAGACAACACAATTGCTATAGTAAGTCACTTTGCTCTTTTATCTGCACATTCACTGCACATTTACCCTCTACTTCAGTTGGACTTGCCCTCTGCAATATCTGCCAGCCAGTTGTACTGGCGAACAATTGTAAATCCAGGCATTCAAATGTAGACAGTTTTTTTTAATATACCCCTCAGTGAAAAGAAGATGTTCCTTTGGTGAAGTATGCATTATTTATTGCACAGTTTTAGCAATTCAAAGAATGATTCACTAAAGTTGACCACAGGTTCCACACGGCTACAGGCACCCACTTGATGATCATCTTTGGCGCTTTGTGGATGATCATTGAGATATCATGGATATGCTAGCTTGATGTTGCCCTGTTCTGGTTCCTCCCAATTGGCACTCAGGGTCTGTTCGGTCTGTTATTACTCCTTAGCCCACTCCTGATAAAGCGGTTTACCATGAAACGCATTGAGTGTTTAGAAGACAATACACTTCTCACCTGATCCTATGGACTGAAATGATATGTACCTAAAATGGAACAAAGCCCTTAATAAGGCTGCAGAGAAGAACACGGGTTATATGCTTCTATGGGATGTGAGACGTTTGGGCTATTGGATATATTTGCATGCATGTCTGTTTAATCTGGTATTGTCATTGTTTTAGGACCTAAAAGAAAGTAATCATGTTTTTATATATCGTTCATATTTGACCCCAGGGGTACCTTAAAAGTCCGATTTAAAGTTCTCTTCTTTTGTCCTTGATTATGATTTGGGATGTGGTACCCATACACCCCCACACTGTAGTTCATTAATATATTTGTGTACAATTCAAAGTGTGAAGTGTACTTCATATTACATGCTGCTCATTTTAAATGCACATCCAAACTCAGTGACTAAAAACAGAACACTTTACTTAAGACCAACAGGGGTGCCTATTCTAAATAAAATCACAAGATGATGGCTCACAGAAGATGATATCTAAATCTATACAGACACTCAGGTCACTGTCTGAATATTGTCATTCTATTGTGAATGTATGGAAATGTAGGAAACACTGTGAGAATATCAAGGTACTCACCCATAGCTGCTTCCACGGGCATTCACACACACCA
Source organism: Nanorana parkeri (assembly GCF_000935625.1). Taxonomy (NCBI): domain Eukaryota; kingdom Metazoa; phylum Chordata; class Amphibia; order Anura; family Dicroglossidae; genus Nanorana; species Nanorana parkeri. The sequence goes on from NW_017306486.1 coordinate 594,766, forward strand.
GCGGCAGGATTTTCTGAAGCCGTAGTAAGATGCAGGTGTGACCAGAGCAGAGAATACAACCTGCAAAGAGACAAGAACACCAGATACTGCTGTTAAAACCTTTCCTGCACTCTATTAAATGACAATATATTACCAAGTAAATACAGAGGGAATCAATTCTGATAGCACTTGATTTGGATCACAGAGTAGGACTGACTAAGAACAAAAAGTAGACCCGGCAGTAATATGTATGCCCTGCCCTCCCTAATGCCCAAGCGCATGTTTTGGAACCAATTACAAATGCAAGAATTGCCAGACTGTCGCTTCAGGCCTGGCCAGTCCATTGTTGAGCTACAATCACACCTTTGCATTCTTTGCATCAAGTGATGCATTTTAGGTGGGAAATGATACATGACTGTTATATGCATTTTTATCAATCCCTACTGGAAACAACACCAAAGCAGAAAGGACATTTTTTTTTTGATAGGCAGCCTCACTTGCCAGTAGGAAAGTGTGGCCAACGCTCAACCAGACAAGCCATGGATGATATTTCCATAATTGAGCACCCCAGGTTTTGGGAATCCTATGTTCCTATGTTCTGAACATAATGTGAGCATGGACCCAGGCTCCTGAAAATGCATGCTCTATGCACTTGGGGTCACTTTACATGACAAGATCAGCCCACGTGTTCAATTTATGCCTTCAGTGCACCTTTATGCTAACTATCTGCAGCAAGAATTCCTTGGCTATGGCACACTGAATCTTCTTATAATGGGGCTTATAAAGCAAAGAAAAAGGGAGCGAGCAAGAAGGAAGGACAGTGTCAGCACCAATTCATGGCGGATTTGGGGATCTACAGCTGACACTGTGCTTCCTTCTCGCTCAATCCCATGATGGATTACAATCTTATGTTTAGTTTACTAATTTGTATTGAAATTATAGTCTATCACAGGAGAGAGCTTGGAGCGGCGGCTATTGTACAACACACACAGTGACCAAACAAAAGTAGCCACCCTCCAGAAGGAAGGACAGTGTCAGCACCAATTCACAGAAGATTTGAGGATCTACAGCTGAGTGATACACAAATAAGAAACACTTTTGTTAATAGGTAAGGTACTTGAATACATTTTTAAGATTTAACTCCTGAGTTTAGTGTTACTTTAATAAATGTATGACTTAACTCTAACTAAAAATAAATGCACACTTGAGGCCGTTACTTGGGGAGGATATTGTGGAGATTAAAGTTTGAAATTTCTTGAGAACCATGCGAGAAAACACAGGAGGTGAGAAGTCCACCGTAAAGTCATTTTGGAGCTAATGAAGGCAAAGCTATAAATACAAGTTTACAAGTGGAGTACCCCTAAACATAAGTGTTGTATTCACAGTATAATGTCCTTACACTTTCAAATTCATAATAAGCCTTTGGTTTCTAAAGGAGGTGAATTCATTACACTTATAATAAGGGCCCTGATCAGTGGTGGTGGTTATTTTCTGAAACATGCTAGGATAATCTCATTATTGCCGACTGCTACAATATTCAAGCCTTTCTAATCACCATAATTACACATGACACTAATTTCCCAGTGTTATAGATATTTTCTGCATGATTAGAAGTAGCTCAGTGTCTCACAGCTGTTGTGCATCCAGATTTTAGGATTACCTGCTGTATTACTACAATGCAAAACAACTAAACCCGGAGAAATTTCACAACGCCATATTATACCAAAACCCTGTGAACATATATGAATCCCCCAACTGTACATTTACAGCCTATTAGTATTAAGTCCCAAATAGTGTTGCTGCACACTGGATCTTTCTTTTTTTTTTTTGGGGGGGGGGGGGATTCTCCATTCGAGGCTTTTAATCAACTTTGGAGTCACTCCAGGAATTAGTATCAGTGCAAGTCACAATAGTAGATGCTCTTTGCAGATTGTAGCATGTGCAGAATGTAATGGGTAAAACAATCTTACCTGGCCAACAATTGGCAGATAATTTTATTATGTAAGACCATGATCAAAGCCTGATGATAACACTGATTAAGATTACACTCTTTATCACTCTGTTTTCTAGTTGTGATTCATAACAAGGTTATTACTAGAAAAACAAAAAACATATATACAAGACATAGTTTTTTTTAATGTTTACACGTCACCAAATTAAAAAAAAAAAAACACCTAAAAAGGAAACTATAGTTTATTTTCAGTAAGCAATCATTTTAGCTATTATTATCTTTCTTTTAAAGTATGAACCTAAAAAAAAATAAAAAACTGCTACAAATTAGAGTTTTTGGCAGAATAGACACACCAAGTCTCTTCTGACAAAAAAAAGCTGCTTCTAACTACTCAGTTTTTATCTTTTGTGTACCTTGGGTCCTGCCCAGCATCTGCAGTATGCTGGGAATCGAGCTGGGTGGCGAGGACGATGTAACTCCTATGTGCATGCCACGGTATCTTAAGCAGCTCAACGAAAAGACAAAATGACGAGGGACCCAGAAGCAGAAGATATAATGGGGGCAGTGGATGAAACAGCACTTGTCAGGTAAGTGTGCCATAATATGCAAGTAGGGTGTGCATACCTGCATGTTATGGCAAGAGCCCACCCGCCACAGTGGACTTTACTTCCGCTTAAAAGCAATCCTTGAAACCTAAAGACGGTAAGGTCTTATACTCCCCTTTATATCACCTTTATATACAACTTATATACAACTTTATATCACTAAAATGCCCTAGGACGTTTTCTCCACATATGTAAAACATCACCATACTATGAAAAGTATCAAACAGCTAAAATGAATTAAAAAAACAAAAACAAATACAAAACAAAATTTCCAATCATGAGTCAAATATGTGAAGATGAGTGTATATTCTGAAATGTTAAAATAGTTCCATGTCCATGCAATTATCCACAGCGTATCTAAGACCACCTTCTGCTGTGTTATCCACAAACATTTCCACATCCAATCTGTGTTCGCTGTGCTTCCATATGTCTCTGGTTTTATTCATAAGGTAAAACAAAAACGCTCAGATTTATAAGTTTGTCTGGGTGAGCAGTGTATGTTCACTTATACATGTTGCTGAGTGGAATAACTCTAGTATTGCACACGATTTGCACAAGATTAGGGTAAAAAGTTATATTCATTTGGGTGCTGGCTGTTCAGTTTCATAAATATGATAAACTGAATTTATCAAAACTGGAACAGACAGAATCTACTGCAGTTTTTCAGCTTTTTCTCTTTCATTTTCAAAGCTTAACTGAACAAACTGAAGAGAGAAGCTGATTTGTCACTATGAGCAACTACTCCAGATTCTGTCTGCTCCAGTTTTGATTATGTTTTGATGCACAAGGAATGTATTTAGCTAAATTAACCTTAAGTTCCCTTGAACTTTAAAACACATGATACGATTATTTACATTACGCTGGTCACTTTAAAGCATATATCTATGAAGCATAAAGATTACAGTTTCCCTTGAAGATATCACAGTACATTGGAGGAGCCAATAGGCTTGCTTCCACTGGATGGTGACAAATCAAAGGCATTTTCTAAACTATTACATGCAGCCACATCCTTTCCACAATATGGAGATGAAATACAAGCAATCATTAGCAGTAAACCCTCTATTCAGGACCATATTTTTTGTAGTTGAAATCATTCCGTGCAGAATAAACCAATGTGGTTTTCTTTGTTCATAGTGTGTGTTGGCTCACACGACAGGGAGCTGGTTACGTGCCAGAAAGCTATGCAATGTTACAAGTCTGTATTTATAAGTGGCCCTGATGGTATTTGAGCAAGTGAAATGTATGGAATGTTCTGAAGACTAAAGAAGATGCTCACTATCCATTCCACTTGACTTCAGTACATGGAATGTGGAGAACAATGAAATAATGGTAATGTGTGGCTATTGTGTCTGTGAGGAGCAGCAGGATAATAAGGGACTGATACCAGCCTAACTTGGAGAGTAAACAAGAATTCTAGTCCTTCTACATTCTTTCACTGTGATGCTTACAGTTATAGCCAATTAACAGTATGGTGACTGTAATTAACACAGCAGCCTTGCAGCACCAGGGTCCTATCCTGATTTCTAATGTCTGTATGGAGTAAGTATATTCTCCCAATGATTACATGTTTTTATTTGTGGGTATTCTGGTTCACACCCACCACTGTTCCTCATTTGGAGGCACTGTTCCTCTTTTGGAACTAAATCTATCTCTCCTTCATTCTTTCTTAAATGTCCATCTTTTCGTCTAATGTACAAACCTCTATAAAAGTGTCCTAATTTAAACCAAAATAATTATACTGTACTACCTTCATCAAGTATATGAATTATTGCAGTTGGCCAATATAAAAAAAGATAGTGGTGAAAAAAGCAATAATGTTATGTCATTCTTAATTCTTCCTGTATGGTGTAATGGTGGTGCATCCTTCTGCATACATACTTTGTGCTGAAAGGTGTCTCTCATTAGAAAATTGGTAGGTATGCATCTTACTAAATGGGCTTTAGTATGTATTTCCTATGTGTATGAATAGCTACTTCTTAATCCATATCTTGCCAAGAAAACCAATAGCATGCCCTAACCAATGCCAATGTTAGGGCATGCCAAAAATTCTTCCCATGCTGGGAATATTTCCAACAAAAACAACAAACATATGCTCTTGTCCATCTGGCCAACTCACTGGCACTGGCAAGTATTTCCTGCTGTTAGCACACACTTGTGGTTTTCAGCAGCAGTTAAAAACTTGGTCTGGAGTGGGAGGCCAGGGAACCCCCACTCTCTTTTCCTGGCCAGGCTACAGAACCTTACACAAAAGAGCCATAGCATCATGTGCTCCAGGTGTCTGAGTCCAGCAACAACTGTGGTGATGTCTCATTCAAGTTCTGTAACCAGAGTCTGGAGTGGATGGCCAGGGAAATCATCCTTATTTTTTAAAGGTGGAATGGGCTGGAGTTTAAAGTTCTAGGCTGAAGTTGAGCTCTGCGTAATGGAATGTCCTGGGGTAAATAGGTGGCTTCTGGGATGCTCAGGCAGATATCTGAAGATACTGGCAGCTGTACGGTAAAATCTCTCCAGCTTTTAATGCAAGAAATTGTTATCATCTTGACAGAAATATTTAGTCATCATTAGAATTCAAATATCCTCTTGATTGCCATAATGCGTGTTCACTGGGGCATGAGTAATAAAAGTAGAGGAAAGGAAAATGAAATATTTAACAGACAGATGCTGCTATAACTATATTTTATAAATCATATTTTTCCTCACCCACTAGTAACTGTTGATATTTCAGCTGGCAGTAAAGGGAACCCATTACTAAGTATATTTAAAAAATGCCACTAGTACAATAGCTCAGCATTAGTTTCAATCATGTTTCTTCACCACCTTCTCTTTATAGCTGATATGTGGCCAATCCAGTAAAGGCATAATTGCATTTCTATTGCTCAATTATGCTGTGAAATGTATTGATTTCCTGTGAATTCCAAGGCATTGTAATTGAAATCACTATTTTGCTTCCAGTAAGGGCTGTGGTCACTGTGAGCAGAAGCCCTTATGCGTTAGAACAGTTCAGCCACCAGCACATGGTGGACCTTGCTGGACAGCTTTGCCCGTTAAAGGAAGTTGAAAATAATGGAGCTACTGGCAGGATCAAAATAAACCTTTGTGAATGGAGACTCATAAAACATAAACACTGCTGTGTTAATGTTAGTGACAGACTGAATAATATATTGGATGTAATGTTTTATTTTGCCAAGAGTTCTAGTTTAAAGTCCATTCAAAACTTTATGTCCATCTAAGTCTACCCTGTTCATGGGGGTGACAACTTTGCTGAGTAAATTTCACTACAGAATGAATGACATTGTCACCCTATTACAGTGGATGACAAATCTACTGTGAAGATCAACATATAATAAAACTATGTTATAGAGAAGTGTCAGGGAAACAAACACTGTTGTTTCAATAAACTCAACAGACTGCAGTATACATGTCATTTTTATCATTTTTCCAAACGTCTTCTAGGAAGACCACTTCTGACCTGTCTTCTCCGCACTGTACATGGGTGTACCAGGCTCCCAGTGGATTCTGGCTAGTCTATATACATAAATGCATCATGTTACTTGGCAGCTGTCCTTCTTTTGAAAAGGGTTTAGGTGTCAGAAGTATGATTTTAGCTTTGTCCCTTTCCAGTCTCTCATCTTCTTGCTTGAAGTCATCATTTATGCAAAAAAGACATTCTCTAAATGAACCCATTTCCTCAGTAGATAGCATACTTCCCACATAAAAGTGTTCTTCTTTATATCATTTTTTTTCTTGTAGTTATGATGTAGGGACTAAAAATGAAGCTCGTAGAAGAGCGGACCTGACCTTTAAACCTAGCTCTTTATGGCATACCAGCTTTAGCTAGAATACCCAAGGAATACTCCGGAGTTAAGTTGTTAACATTTAAGAGGCTATGGCTTTACATTACCAGAAGGTGAAAAGAGAACACTTTGTATGAATATAAAAATGATATGTCCCAACAGGCATAATAGAGAAATGGCATGGAACATGTGTGACAGGATGAAAACACGGCTTGACCTTTACATTTTACATTGACTCTGCTTCTTAACAAAATTGGATTACTCAGAACATGAACATTTGAGCTCATACCACTTGGCAAATAATAAAGGAAAAATTGATTATTCAGGTAGGAATTTATCCCAGAGCAGCGCTTGATATATCAAAGGGCCATACAAAACGAATCATTCTTGGTCAGGCTACTGGCACAACATTATCTAATTTTTCTTGAGCAAAATATTTATTTCAAGTATTTATATTGCACTTTACATACTGTACATTCACATGAGTCTTTGCTCTCAAGAAGCTTACAATCTAAGGTCCCGATTTCACATATACAGTATGTGTACACAAATAATAAGGCTGACTCAGACAGGAGCCAATTAACCTACCAGCATGTCTTTTGAGTGTGGGAGAAAACCCATGCAAGCATAGAGAGAACATGCAAACGGTGTCCTGGCTGAGATTCAAACCAGGGCTGCAAAGCAGATCTGATAACCACTAAACCACCGTGCTGCCCTAAATCCCTAAACAAGAGGCTCACTGATTCACACTTATATTAATAAAGCACTGTGTATCATAAACAATTACCATTGTCTTTTTAATGAGATACTTATTTTCACCTTTTTATTCCTTCGTTTGTTGTATCTGGGCTGCTAATCTCCTGCAGAGTCCTTGCAGCCACATCCTGTCTACATGTTCTGCAATGGTGGCTGGATGGCATTACTTAGGAGAGGCTTGTCCTGTACTTGTAGTACAAGCTTGGAGGCGACCATCCTTATGTTTAGTTGAACATCACTACCTGATGTGTTAAGTAAACAGTATAAAGATTAAAATTTTTAAGACCTCACTGGATACTTTTTCCAACAGAAAGTGAAACCAGGGCAGAATGACAACCCATGATACTGCTGGGAGTCATAGGCCTGAACGAAAGCTGATAACATTATTCACTCCCATGAGCCATTGACAGTCCCGTGGCCAGCAAAAGCTGCCAATGGTAGCTTTAACATTTGTAGCCTAATGGTTCCCTTTAAAGTGATTTCAATACTGTATAGTATTAAAGATGGGATATTTACCTTTATTTTATATTTTGTAAAATATGTACAAGGATAAACAACAGATTTAATCTTATTACATAGTCACACATATCTAAATTTAACATGTAGGTAACATATGAAATGTGATCTTGGACTGCTCCAGTTAACCAGAATATCACATAATCCTGAAATGACTGGGAACCCGTTTTATCTCCATGTTATTGTTTCTATTATTTCTGAAAAAGGACACACAGGTATGTATGTGGGTACCTTACTTACCCTCCTTTGCAGTTGTTTCACCAGTGATACAATGATGGACACTAAGCACTATCTTCTACTGGTTTCTTTCCACTGTGTTCTCCTGCCATTGACTTTAATATGCTGACTAGCTGCTAGCTGGCTGAAAAGTTCAATGTCCTTAGAAAAATGTTCCCTATTAATATTTCAACCTAATCATTTCTTGGTGTATCCAAAAGAATGAGAAAGATTTTAAAACATTTTCCACAATTTCCATTAAAAAATAATTTTAGTCCAATAAAAAGGCCATAGGAAAAAAATCCATAAATTACAGCAAAGGTGAACGTTAAGCCTTTATGTATCTTTACCTATCAAAAATGAATTCAAAAGATGATTCAACCCAGCGCTGAACATTCAATTCAACAAACACTTTGAGCTCTTGAAATCCTATTAAGAGATTCACCAGGATGTTGCGGGACTTCCAGCTTGTGGATCTCTGACTAAAGCCTTGGAGATGAGTATTATTCCACACAGCACTACGTTATTATTGTATTGTGGATACACTGTACATTGATCTTTACATTTCAGGGATTCCTGGAGTCATTTTTTCCTGAACCAATCTTGGGTTGCAGATATAGCCAGGCTATATTTCATAACAGGTACAATGGAGGTTCTTGTTTGGCCATAAATATGATTCATTTGGCATACAAAAGACTTCACTTTGAATGCCTTATATGTCTATGGCTACAAAATTATTTGCCGGGCCCCGCCACTTCCTTTACCGCCGACGCCGGGCCCCGCCCCATCCTCTGAAGCTGCTGGCTCTCACGCAGCAGCGGCCACTGCTCAGATCACTGACAGGTTGTCAGTGATCTGAATAGCGGCGCATTCCTCCTCACAGCTGCCAGTGACAACCAGCAGCCTGCGATGCCATAGCGGCCCAGGTGGCCTGCACGGCATTAGGGGGACCCCTTTGTTCCTCATCCTGGCCAGGCCCCCCTGTGCCCCATAGCAGCCGCCTGGGTCGCTATGGCGATAGTTACGCCATTGCTCACAGTGGTGTTGTCACCCTGTGAAAAGGGAAATCGCACAACATACATGAGCATGTAGTTTTAATGCCCTTTAAAGCAGAACTTTTAAGTTTAAAAAAAAAATTTGCAAGCAGGCATACCTTTTATTGCAGAAGACACACAGAGGTGTATTTATAAAAAGTATTTGCAACACTGTGTTAGTTCAGTGCAAATAAAGTCAACAACAAATGTTCATAGTATATTTTCTTTCCTAGTTAAATGTAACATAAGGAAAATACCACATTGTGGCCACTAGATGGAACTGAGGATCATAGGAAAAAAAGAAGTATTTATTTCCTGTGCTCACTAGCTCCATCTAGTGGCCATAATGCAATATTTTACTGATATAAGATTTGAATTGAAAAGAAAGTATACTGCGATTGTTAGTTTTTGCCTCCCTTTGCACAGAACCACAAAATGTAGTTTTTCATGACAAATGGCTCTGCAAATTTTTTTTTTATAAACACACCCCTTACTCTGCGGTTGATTTATTAAATGTAAATAAGCTGTTGACGTTGCAAGGGAATTTTCACTTTCCAAGGGAATTTTCTCTTCGCTTAGTGAATGAGGTGAAGCTTTGCCGACTTCCTTGATCTGCAATCATCAGTACTGTTTTTTTTCATAATTTTTGCACAACTGTGTATTCTTTGCTTCACTTACCTAGGGAAAATTCCCTGGCAGCTATGTTTAGGTAAGAAACAAACAAATGAAAGTCCAACTTCAGTAGTTATAGCAACCGTTTTTTTTTCTTTGTTGGTAAAAAGGTCTGAATAAAAGCTGACCCCTGTACCTACCCCTGTAAATGCTATATAGTTTGTCCCAACTGTAACTGCCATTTTTGCTGGACAGCTTGGCCTGTTAAAGGAAGTGGAAGAATTATGGATTTACCGTCAGAATAAAAGGACAATAAAATGATGTTACAGAGGTGTACTCAGGAAAACAAAAACTGTTGTGTTAGTAACAGGCTGCATCAATGATGTCATTTTATTTTGCCCATAGTTGTACTTCTTTTTTTTTTTTATTTTACAAACCCTGTAATTTTAATCAGCCCACCCAATACATCCTGCCCCTTCTGCAGGGGTGGGAAAACTCTGGCCCTCCAGTTGTGAGGAAACTACAAATCCCATCATGCATCTGCCACTGGGAGTCATACCTGTGGCTCATGTGATTCGTAGTTGCACCACAGCTGGAGGGTCGGATTTTGCCCACTCCTGCCCTTCAGGATCTTAAAATGATGACTCCCCCACATAATGTAAATATGTGAAGATAATATACCACATGGAATAAGTATTTTGTACATTTGTGCAAAACGACAGCTGGCAAGAGTGAAAAAAGATTTTTCCAATGACACGGGCAACTGCCAAATAGGTTGTAACTGAGAGTTTTCATTCTCTGCTATATAAACAGATTACCTTTCGTCATATATTTAATAGGAATATTAATAGGAGAATATTTTTAAGAGAATTATGTTTTTCAGAAGCAAAATAGACCAATAGACTGACCCCTTCATATTCATTCCCACTGTATTCTCACTGCAGTCATCACTGACCCTAAGTCGTTCTTCAATAAGGGAATAAAGCTATTAATACTTTTGCATAATAAAGGGACTATAGTTTTCCACATTGGTAAGATACAATATATGCTTAAATATTAAGCCAACAGCAAAGTAAACCCCGAGAGTGAATAGCTTGAAGCTAGGCAATTCATTATCAATGGATTCTCATCAGGATGCTGTAATGATTCCTATAAGGCACTTTCTTCGAGCTGTTTGCTTTCCATTTAAAGCTGTGAAATCAACTAACTGTGTGTATCTTCTGCTTTATCATTGTCAAGCAACAAGCCATGATCTGTTCAATCAACATTACAGGTAGTTAAATAGCGGTTTCCTCAGCGTGCACCGTATACTGAAACAATTATCTAATGCCGCTGTTCTCAGTTTGAAATGTTACATTTGAAATGTTAATTTCCATTTTAATTAATCTGTAGAGTAGTTTTTTTTAGGAATCATCCTTTACTTAAGTATCAAAGGACAAGTTAATCCTTTAAGAGGACATGCCAACCAATTTAAACTTGTAAAAGGAACATTTTTACCAAAGGGCAGACACTTTCAAATGCCAGCTATTACTTTTATTAGCCAGAAAATCATCTCCTAAACTACCTTTATTTTGTTCCTGTAAACTGAGTTCCCTGGGTTCTTGGCTACCTATGTCATTGTCCTGTCCAGTGAGAGAACCTCTATGGCCAATAACAGCAGTCTCATTGGATAGGGAAATGTTTTGTTGGCGGGGCCCTTATGTCAAGTAAGCCAGGCACCAGTAACAAACTAGAACTAGTTCAAGAGAGGCACACAGAGGAGCATTTTCAAGCTAATAGAAATAATAGCAGAATCAAACTGTTCATAGTTCCTGCTGTAACAATTCTGACCTTTAGGAAATGCTATGCAGGCAGGGACATAAGTGTTTAAAATATGGTAGCTTTCTTCAACAAGACAAGGGTTCTATATTTTTTTATTTATATAATTTAGAGATAAAGCAAAAAAATATTTAAAGAAAAAGATATTACATTAGCGCCTGCAAAACAAATGAGTTTAAAAATGAAAAGTACAAGGTTTGCTTGGTCTTTTGTACCAGCAGAGTTCTGACAGACTCACTGGCCCTCATAATGACTCTCAACATTAGTGCATAGTTTTGAAGGAAAATTGAGAGATCACAAACTGCAGATGCAGCCATCTTTTCTGGTCTCTGAGGAGGGCGTTTACAGAAATATATATATAACCAATGAAAGGGTTGGATTGGTGTACTGGAGGGGTGTCAAAGTGTTTATGATAGTGGAGTAGATTTTCCATGCCAAATCTAACTGTATCAAAATGTTCAGGTGGCCATATTTTACAAACAACCTATTGTTTCAAAGAATGAAATTACCATTTGACAGAGACTAGACATGATATACATCAGATGTAAAGATCTCTTAAGACATTTAATGCAGCCAATTAGCCTCCTGCACATACTGTATAGCTCAGGCTTGCCTGGTATCAGACTTGTTGTAAGTCTATTATGCATTTGCAGGGATTATGCAGTATGAATAGATTTTGGCCCTTGCCAGACCAGGTTAAAAAAAGAAAACCAGACTCAGAATGTGTCTTGCTTTAAACTATTTTGCTAAAGCACTTAAAAAGGAATTATGGTTTTATGGCATAGCAATTTTATGACCACAATTAGTGTTCTGGCTTTATGCTAATAACAACAAATTAACCCTTAGGAGGTTTCCCAGATCATCATGAACACAGCAAGATGTATAATCCTTCTAGAAGTTTTGGTTATTCAGCTTAATCTGCATGAGAGGGGATTTCTTAATCGTGTCTGTGTTTTTAAAAGTTGTTGTCCCACACTGGACACAAACAACAGATTAAACCTAAACAATCTGTCACAGACTTACACATTTTTGAAAAAAAAAGAAGGGTACCTCAGGGTTCGGTGTGAATCCCCACTTAGTCCACTAAATTTAAGGCTCATCAGAGCTCAATATCTTGCAGACCTGCACTCAAGAAGTTAAAATTTGCTATCTTAAAGGAAATAGCTAAGAGTGTTAATTGTGCTTAAGTAATACCCTGACAAATTTGCTGGAATTCTTTCCTGGTATTTTAGTGTGCCTAGGTATCTCTGTGCCTACAGCCTCAAAGCTGTATATCTACAGTATGAAAGGCACTGCTGCCTGTGATGCTGCTAATCTCATGTGTTTTGGAGTTGTGGGCACACAGCTTCCACATTTCAGTTCCTCTTTAAGATAAGAGTGTTAAAAATAATTAGCATCTATTTATGTCATATAGCTATGTTTGTTTGGCAAAAGCAATATGAGCAGTGCAGCTTAGTTATAACAACTATGACACACTAATGGAACCCACAGATGATTTTCCAATCCAGCCATCTTCCACGAATGTATAATGTTCACAAAGAGTACACATTTTTGTTATTGTATGCTCTTAAGATGAAAAAGTAAACTTATAGTTACCTTTAGAGTTGGTAAAGTACCACCTGTATGCATGAGCCAGCACCTACATGCCCCTCCTTGTAGCCTTAGCTTTCTTCCATACCACCCAGGAATATTAAAGCCTATAGCACTTAAATTTGACATTACCAGGGATTTACAAGGTCCGTCTCTGGCCTTCCCCTTATGCTCATTGGTCATAGAGGCTACCAATCACCCTTAATGACCAATAGTGAGGTAGGAGGGGATGCTACATGCAATCAACCGGGGTTGTCTCTTCCTGCACCCATATAGCAGTTTACTAACCTTAAGGTAGGTATAGGTCAGCTATAGATTTCCATTTCATAAAACATCCAGGACAAAAAAAAAACCATAGCAACTTGGAATAGAAATAAAACAGACATAAAACTGGTAACATTTTGAGAGAATTTTGACAAAACATGTTTTCTATGTAGTCTGAAACAATCAAATAGATACAATTATTTAGACAACAAATAACAATGAAAGTACACATGGGCAACATAATGTTTTCTACTAAACTGTCTCAGTGTACTCAAAAGAAAATGTATTAAAAAGTTGCACTTGGGTTGACCAATCTTTACCAACTTAAACTTATGTTTAGTCATTGGATCCAACAATCCATTGTAGACTGGCATTATTATTAATGAAGCATGCCTGTGTTACTCGATCTAGAAAAACAAATGAACTCCAGAGCCAGGTAATCTATCTGCATGACAAAATAACAACAGTGCATCAATAAATTAATCATCCAGCAGCTCTGGTAAATGGGAATGAGACTCCCTGAGCTATTGTTTCACATGAAACAGTTTTATATACCATTAGCCTTTATCACTTAAATGCACAGAGATCAGCAAAATGTGAAAGGCAGCTCCACCAAATTGTGCCTTGTAAAGCCATGTGTTTTGACATTTGGAAAGAAAAATCCAAGAGCTATCTGTTCCTGAAATAACAAAAGAAAAGACTTTTCGTAACATCCAAAAAATTTGCTCTTAACATATACTACAGATGTCAAGATCTGAAAATAACAAAATTACAAATAATACAGTAATGTATCAGGCGGAAAAGATTGGGGTTTATTTATTAACCACTTGAAGACCAGGAGGGTTATTCACTTACCTGCTGAAGGATCCAGCCGTAGCTTCGGCTGATCCTGCGGCTCACTTGAGGCTATTCACAATAGCCCGTACGGCAGCTGAGTGGCTCAGCCGAGCTGACCGCATATTGCGATGGACATGCGTTTGGCCTGAACATTGCATTCCCGTGAGCGTGTTTGCTTGGTAAATGCATCTTTGCGGGTTAAAACGCGCGCGCAGCCTGCGCGTGTGCGTGTTGGGCTTCGTAAATCAGCCCCATAGTCTCAGGCGAAGTGGGGAAAATGGTCTGCAAAGCACTTCCTGCATTCAGAGAACAGAGGAGAGATCAGATGGAAATCGTGTTATAATCTCCCTCTGATCTTCAGTGACAGAGCCGCCGGAGCTCGGGAACGGCGGTGGTGGTGGGGGCGTAATTCAATCCCGTAAAATTACACCCACATCTGTGAGTTTTACTTTTTCTGCACTCTGCACTTTGTGGTTGATTCATTAGAGGCAAATAAATTTTCACTTTGCAGGGGAATTGTCCCTTAAATTAGTGAATGAGCTTAAAGCCGAAAAGATTTATGTATACTTTTACTGCTCCAGCTTGTCCCATATAAGTATATCTCTTGAAGGGACACAGGGATTCTGTAAAACACTGTAGTAGCCAGTCCTACTGTACTGTCACTGTGCTGAGCAACTTCCCCTCTGCTGTGAAAACACATTGGGTCGCTTGCTCGCTACAGCGGCCATTCAGTGAACGTTTAGTATTTTTTAGCAATGAATACAAGGCATTCTCTGATTGGATGAGAGGCGATGATATCATGGCACTGCTCCTCATCCAATTAAAGAAGGCCTAGTATTCACTCATTCAGTAGTTGCAGCTACTACAGTGTTTGACAGGATCCTTGTAGCCATACAAAGAATACATTATGTATACTTAGATTGTGCCAAGCTGAACCAATGTAAGTATACATAAATCTTTTCAGCTGGATATTAGCTTTAAAACTGTTATCACTTCCATCATCCAATCATTTGCATGCAAAAATACAGTCTATTTAGTTATCCTTGTATGCGTTTGGAATATTCTTTGCAAAGTGAATTTTCACCACATTCAATAAACTAAGTGAAAATTTTCTTTGATGCCCTGCTTGTATTGTTTTACTGTGTTTTCAGTTTGACTGGAGTATACTTTTAATGCCTAAATATAAAATATGTTGAGTATGAATCCATATGTCTTAGAATAACACAAGTACTACAAAATGAACAGACATACAAGTCTTCAATTCATACATCTTTAACCTCTTGCCATCCGCCCGTTAAGAAAAAAACGGACGGACGGCTGACTCCTATCTGCGGGTTGCCGTCGTCAGACGGCATTTTTTTCCTGCTCGCGCGCGCCCCCATGTTTGCCATGTAAGGAGTCAAGCTGAATATCTTCAGGTATATGGCAAAGAGCAGTCCTGGAGGATTTAAAAGTCAGATTAGAGACTAGGAGACCTTAAAACTAATAATAGAGACAGAGAGGGTGTGACACGACCGCTAGTGCTCACTTTATTATAACTCCAATATATATTTGATAAGTGACAACACGCCTGAGCAGACAAGACTCCCATATGTGTCTCTGCTGCAGTTACAGCTGCTCGGGGCTGTAATCGCAAGAATAAGCTTATCAGCTGCTGCGCACCAAGTAAAATTTCACTATGGAGGGAAATTTCCCCTGAGCTCCTGGCTTGGCATCTAGCACATTTGTTCAGTGAATTTAAGTTAAATGATCAGAAGAATCAGTACAGTCTTCTCTCTTGTCCAATCACAATGATACCAAGAAGATAACTGCCAGACTTAAGCTTTGTTGAAGTGCTATCAGTAAATGAGACAGTACCCAAAGGAGCACGCCAGCTTCATCTTCTGAATTACAGAGGAATGGAATCTAACAGACGCCTATTAATGTTCTATTCCAAATTTAAAAAAAAAGTGGTGTTACATTTAGAGAGTTATGAATCGTGATATGTTTCATAAAAATGAAATAGACTCATTGTCATCGCAATATTTGTGGTTCTCCTTGGTGTACAATGGCACAGCTACAGACCTAAGGGATCTAATGCTAAGTCTGGACAAGGGCACCCCTCTGCTTAATGTGTCCATCAGTGCAGAGGATGGAGATTGGAGAGGTGCTGTCAGATGATCCACTGCAATTTTAGACAAGGGCACCCCCCTGTCTAATGTGTCCTGCAATAGCAACTTCAGTGAAGAGCACATCCCCTGGGCTAGTTCATATATAATCTATGACGTGACATCACCAAAAACATGTGGCACTGTTAGTACCACTGCTCTCTTCTATGGTCCTCACCAGCTTTTCAGCACAGCTTTAAAGTAAAGGATCATTAGGAACTATCTAACAACATCTCTCTGCTCGGTGCTCTCTATGCTGAATGTATTATTGTGGTGGAAGTATGCAGGCAGCTAGATTTACAATTCTTTAATTTGTACCAGTCTGAAGTAACACCATCTGCCAGCTCAGCCATCATGTTTAACTCAGAGCCTTACTTGCAATAACACTAGTCACAAAGGTAAACTGGGAATGCTGGAGCATGGAGAGACATTGTGATGCATGAAGCATGAAGACAGTGCCTTCTATGTGCATACAATGCTGCACTGTATATATAGAGTCACTGGGATTTGATCTTCTATCTGTCCTATGGATTAGATCAGTACTTTTAGGCACATTACTGGTGTTCTTACTGAAATGTAAGCAGGAATTTAAGCAGAGCTAGCTGATACCTCCTTTGTTTATGGTAGATCCCATAGTTCCCAAATACAGGACACAAGAACGCTCCAAAATACTCATGTGGACCCAATGATAGCATTGGGTCTGATTGGCTGCAACCACTATTCAGCCAACAATTTTCGGTCCAGCTCCTTCAACAAAGGTCAATTTTTGGATTCACTTTTGTTGAATGGAGTGGTGATGAAAAGGGCCATCCACCAGTGGTGTATGGCCAGCAGTACTGTTCTGATAACTGCGGATTGGCCATACAGAAAGTGAGGGGAAATCTTCAACAGCTACACAGACAGTATAAAATGCTGGCAGGCAAGTTATCCTTCACTTACTCTACTGGAAAAAAAATATTTTGATCTATGTTGCTATTGAGGGTTTTTCCTGACTTCCTGTCTGGTAAAATAGTCTTTTTTCCTGAGGAGAAATCCCTAATGGAGCCTCGATAGTACTAAAATCTGACAGGGGTTCTAATTCTAATCTAAAACTAAAATAACATGGACACATCATTTAAAGAGGAACTGAACTCTGGAAGCTATGCCAAAAAAGGCAAGCAGATAGCAAAGGACTAGTCACCAGAATTGCCTGTGGTTTCCCTGAAGCTGCCATTTTTCTCATTACTGACTTACCATGCCTTGGGTCTTTCTGTGGAGGCAGCCATATTGGTAGTTAAGGCTTTTCCATCCTCATGTCAGAGCCTCCAGCAAGGAGAACAGTGAACAGCACAGTGGTGACATCACCAAATCTCACTCCACATCTCCTGAGACTCTGATCTTACACTGCAGATATGCATAAGTACACTCATATACCAGGAAGTGAACTGCTATTTTTCAGGAGGAATTCCAGGCAAAAGGTAAATTTTTCAGGATTCTGCTTGGGCCCAATTTTCCATATAATATAGCACATCTTCACTTTTTGAGATCAGTGCCACTTCAATTGTCACGTGTCAGTTTAAAGCGGAAGTCATGCCTGCAGTTTCAATTTTAGTTCTATAAAGGACATTAAGCTTTATTTTTTCACAGCACTTCTCACACTCCGAGTTAAACGTGCTGTCTTATTATCTCTAAAGAACAGATAAAACCTGTTTAGTAGAAGTAATTATTATCTGTCCATGTTCCACTACTCTTCATTTTCCCTGTGAAAGGTGCCAAGTTGCTTGTTTTCCTGAAACTCTATAAAATTTCCACAGAACATCCCAATGGAAAGCATCCCTCTGGCTTAAATATCAAAACGCTGACTTTACCAAACATTCTAAACAAATCTTTCAAAGATAACAGCGCTTTTGTTCTAGAGATTTGAAAAGATGCCTGCAGAACAAATGTGTCACAGCATATCAGCGATATCCCATAAGATGGTATTTTTTAAATGAAGTTATAGGCTTTTCAATGTTTTTTTTTATATACATGTAAAAGAGGTCAGCAGGGTGTAATTCATCTTATTAACACATAATCATTAAAAAAAAAAATCTTCTGTCTGTAAAGTTTTTAATGCCATATTAGAGCTGCCATATTTGCTCATTACAAACTCAGTCTCTGTTTTCTGTTTGCAATTCTACACAATGGTGGACATAGATAAACTGACCCCACACTGGAGAGACTGTAATAGAAAAAGGGAGGTCTCCAAACTTGAGACCAGGTGGATTTATGATTCCAGAACTGTTAGCCCCTATGGGCTTAGCTTCCATTCACAACGAAACATTTTGTTGCAACAAAGCTCAACATTAGGAATCCCAGTGTTGTAGTTCGAAAAGGTACATGATCTTCTTTATGGGCAGAATCACCTGTTTTTGGGCCCATAAACTTCAATGGGAGTTCCTGAAAAACATGCAATTTTGTACCCAACAACCATTTCCTCTTCCTAGTAACTAGCTTTTTATTGCCGAAAACAAAAAAACACTCAAGCCTAAAAATGCTGGAAAAACGCACCAATAAAAAAAAATGCATCAAAATCACCTGGGGCCCAACTATTTGATGAGTTGCCATCCTGATTCCTTGGTGGTGATCACATTCCCGTGAGAAAGAAGTGTTATTGCACATTCTATAAAATGCATACTGACCTGGGATTAATTGATGTCTAAATGTCTGATTGTCTGATGACTTGCTATTGCTCATTATGGTAAAGGTTATATCTGTATGTTGAGTATTCACAAACTGGAAGTCTCACGATGTAGCTTTTGGAAATAGCCCACCACATTATTCATTTTAAAATTCAAGATTATGAATATTTGGAAAGTGTCAAACTAAAACTCTTTTTACTCTGGTAACATTCTGTAGAACACAAGAATATAAGATATAAAGATGTTTCTTTGCCTATCTATGGAGCCAGAAATTATTGAAACTCAGCTGGTGAAGACTTTTCATTTGGCTTTGGTATTTAAAGGCTGTCCTCATTAACAATTCATGAACACTATGTGCATTTCCTTCTGTCATTTGAACATAACAAAACTACTTTCAACAGACAATGTGTTTCTAATTCCTACAATTCTTAAATTGTTTGTCTTATCTTAATTGTGATTTTGATGAGGTATAGTCAATGAAAGGTGTTTTTTGGTGTTACTGGTTAGAAATCTAACTTTTACATGTGAATGCAAGAACCCTTCAACATCAGAAACAGGTCATTAATTTAAAACTTGGTGGGATAGAGAATCTAACACATACAAAACTGTGAATATGACTGTTTATATACACTCACTTACTCTTCACATTCCTGGATCAGCATCTAACGGGTAGGAAAAGCTGTTCATTACTAGGTTAATAAAACATACTAAATAGCCTTAGGGGATGTCAGGTGCAGTAGATTAGTTATATTACAGAGATATGTAGGGCCTCATAATACGACATCTGTAGCCATAGTGCTGAAGTCATCTCCCCAGATAGCTGGGATTATTACATCACCTACTTCCGAAACATGATATGAGAATCAATAGTATTTTCAGACAACAGCATTCTCATTGTAGTATATGGGGCCACATTAAGAAGATATTCATTGTTTACAGTCACATCCAAGATAAATGTATGAAAGAAAACAAAATAGCACAATGGTAAGTGCTAAGTGACCCCTCCTGAAGCCTACTTTAACATAAAAGGACAGTCTTTATTCATCAAAAGGTCAACAGTCCATGAACATCACAAAATAACTTGCTTTTCTTCAGCATAAACGAAGCATAACAGTTCATTGGACTCTCATTAACACATCATTAACACATCATGTTTTGGTCACCGACATCTGGCTGTCCCATACACTCCCAGTGTTATAGTCCCAGGACTTTCCCTGGGTATACCGTCCTCAGCAGCTTCCCTCAGCTCCAAGACTTTTGGTATTCACCCTCGTGGGTCACTGTCCCTCTCTGTCTCACCGACAGGGATCTCAGGGTCACCGACCCTCTGGACCTCTCCAGCCTTCCTGGCTGTGTCACCTGTGCTCACGCACGCAGCAGCGTCTGCCCTAAAGCACTGGGCTGGCTTCCTAATAAGGCTGCTCTCAGCCACCTGATCAGCTCAACCTAGCAACTGGCAACACCTGGCCCCAGGACTGGAGATCCCATCCCACTATAGTCTGGAAAATCTGGAAGGAATTGAAAAGCCAGTTCCTCCTCTCCAAAAGGTATTCACATTGTGGAACCTCAGCCCCTCTGGCTGAGAGTCCTGGGCGCCAAAGTTGCCATCCTACAACGTGGCATTGCCATGCACTGCCACACACTGCCTGGCCAAAAAAAAGTCACACACTCTAATATTTTGTTTGTTTCTGTTTAGAGTTGCATTCATCTTTCAACAAGATGTTGTAGTGATAATGAGAGGGCCGGACCGAAGTGTAAAGTCTTCTCCAGCACATCCAAAAAATTCTTAAAGCAGTTAAGGTCTGGCCAAACCATGTGTGGAAATAATGTCTCATTCTCCATGAACCCCTCTTTCACAATTTGAGCTCTATGAATCCTGGCATTGTCATCTTGCAATATAGCCATGCCATCCAGGAAGACAAAATCCATTGATGGAAAAAACTAATCATTCAGTATATTCAGGCAGGCAGCTGACCTCATTATTTGAGGACATAACATTGCTGAACCTAGACCTGGCCAACTGAAGCAACCCCTATAGTTCTTTACTTTTAAATACTTAGGTGTATGTAAGTGTACATAAAGTTTATAGTAAATAAAGGTATTATATTCAGTTGCCTCCCCACATCAATGCACTAGCTGGCACATGTAGAGTTAATATTTACTGTATGGTTTGAATTATATATTAATGCTTTACATTATCTTCTGCCTTCAGTTGTGTTTCTACTCTTATACTGTAGTTTTCATCAGCATTGTGAGAAAAACGAATTTTTCATTAATTTCAGGTTTTGCACAATATAGGATCTATTCCAGTATAGTGATCTCTACATTGATTTAATTGACATGTCACAGGCAAATTAATGGTAACTAGCAAGTATTACAACTATTATATTATAAATTAAAATATTTCTAATAATTTTAGCAGTGATTCTACATCTGAGTTTTTTACCTCAACAAAGGCACAAAGAACATCCCCTTGTGTAACGACTAATATTAATATCACTCATTACTAGGAAGGTTACATTAGATAATGATTTCTGCATGTGGTATCCTCCCCACTACTCATTAGGGCCCGTTCACACCAGTTGCAATGCGTTCCGGCCTGATTGTGGCCGGAACGCACTGCCTCGCATTCCGGCCGGCTCACTTTTTAGTGTGGCAGGAAAAGGCGTGGCGTCCCATTGAAGCGAATGGCCACGTAGCCAGGCCCTCCGGCCACAATGCGATCTCCCGCGTCCATTCACTTCAATGGCCCGCCACGCCCCCTCCTGCCCCACTAAAAAGTGAGCCGGCTGGAATGCGGGGCAGTGCGTTCTGGCCAGAATCAGGCCGGAACGCACTGCAACTGTTGGGAATGGACCCTTAAGCTGAAGTGTCAGGTTCACACAAAGTAAGCCTAGGGTCTACAAGGCTGATTTTTTAACACATAAACTGAAAAAAATCCCCTCCTGAAACATAGCTTCTTTGTGTTACTGCAGGAGATTGTTGGATGAGTTAGAACATTAATCTCATGAGAATAATTTCACACGGAATAGCTAAATGGGAAACATTTTCCAAGAAACTCCTAAATGAGCTGTTGTTGAACGATTATTCTCCCACTGCCAGGGGTATAAATAGCACTGGGCTACCAGGGCATATTGCCCCGCATCTCCTGCTCGTTGCCCGGAGTCCTGACACCATGAATGCCCACACAATGCCTGTAATCCACTGCCTGATGGAAGATCACAAGTGAAAGACACAGAGCCAATCAGAGGGCCGACTAGCAAGATGTTGAAGCTTGGCCCAGCGGGAGATTCTTCCATCCACACAGTTTAGCGTAGATTGAGGAATCTGTTGCACTTTTTCCATTTGACAGATCTGCAGATAATCTATAGGTGTATGGCCAGCTTAAAGCACCATGAAAATGTGTCAGCATGGACCCCACACTCCTAATTAGTTCTGAAAGATCACATGCAGGTTTGCTTAACCCCTCAAAACTAACGGCGTACAGTGTACGTCGCTAGCATCGGGGCTGTTTAAACAGACTCCCAGCGGCTTTTGCCACGGGACTCTGTTTAAACTTGTAAAGCCGACTGTCGGCTTTACAATATAAGTGATTCTGGCGACCCAGCTGTCGCCAGATCGCTTCTATGGCCCGGTAAAGGGGCCCCCCCCCACGCCTGACACCCCCACCGTGCTTCCCGGGCTCCGTTCCCTATCCTACGGGCCCGGGACTGGCTTCTCTGGTGTCGGCGGGAGCCGGGAGCGGTGCAGATTGCATCACCAAAGCTGTCAGTGCTGGACTCCTAAAGTCCAGCAATAAGCTATTGAAGTGCGATCTGCACTTCAATAGCTTATTTGGAGTGTAAAGGTGACACTGGGGGTCTTTTGGACCCCAAGCATCACCTTAGAGAGTACATGTCACCACCATCTGCTATCACACAGGGGGGCTTTTAAGCCCCCCTGTGTGATAGCAATTAAAGTAAAGAAAAAAATAGTTTTTAAAATTAACATTACATAAAATAAATCAAAAAATAGTTGACATTTTTTTTAAAGTCCCCTGCCCCTGCGTTCCACTATTGGGTTTTGACCCCTAATAATGCCAGGAGCCTGCTGCCCTACTGACTGCCTCTACAGCTCTCCTAGGAAGGTCCCCTCCTACCCCCCATAAGAGAAGTCTTGGATCTGGGACGTCTGCACACCTAAAAGCTCAAGTACTCCGCATTATTCTAAATTGATGCTCATTGCTTTGCTCTACATGGGACCTATTTATGAGATTGTTATCAGTATTTGCTGTACATGGACTGCCTAATAACTAGGTTCTACTGTGATTGCTATTGAGACCATGCTGTGGTGTATAGACTCATTTATTGTGCATGGACTGCCTAATTGCTGCATACCACCATTCATTGCCAGATAATATTGTCATCCAGTCTCACTCATTTGGACTCCAGTAGAACGCCCTTGCTTTTCCTTCTGCTGTTTACTGCAAGTAGCCGCTCTAAATTAATTACACTCCTGCTAGATGAGATTTCGGGGTCATGCCTTAATAACTCCGCTGTACTTCCTTTACTACATTTAGTTTAAGACGGCACATGATGCGCGAATCCCAAACTCTCCGCCACTGACTGAGAGTGACGCCTGGGATTCAAGTCTGACTGCCGCACAACTCCCACACTGTGAAACTACAATCCGCAGTTGTGATCCTAAAACCATTCAGAGTTTACCAGGGCGCATTACATAGGGTGACAACACTCATTTATAGATAAAGTACAGTGAGTGAGCACTATTACCCTAGGACAGGAAGTGTGTTACTGGCAGGATTGCCAGGTGAGAATGAAAGAAAAAATTGCCTGAAAAATGAATGCAGCCACCACACTAAGGACTGGCAGCTGCAATATATTACGTTTGTTCTTGGGTTTAGATTAACTTTGAATCTGCTTGGAATCTACTACTTTTCTTACACACATATATGAGCACACCTTTCTACAGGTAGACATTTTAGCAAACATGTACACATCTAATTTGAAGCTAAAATCTAATGCAAGCAGCTAAATATACAGTACACATGAAATACATGTATGGCATCTGTTTTACTCATCAAAGTAAATCTGTGCATCCTGGTATTTGATCAATGTACTGCTACCAGTCAGCTCAGATCTTTGAACTCTACTGCAGAAGCAACATAGCTTGGTCCAGCAGCAGTGCACCAGGGCGACAATCCCTCTGCTCACCCTGCTCTCCACCAGCTAACACATTCTTGCCTAGCACATGTGCATGCAGCAGAGCCTGTTTGGATCAAAGCATTGCCCCCCCCCCCTTTCATGTTCTGCTTAGATTTAAAAAAGTGAAACCCAAATATTACCAAGATTGGATTAGAAACCCACAAAATACTTGAAACCAAGACTGAGAAAAATATGAAACATCATAAAAAAACACTCTTTCTGCTCTTCTACCCATGATCTCCGTACACCTCTCTGATTATGTTATCAGAAACTACACCAACCTGCATCAGCAGCTGGACTCACAATGACTTAGCACAGAATCCCCTCATTAGGTATATATGCCAAAGCACTTCACTACAGTTTATATTCCCTTTACACTTATCAAATACACAGCACTTTCAGTCCTAAAATGTATAAAAGAAACTAAAAAAAAAAAAACCCTGAGAACCAATGGAAACATATCTCTTGATTTATGTAAAATCCATGAAATGTCACTAAACAGCTTTGAAAAACCAGCACAGATAAGCACCCAGATGTCAGCTGTTTACAAGATCAATATGAAAGAGAATGGTTTTTCAGAGTGACAGTCATTTACCATTACTAAGCATCTTCTGATCCCTCAAAGGGAAACTATAGTGCTTTTGGGCAATCTTGTTTTTATTCGTTTTTTTAACATGATACATTTATGCTTTAAATGTTATTTTTGTAATTTATATATTATTATTTTTTTTAAAATCCTTATTTTACAGGTAATCATTTAATGCAATGGGTGCTTACAAGTTGCAGATGCTGGGCTGTCCAATAAGAAAGCCCAGTACTAGCTCTGCACTTGTTGACTGTTGCGGCAAAGTGAAAATCTAAACAGTACCATCTCTTGGATAGGAACTTTTCATTGTTTTTAGATATGTATATAAATATTAACATTTGAATGTAATCAATCTGATTATTGTATGTTAAGGTAAAAAGCTAAAGTTTGTAATTAAACACGAATACAGCAACACTTGCTTGTTCCATACACATTTTGTGCTTCCAGCTCAGTAAAGCAGCACAGTGACTGTGGGGTCTATTCACATCGCTTGTGTCAGAATAAAGAAAAAAAGACATAGCAGTGTTTCTCTCCTTGGCGGCCGGGAGCAGGAGACTCCCGGGCCGCCAGGGAGAGTTAGCTGTTTGGAGATCAGTGTCCCTGGTTAGCAGGTAACCAGGGACGCTGATCTCTCTGCAAGTGGCCGGAGCAAGCCTTAAGATCACGGCTGGCTCCGCCCAGCTGTCGGAAGCACGCTGTCGGCCGGCCAATGGCCGGCTGCTCGGCCAGCTTCGGCTTTCAGCACGGCTCAGCCGAGCCGATGCATATGCGTTCGGCTCGACTGAGCCGCTCGGCCATGTTCGGGAGCTGTACGGGCTATTGTGAATAGCCCGTACAGCACCCCTTCGGTTCTACTGAACCGAAGGGGTCCTGGGGCCGAAGCTAGCCGAAGGATCGGCCGAAGCTACGGCCAGATCCTTAGGCAGCTTCGTGAATAGACCCCTGTGTTTTTGTGCTTCTTTTAACTTAGTGCAAGTGTATTAGTCTGCTCAAGTTGATAAAACACATACTATCGCTGAATGGCCGATCTTGTAATTGTTCTGATCTCAAAAGTTATTTACGGGGGTTCTGATTTCAGATATCTGACACTACTAGCAGCTAGAGGGAGAAGCAAAACCAAATTTTAGTTGTAAAACTGTCAAATATGGAGCCAAAAGCACGCAAAATAGGAAAGTTATTTCAAAAATCACTTTCAGCTAAGCTTAGCAATACGGATTAAAAAAAGTGTACTCAATAAGTGCCCCCACTGACAGCAGTAAAAACCTGACAAACCTGCTTATACTTCCAAAGTCTATCCAAATACACAAAAAAATATACAAAAACATTTCAGACTGGAGTTGAGCTTTAAGAAGACATCACTGTGCCAGTGACATGATCCACACTCAAAATTTACTTGATGCTGACAGTGGAATCCCCATTCGGGAAATTTCCCCTGTTGATGACATTGGTCGCCAGAAGAGGAAGTGTGGGAAAATTTCACCTGTAGATGTAGACATACAGGTGAAACTCGAATAATTAGAATATCGTGCAAAGTTCATTTATTTCACTAATGCAACCTAAAAGGTGAAACTAACATAAGAGATAGACTCATTACATGCAAAGCAAGATAGTTCAAGCCGTGATTTGTCATAATTGTGATGATTATGGCTTGCAGCTCATGAAAACCCCAAGAACCTCAAATCCACAACCTCAAAAAAGTAGATTATTACATGCAATCAATAAAACAAGGATTGTACATAGAACAATATCGGACCTCTGAAAAGTACAAGCATGCATATGTACTCAGTACTTGGTTTGGGCCCCTTTTGCAGCACTTACTGCAATTACTTTTGCACGATATTCTAATTATTCGAGTTTCACCTGTAGCAGTTTTATCCATCCTTACTCATTGCTAATCCAAAACTACCCCAATACCCCTTAGGGCAGGGGTGTCAAACTCAATTTAATCGTGGGCCGCATCAACATTATGGTTGCCCTCCAAGGTATCTGTAAGACTATATAAATGTAGCTAATCTTTATCATAATTGCCTCTGCATTCGATTATCACTGGTTTTAGTAATAACTTAATACCTAGATCTGAAAGTAGAAATCTAGGAAATGTCCTTGTGGGCCGCATTCGGCCCCCAGGCCTTGAGTTTGACACATGTGCCTAAGGGTAAGGAATATTTACTATCAATGTAGCTGAGTAATCATTTACACCAGATCATAGTAAGCAAACAACATCCTAATGGGTGATGAAAAAGGGGCCTCAACTTCTGAGCTGATAGGAACTATGAACTATTTGTATATCAGCATTGTTATATGTTATTTACAAAAAACTGTTATTGCCATGAAAAATGATTATGGTGTCAGGCAACACCTTGCCCCAAACCAGCTCCGTGGTGTATTGCGGCTAAGGTTGCTGTGGTTGTAGGAGTGAGTTGACATTAGAAGTACTATCTGTATGGTAGTGCTTCCCCTACTAACAATCCGTTATAGGAACGGTTTTACAATAAACTACTGAAGTTGGAGTTTTACTCTGATCTGGATATCTGAAAAGGGCTGAGTACTACCAGACCAAGAAATGTTTTCATATTTCAGGGAGAACCTATTGCAACTACCCGGGTCTCAGACAAGAACTGTACCACCGCTGGAGACCGAGAATGCTGCCACTGAATAATTAGACCCGCGTCGCTAACATATCCCTGTAACCAAGGATGTCGCTCTTCTAGGGGGAATATAGTTGTGGGGTGAGGGCATTTGAGGGGGAATTGTGTCCCAACACTTCCTCGGGGACAGGAGTACTGGACACTAACATCCAGCAGGAGTTCCTGCTTTAAGTAAGAACATCTCAGCAGCAACCACCTATGGTGCTAAAATCCTACTTAAGGTGCCCATACACTGTACGATTCTTGTACGAGAACCGCGGGAAATCCCGCGATCGTACGAGAATCGTACAGTGTATGGAAGGCGTGCGACCGTTTCTACTGTACGGTCGCACGTCTTCCATCGAACAAGCAGGCTGGAAAACCCGCCGGGAATCGTACAATTCTCGGCGAGTGAGTGTTCTGCTTGTTCGACAACTGACGAACGGGCCGGTGTGCGCACGCGCACACTGCCCGTTTGCCGTGCTTGCAAGCCCGCCCCTCATTGCAGTCATCGCAAGTACGATTTGCCAGTCCAAGATGGGCAGATCGTACATTTTTTTAAGTACTTTACAACCATCGCAAGACTAAGGTCTCACGATGGTTGTAAAGTGTATGGCCACCTTTACAGGGGAATAATAAAAACATACACTATTTCAAAATGAAATGAATATAAATGTGATTCTAAAGTAATGGTGGGTTTGTCCTTAAATCCTCAAGGGCAACACATATAAAAACAACTCTGCATTCTTCCACCCCCTGCCCCAAGCTCTCACAGAATCACGTCTTTTTTGGGGGGTGGGATGTGGTTGTTCCTACACCTGACATGTATTATAATCATCTTGACTTAATTCCTTCCTACCTTTTCCTCTATTTCTCCTTTTTTTTGCTCCTCCTAAAGATCAACTCCAGACAGACTTTTATATTTTTCTTAGGTTTGAATAGAATAAGAGAGGTTGGATCCTTTGTCAGAATATGATTGTTGCCTCACTTGTCACCGAGGTTGATGGGTAAAAAGACCTAAAAGTACATGTAAACTGATCACTAAAATCTCACATAAGCTTACATGGAAGTGTCATTTCGAAAGAACTTTTTAAATTCTTTGAATCTGCAGTTTACATTAAGTATTGCCATAAAGGTTCTACTTCAGTTCCCACAGATTTTAGGGTGACAATGGTCAGTTTATGTCTCCCAACTGTCACATTCTCCATCAATGGAGACTACAAGTATTGCACAGGCATGGTCCATATTGTCACCATCAGGAAACCTGACTTGAGAAATAACATGCAGCAGTTGTTGGAGCACATGCAAGTAGGCAGGAACTGGTTGCAAAGAGGCTGCAAAAGATCAGCAAAGCTAAGATACAATAGTGAAAGAAAAAAAGGTGAACACAACTATTTTATTAAAAATGTAATTATTATTAATTACATGTACTTTCATGTTGTTACTGGAACACACCTTGTTGTCATTCTGCATGGCTTTGCCAACATGCAGCATGGACATATTTCTGTGATGATCCATTACAGAGATTTCCTGTATGTGATTCTAAGGTCGTCATTCTGCTGATAAATGTTGTATGGCCTTGTTCTCAAATATCTCTTGCATGTATATGGTCATATGTGACCTACCCTAATGCTATAATATACAGGTGAAACTCGAATAATTAGAATATCTTGCAAAAGTAATTGCAGTACGTGCTGCAAAAGGGGCCCAAACCAAGTACTGAGTACTTGGTACTCAGCTTGGTATGCATGCTTGTACTTTTCAGAGGTCCCATATTGTTCTATGTACAATCCTTGTTTTATTGATTGCATGTAATAATCTACTTTTTTGAGGCTGTGGATTTGGGGTTCTTGGGGTTTTCATGAGCTGTAAGCCATAATCATCACAATTATGACAAATCACGGCTTGAATTATCTTGCTTTGCATGTAATGAGTCTATCTCATATATTAGTTTCACCTTTTAAGTTGCATTAGTGAAATAAATGAACTTTGCACGATATTCTAATTATTCGAGTTTCACCTGTACATTTTACTCCATACTGCTGTTAATCTGCACTGTCTATATGATCTGTATTATTCTATTACATGTGACCAGTATGTTACGTGTGACCAATTGTTGTCTACTAAAATGTTAATAAACGTGCAATTGTTTTTAAACCCAACAAAGAAATGCAATGCATTGAAGCTTACCTGTCTATAGATGTGGTGGCTGCATTCATTTTTAGTCTTGTTTTCCTTTATTTTTATCAGTTACATAGTTTCTTCTTAGGATGACAATGAATCTATAGAGGAGCAACCACTGCCAAACTAGGCTGCCTGTTAGAACGCATTGTATACTGCATTACCTTGCAATGTTGCATTGAGGTGAAAAGATTAATGCATGCAATATTTTTTTTCACCACATCGCAAGGTATTGCAGTCTATATCAGAGTGCCCCCTCCCTTTAGTATCAGAGTTCCCTCCTTTACATCTGGAGCTACCTGCACATCAGAAGCCTGTCTGCGCCATGGAAAGGCATGACACTGTGCAAAAATTTTCGAGGCGCCCCTGAGGAAGCCAGATAGCACCCTTGTTGAGAA
>NW_017306486.1:624701-678595 GCF_000935625.1 Nanorana parkeri
CTGCAGGTAACTATGTGAGCCAGAGCCTTCGCTAAATAGAAGAATGGGTTTTGACAATAAATTTGGCAGTGCCTCCACCTAGAACAGGGCTCCTGCATATGAGGAGGTGCTCCCTTCCTAGGAAATTTACTAGTGACTTATACAAGATAACTCAAAGCAGAAGTACTACTGCTCCCAGCATAGATTTCTACCAGAAATATATGTGAAAATAATGTTACATACGATACAAACACGAACATTCAGGAATGACAAATAAAAAACAGAAAATAGTCTCAACTGTGATATTTACATATGAATAGGGGGGGCACTATTTACATAAGCTAGGACTCGTTCTCCCCAAAAAATGTCCACGCGTCGCTCGAGTGTGTTCGGGTTTAGCTTGAACAAAAGGTGGCGACCCTAGTTTGTAACAGAACTCTATGGTAGTGGATAACATTAATGTAAACAAAACCACAGAAAGTGTATAAAAGAACAGTTCCCTACCTATTTTACCCTGAATGGTTAAAGTATTTGTGGAATGGAAAGAAATATAAAGGTATACAGTATATAAAGGTTATTACAGATCTGGAAAAAAATCCCCTTAAAATTGTGATTAGCCAACTTCTCTGACCACTGAAGACAATGTCACATTTTACATTTGGACTGTCTGTCAAAGACCATCCTGTCTGCAACCAGTGTGTGTGTGCATGTATATATATACACACACACACACACACATATACACACACACACACACACACACACACACACACATATACATACACACACACACACACACATGCATGCTCATGAAATCAAATAAAAACTTTAAAGCTTCCCCTGATAATGAAGCTTCCCCTGATAATGCAAACTCTACTTTTTTTTTTAGCATAAAATGCCTCATCTAATAAATACAGAAAATATGATCCTTAATGAGCTCATAGACTTTCCTGCTTAAATGGTCCATTACCATAAATCCTCTTAATAGAACATCACTGCTTGATCAATGCTTCTGTATAAATGGATATACTCATATGATACTGCATTAAGGAAGGTAATACCAAATATAGCCATCCAAGCTCTGGTTTTAACGCACAATGATAAATTCCGGAACTTGATTTATATAGTTGGCTTATATTCATTTACTGAAATAATGAATTTACCATGAGGCATTCCAGTTTCTGAGAAAAATATACTTCCTTTAGCATATTCTGTTGGGAAATGGTACATATGATCCCTTCATGTTAATTTGAGGAATTATGCAACTTCAGTAAAATCATCTTGTGTTTATTATGGGCTTAGAAAATAGAAAAATAAGATATATTTTTAAATCGTTGGTGACTACAATATAGTTACATAGGTTAAACAAGACATG
Organism: Nanorana parkeri; assembly: GCF_000935625.1. Taxonomy (NCBI): domain Eukaryota; kingdom Metazoa; phylum Chordata; class Amphibia; order Anura; family Dicroglossidae; genus Nanorana; species Nanorana parkeri. Next base: position 626,056 of record NW_017306486.1, read on the forward strand.
TTCATCACGTTTGACCTAAAGATAAAAATGTATACATTAAGAACCTGGATTCACAGAACCCCAAACCCGCAGCTGATATGGAGGGGAAAAAAACAGGAAATTGTATACTTACCTATCAGTCATTTTCCTTTTCTGTTGCTAAAGCAGGGCAGCATACACTTGGAGCTATACTCATGTGTATGCTGCTATGCTTGTGTCAGGAAAATAATATTAGATTGCCTTGGAAGATCAGGAAGGAATTTATTTCCCTGTTGGAGTAAATTGGATCATGACATACAAGGGGTTTTCCTGACACAAGATAGCATACATGTGATAGCTATACCCATGTGTATGCTGCCACGATTTAGCGACAGGAAAGGTACCGGTACAATTTTCTGTTTTAATTACTTCAGCTCTCGCACCTATACATGGCCTATGGATCAGATAAATTGTTACATTTCTGTTATGGGCCTTTTGTTTTCGCAATAGCTTTGTCATTTTTAACAAAACACAGTGATACATACATGATTTTTTAGGCCAAACGATGATTCTTTTGCTGAGATTGCAATTTGTTTTTGTATTTGTTTAAAAATGCTGTAAGTATACATTTTATTCTATCATTTGTCCAACTTAAAATAACATTAAAATTAGGAGTCTGGTACAAAGCTTTGCAAAGGTATTAAAATAAATCAAGGATGTGATACCAAAAAGAAATAATATACAAAAGGAATAATAATGAAAAAAGTGTAAATATTAATGGTTTATAATGCAACAAAACTGTTTTGTTGCATGTTCTTGAGGAAGCTGCCCTTAAGCTTTCAACATGGCGGCCTTCCCGAGTGGTCTCGTTTGTGAGAAGTATTGATTTGAGGAGCGACTGTCCCACTTAGCGCTTGAATCTGGAACTTTTGATTATTGGTTATAAGAATAGAACAATCCTATATTTGGCCGCATATGGTAGGGCCATCCCTCCACTATTCCTAAGAGTCATAAGTGTACTCAACTTTTATTCTTGGGTGTTTATGAGCTCAAATAAATTTGGTAAAAGCAGATTGCACCGATTTCAGGTACCTAGAAGGAATATGCACAGGTAGTGCGTCCAAAGGAAAGAGAAATTTGAGTAGAATTGTCATCTTGAGAATATTACCACGCCCGAACCAAGAAAACGGGCCTACATTCCATTTTTCAAACTGAGCACAGACACTCCTAAGTAAAGGGGGAAATTTAACGTAAAAGTAGTCCATAGATCACAGGGTATCCAGACCTCCAAGTATTTAATTGCACTGGTATTCGTTTTAAAGGAGGAGTTCTCTTTGTTCCATTCCTCCCTCACAGATGTAAAAGAAAGTGGTACAGCCTCCGACTTTTGGAGATTTATTTGCAGGTTGGAGAGGGCACCGTAGTCCTGAAGTACTGGAAAGGAGACCTCCGGGGCGGGGAGTGAAAATTATGTCTGGATTGTTACAAAATGGTACAAAGAAAAGGCTCCAGGGAAAGAATAAAAAGGAGGAAGAAGAGGGCAGCCCTGTCTCGTACCATTTGAGATATCAAAGGGATCCGAGAATATACTATTTACTTTTAACTGTGCAGTAGGGTGAGAGTAAAGTGCTAGGAACCAATCCATCATCGTGCTGCCAAGCCAGTATATTACAATACAGAGTCCAAAAAAGGCCAGCTGACTCTATCAAAGGCCTTTTCAGCATTAGTGCCAAGAAGCATGAGGTCCACGTGGAAGAGGTATGATGAATCAGATTCAAGATGTTAATAATGTTGTCCCTAGCTTGGCAATAAGGAGTAAATCTGACTTGATCAAGATGAACAAGGGAGGGCATGTGAGGGAGCAACCAATGTGCAAGTATTTTAGTAAAAAGTTTGAGGTCAAAGTTTAAGAAGGATATTGGGCGATATTGGGCGTATTATACATCCAGTCTACACAACTGGTTAAATAGATTCTGAGAAGGCCCCAAACCCTTTGCTTCTTTATCTACAAGTATATAAAGTTTTGACTTAAGATATACTTCACGCATATATTCTGTTAGGCGAAATTAGTTTGTTAGGAAATAAAAGGTGGATTACAAACCATCCATTAACATGAGCCCATTTAAATCTTTGAAAATCACTCAAAAAGTTCACATTAATTTATGCTGGTTTTTGTGTAATAACAGTAAGGACTGCAAGATAATTATCTTACTAATGTCACTATGCTTGAGCTGACCACTTCCAACCTTTCATTAAAAAAAGTATACACTAAAACGAAGTGAAAGCATATAACAATTATATCCTGGGCTATGTGAAAGTAGGTTCAGAAATGAACTGGATCAATGTACACGTAAAATACAAATTACTAATTGAAGGCTTGAGTTATGTTAGCATCTATCTACACATCATGCATGGCTAGGACACTACATTTTATATGAAATATCTTTGTTTGATGCTAAATAATCAAGCTTTTAGTTCATGATAGTCATTTACTGAAAATTAACTGTGACCAATGGCAAATTCGGAGGAATTGTGTACATTTATTTAATCCTTTTAAAAAATTCTGCAGATCCTTTGAATATTGCTAAAAATAAAACAGACAGTGAGAATTTCTGCCTACACCTACTTTGCCTTTGGCACTTTACTTACACCTTTCCCTTATTCCATTTTTAGCCGAGCTGTGTGAATATGTGACATAAGTTATATGCAAAGCAGATTATACTCCTTCCTGGCTATACTGTTTTACTGACACTAAAGTTTATATTTCTGACAAAACTTTGAACTCCAGCTAGATGTAAAAGATCCCAATTAATGCAAAGAATGAAGAGAATGTGAAGTGCAATAAAAGTACAGTTGGCGTGACATCACATAGAAAGCATCTCCTAGCAGTATTAGGCAAATAGTCTGATTTCCTGGTCAAGGGACTGGTATTTCCTTCTCCGACTTTCAAATCCTCACTACTGGCAGCTGACACCACATAGAAAGCACCTCCTGACACCATTATACAAATATCAATCAGATTTCCTGGTCAAGAGACTGGTCTTTCCTTCTCCGACCTTCCAATCCCATTACTGGCAGCTGAAGGCGCATTGAAAGCACCTCCTAGCACCATTATGCAAATATTAATCTGCATTCCTTTCCAAAATAAGGGCAATTCCCTCTTAGGCAGCTGTGACCACCAGGACGGGTTTACCCTATGGAAAATCTCTAGACTATTAAAGAGAATTAAAAGTTAATCCTGGGGCTGTTAATTAAAGTGTATCTAAAGGCAATGGTTTTTCTTAGTTTTGAATAGAGGAAGTAATAGAAACCCCCAGTTTTACTGCTGTGTTCTAACTATGGAGATGCACTATGGCCCCTATGATAATCAGATGTACTGTAAATGGGAGCATGTCCATTTAGATCCAGCTGCCTATAAATTAACATTCGGCTTCCAATAAGATCCGCCTGAAAAATTGACAAGCAGACCTGATCAGACCACCCAACTAAAAGGGGCCTAACTCTAGGTTTCCTGCTGACCATTGCTTATGGACTAAAAGTGAGGGGTAATGCAACATTATGGAACGTTGTCACCAGAACAGGAATAGGGGGAAAATCTTTCAATGATAGCACTTGCTCTGTCTGATGACACCTAAGTGGGGGATTCTTCATTTTTGGAGAGATTCACTCTTTCTGTTGAGTGTACAGGACAGATACACATCCGGGTCAAAAGGTCATATGGTCTATAATGATGCCTTGTGCTTTTGATTGATCAAACCTGAAGAACGATCTCAAACATATTATCTTTGTCACAGCTCCAAAAACAAGCAAGAGTTTGTTAGTAGAGTGCCTCCTTTAATTCATTTATAGTTTATGTGCTTCTGTTTTGGTTTGTAGCCATGGTGGTATTCAACAACTGCATTCAGATTGTACATACTGTATGTAATAAGAGTTGACTGCAGGTCACCAGATATCCTGAAACACATTTATTTTAATATTAATGAGAAACTGTGTGAATGAGCTGGAAGTTCAGGTATACAATTAAAATTAAATATTTAAAAGGCAAACTAATAAACTTCTATAGAATTGAAACCCCGGAGATCATATTAAGGACTAAATGCTAATAGACTCATCCTGTATTACAATGTGCCAATAGCCTGGACCATGCTGGAGTATAAAACAAAAGGCCACACTGCTGTGCCAAGCCAAAATCATGTATGCTTAAAATATGCTTTCTAAACATAAAATGTATTATTCATTATTGGCCACATTGCTGATGGAGCTCCAAGTTCACAGGATCTGGTCCTATTTGTAAGAAATATCCTGCATTTTGTCAATACGTTGCAAAGAACTAACATTCCCTCAAATTGTACCTAACCGAAGAACAAAATGATTGGGGATGTCAGGACACAGACCTTGAGAAGAGTGACTCTTACCACTCTAAACACCCATCCAAGCCCATCATAGTTTCTGGTCATCAATCTTGTACCCTAGGGGTCATTATTTTTTTTTTTAAATCGATTAATCAATTAATCGATTTATTACAACGCACATACAGATCCAATTACATTGGCCTATAGACATACAGCACAGCAATGAAGTAATAAAATGAACTAGGATCACACTAATCCAGGACGTTATTAATCTCACGTGCCCCACTCAATATGGCCGCCGCTTGAGTGGGACACGTGAGGAATTAATGGTTAATTTCCGCAGCCCTATTTTTTTATGATATAAGGTAAGGAATGTAAAAGATCAGCCTTGACTAGTTCATGTTTTAAGCTGACCAGACACCAGACTTCCCGTAGATTTGATCTTAGATCAGCGAAATTGACCAAAAACTATACATGGTGACTACCTAAGTAATCCATTCAATTTATATTCAGCTGCACTGGCCCTCTCATTACATAGGTATTTGCAAATCTGCAAATCCAAAGAAAACCTCAAGTAGGTCTAGTTTTAGGACTAGAGATCAATGAACTGATTCTTAGAGGCCAGGATCTGACTAGGGTTGTGACAATCAATCCGATGGAGACATCCATGCACATTGTTAATTCATCTAGAGTTTTTTCAATAGCTCCAGGGGCTGGTCTAACAACAAGCATTGAGTAAGCACAGTTTTCTTTTTTTGATCCTAGACAAAAATTAGCAGTCAACTCTTGCTGTGTGGGTGTAGCCCTCCTGCAAGGGTTAATACATTTTGGAGTTTTTCTTTAGGGATATGTCTGTGCTGTCTAGCAGGGGTGTCTGGATCACAAATTTGGCTGCACGGAAAAAAGAAAATCTTTTGACAAGTTACCCAGCTCAAATATACTGTATGTGTTTCAACTGTGCATTAAGCTGCTTTCTTGGAGTTCAGCTAGTGTCAGCTTTAGACAGCCACAACAAGAGAGTTAAACAACATATACAGGATGGAAAAAAAATCTGCTCAAAATATTTAGAATTCCCCAGAGGAACTAATTTAAATATGCATTTATTAACAGTGGTTTACTCCACCATATAACAAGAACTAAGCTCCAGTCTGTAACCATATAGCACATATAGAACCAAGAAATTGCCTGTACATAAAAAGTGTACAAGCTGAAGAAGTACATTTAAGCCAGAGGCACATATAGTTTTAACAAAAATTGACTTTATCGATATAAAAATATTCATTGCACCACTACCCGAAACACAATTTCAATTAATTGACAACGTTGTCTGAAGCTGGCCATACACTTTACAACCATCGCACAACGTTTGTCTTACGGTGGTTGTAAGGTAATTAAAAGCTCGTACGATCTGCCCATCTTGGACAGGCAGATCGTACTTGCGATCATCGCAAGCCTGCCGCGCTGAGGGGAGGGCTTCCGATGACTGCAATACTGAGTGGGCAGTGTGCGCTTGCGCACACCGGCCCATGTGGCATTTGTCTTACGAGCAGGCCACTAACCTGCCGAACATCTTACGATTTTCTGCTGGCTTTCCAACGTGCTCGTAAGACAAAAGACATGCGACCGTACAGTAGAAACGGTCGCACGCCTTCCATACACCTGCCGATTATCGTACGATCGTGGGATTTCCTGCGATTATCGTACGATAATTGGTGTATGGCCACCTTTACTCACACACAAACCCATACATACTGGCGAGCCCCATACACACACCTGATGCATGATTTATATCATCTTGGCTGGCTGCTAATTCTGAATAAAGTGACTGGCTGCACTGCCTCATTATATGACAGGAGGTATAGGTTCCATCTATGTAACACTTTCACTGAGAATGATTTATCTCCACAGAAAGAGACAATGTTGCCATTCAAAATGCCCAAGTTCTTTTTTCAGAGCGATACAAATAGACAAATGCATTGATTGAGTTCAAACAATATTTTTCAGAACATCATTCATGTATATCGTTCCTGTTACCCTTTTGCTCAGCTGGCACAGTTCATAGCCAGTTGTTTCATAACAGATAAAAACCTCACCATTAGCCTGGAAAATATGTTTGGCTTCTGCCTCAGATGCTAACATAGATCATCCGATCAGTGTACCAACTGATTTTATCAGCTATCACTGTCTCTGTATACTTCCGATAGACATCACTTTTATAAGTTGACGAAACAGTTTATTTTTGTAGCAGTTGTTGATACTTGACGGCTCCTCCTTGCTAGTGCAGCCTTAGGCCCCATTCACACTAAGCGACATACCTTTTGGAGCGGATCCGCGTGGCCGGGATATCGCGACTTTCTGGGCGACGTTCCAGTGACGGCAGAGCGACCTCCACCGTCGGACTGCATTAAAAAAAGTCGCTCAAAATCAGCCGAAAAAAGGGTCATGTAGAAGCGACTTGCGACCATGACGGGCGACATGGAGCTGTACATGAAGACAGCTCCATTGAAAATCATTGGCCGGAGACTTCTCGCAATGTCGTGCGGCAAAAATGCGCGAAATCGCGTGGCAATCCGCTCAGTGTCATCGAAGAAATCGCATGATCATTCATATCTTAGCTTACTCCAGCATTCCTTCAATCTCTCAGGTGGGTGATGATCAGCCTGCTAGGCAGTGATCTGTTGACGCATTTCACCCCTCTCACTTTGGGCCTTTGTCAGAACGTCAGAAATATGAATCCTTGAATAGATTACACAGTTCAAATATATGTGTTTTAACTGTGTTTTGCACTGCTTTCTTGGAGTTCAGCTAGTGTCAACTTTTGATGGTCACAACAAGAGAGTTAAATAACGTTTACAAATTGAAAATTAATCTGCCATGTTGATGATAATATTGATAAGTGACTTCCTATGCTTACAGATTATTTATATTTCTTATCATAAATTATGCACATTAAATGATGGCTGCTTTATTCTTATTCAAGGATTAAAAAACCTCAATCCTCTCTTTTCACTCCTTCTGAACATCCATTAAATGGACTTTGTTGTACTTCACTTCTACTGCAGTGTATCCCCTCTATATGGGTTGATAACATTAACAAATCATCTTGTCAGGCACTGAACTTCGTCTTCTTATTCGCCTCACAGTATTAATATTAGTGTTCTCTTTAACATTAACATGAGGTGGAAGACACTGTACACACTCCAATAGTCCTTGCTGATAAATCTCGTCTGTCAAGACCAAATGTCACAATATCCTGTAATCATCCTGCTGAAGCTGCAAAGGGGAACCACTTGCTAGTGTGACGTGTAGACTGGAAGGGGTAATTCGCCGCTCCCTGCCTGCAGTGTCCGACACATTCGGTCTGCCCTTCTCCTCCTGAACGTTGGATACTTCAACCCTCCCCTACCCTCCTGAAGTGTCGGACACATTCAGGCCGCCCCTCTTGGCCGGTGTTGCACTAGGTAACATACAATCTGCCCCTCCTCTCCTGAAGCCTGTCTGACGCAGCAGCACTAGAGCAGGTGAAGAGTCTGATGACGAAATAGCATTTAGTTATTGATGGTAAGTGGTAACTTACCAAACTTGCTATAATCCAGGCAGGCAGAAGAGCGATAAGAGGTGTGGGGAGGCAGTTGAAAAGGTCTGAGCTGCACATAGAAGGCAGGAATGAGATGGTCTGAGGAGCTGAACACAGAGGAAGGGCGTGATATGGTTTGGGGATCTGTACACAGAAAGAGGTGAGAGGTTGCAGGTAGCTGATAGAGAGAACAGGTGGGGTTGGGTTTGTTACTGAGGTATACTGGACATGACCTGTGTGTGCTGGAGGGTCAATCTCACTGGCCATGCAAGCTTTTCACAGATACATTTACCACTGGTGGAAAAATTCCTCTTGCCCTTGCCCCAAATAAGAAACTGTACATGCCTCACCAAAGAGAAGCAGTTCCAGCCATCACATTAAGGGTGTGATAATTAAATGTTTAACCAAATATAGCAGGCTCATTTTTAAGTTTATATTTTGTATGACCCACAAATGATGTTATAAATATCCAAATGGCCCTTGGCAGAAAAGAGGTTCCCCACCCCTGTTATCTAGTGATGAATAAGCCCGCAAGCACAATGTTACAAATCTGAGAACAGCAACCCTTTCTTGCAACTGATGCTTAATGCTACTGGGAAAAAAAAAAAAAAAAAAAATGATATATTCAACCAACAACAGCAATGGAGTCCAGAATCATTTCAACTGTGTCCAGCCTAAAAAGTGTAAAGCCAAAAGTTAGATCAGCGAAATTTACCAAAAACTATGCATGGAGACCAAGTAATCCATTCAATTTATATTCAGTTCCACTGGCCCTCTCATTACACAGTTAGTTGTGGATCTACAAATCCAAAGAGAATCTCAACTAGGTCCTGTCTTAGGACTAGAGATCAATGAACTGATTCACAGAGGCCAAGCTCTGACCAGGTTTGTGACAATCTGCCTGATGGGGACATTCAATGCACATTTTCAATCCCTCTAGAGTTTGTTAATGTTTTTTTTTTGGTAGTCTTTAACCTAACCCAAGCAGGAAAATAAAATTGGACAAACAGCTCTCCCTACAAATCAAGAGAGTAAATACTTACCTCTCCCGCTGACCACAATTTATTTGATTTTACCATATATTATTCTATTTTTCCTGTCTATTTGTGACCACTGCCAGTGGAGCATAAAGTGATGGGAAAAGGTTAACAGTTGTCACCCAAACAGGAGGTGAGGGAAAATCGTCCAATGGGGACACCTGTTCTGGTGATAGCTGTCTAGGAGGAAATTTTCCCTCATTTTAGAGAGATTTTATTTTGTTTTTGGTTGCATCGCCAGGACAGGAAGTGTAGGGAAATCTCTTCAAAGTGACACAGAACAACCATTTTTTTTCCTTTAAATAGAAGCCTGCGGTGGGTGCGCAAAAATTAAACACCTTACTGAACAAAAAAAGTGCATGTAAACACACAACAAAGTGCACCGAATGGTCCATCCTCGAAGAAAAAGGGCTTTATCCCTGACCCCCTGGGGCACAAGGCTCCTGACAAGGGCAGAGCACTATTGTGCACCTGCTGAAGCCAGGTGGACCTATTCCTCTGGGTCAGCCTAAGCCGACCACCGAGTACTAGGTGGGGAGTCTCCTGAAGGGAGACCCCCCATTTCAGGGGAGGAAGGAACCCGATGGCCACACATCATGCCCCTAGACCAGGGATCAGCAACCTGCGGCTCCGGAGCATGTGGCTCTTTCATCTCTCTGTTGTGGCTCCCTGTCCAGGGACGGGGCCTGAGGTAGTGGGGGGCCCATTGAGGTCCAGTCCTGGGCAGCCCCCTGGTGGAATATGCGGCAGTGCAGGGTCCTAGGGCCCCACGCTGCCGATGGGCTTCTCAGCAAGGGGTGGATCCTGAGACTCACCTCCTCTCCCGGCTGCGCCCCTAGTAAAAGGCGGAGGGAGAGAAATGTGTGTCACATGCCTCACCCCTGCAGTGCACACCGTCTGGCTGGGATGCTGGCTGTGAGGCTTGGCAGGTTAGTGTTAATGGAGCGGATTATAATGGGGAACATTACACTTTAATGTTGCCTATTATAATCTATTTCTCTGATTAAATGATTACATACATGGCTGCTGTTCTGTGACTAGGTTGGAATGTGTGACCGGTGACGTGGTAACACATTTCAATGTAATCCCTCCCAGTTTTTTGGCAATGGAATGTGTGACCGGTCACATGGTCACAAATTTTAATGTAATGCTGCCCAGTTTTTGGCGGTGGAATGTGTGACTGGTCACACATTCCAGCCTAGTCACAAACTTTGATAGAACACCGCCATCAGCAGGGTACAACCGGTACCCATGAGAGGGGTCTGGGCAGCCTGGGGGGCCTCTTACATGAGGATCAGCTGTACCAGGGGTGGCATTGCAGAGGTGACAAGGGAGGGGGTGGAGGAGGCCAGGCCCCAGCAGCAGCAGCAGGTAAGAGTAGTTGGGAGGAGGTACAGGAAAGGGAACCCCGGCGACCAGCCCACCTGAGACCCTGCAGAGCCCACCATAGAGAGTCTCAAATGGGCTGTGCAGGATCTATGGTGTGCTCTGCAGGGTCACTCTCAGGTGGGCTCTGCGGGGTCTCAGGTAAGCCCAGAGTCCAGTGCGTTACTAAGCCCAGAGTCCAGTGCGTTACTAAGCCCAGAGTTCAGTGCGTTACTAAGCCCACATATACCTATGTACATGCTATACATAGCATAAAGTTAAAAAAACAATATATGCAGTGTTATCTTCATTTTAGATGTCAAAAGGGTTTCGTGGCTCCCGGTGTTTTCTTTCTTGTGGGAAACGGATCCAAATGGCTCTTTGAGTGTTTAAGGTTGCTGACCCCTGCCCTAGACTTAAGGGCAAGCCGGAAGACCCTGTACACAAAGAGATAAACCAGCTATCAGGAGTAGCTAGTAAAAGAGTTTAACAAAGGATCGGGACAAGCAAGTCAAATGCAAAAATAATTTATTGTATAAATACCATTTAGAACATAGCCATTTAATCACTAACTACTTTGGTACGGTGCATACCTGAAAGTCCATAAGGTATCGGACACCAGAATCAGGGTCCACTTAGACATGTATTCAGTAAGTGTGTTCGAGGCAACTTGTCTGCTAGTTGCATATTGTCGACGCGTTTCGCCCCTCCCAGAACGGGGGCTTCATCAGGACATACAGATCCACAAGATTCCCTATATAGTTGTTTATCACCTGCTTAGTGATTTGTTAATCAAGGTTTATTAGGATCAAAAAATAAACCGGGAAGGAGCATAATTACGGTCTACTTCAAAGCGATTTGTTTGACATTCATACATAAAACTACCCTATATGGCTAATAGATGAGGCAAACAGGGACACACTTTGTACATATATGATGGCATAACATATTGAATGGTGGAAATGTCAGCATATCCTCATATTCATTCAATAAAGGGGAAGATCTATAGAAATACATTTAGGTTACTTTCATTGTTCAATGGTGACATTGTATTGAGTTTATAGAAGGATTGTGCCAAAATCTCCTCTACGAGGAGATTCAGTGCATAAATAGCTTTTACTTTAAGTCCATTTGGCACCCCTTCATAAAATTACAGAAAGTGTAAAGCCAGAGGACTGTGACTATCTTTTTTCCTGATACCATTTAAATGTTCACCTAAGCGCACCTTTAGTTGTCGCTTTGTTTTACCTATGTAGAACTTATGGCAGGGACATTCCAGTTGATAAATCACTTTACTGGAACTGCAGTTTACAAATTGTGTGATGTTATATGATCTGGTGCCTTCAGTGTTTTTAAAAATGTTTGTTTTATCCACAAACGGGCAAATGTGGCACTTACTACAGGGAAACATCCCTGTTGGTTTCTTTGTTCCCAAAAAGGGTTGTTTTAGATTACTGGGTTTGTACTCGGAGCATACTAAGTTGTCTTTTTAATTTTTCGATCGCCGTGCTGTTAATAGTGGTCTGGGTCCTACTATTTTAGAAAGTGTTGGGCAAAGATCGAAAATGTGCCAGTGTTTTGTTAGTAGTTGTCTATGTTTTTCCCATCCTGACCCATATTTGGTGATCATTCGTACATAATTAGTTTTTTTATTCAGTAAACTGCTATCATTTTGTTCTTTGTCTTTAAGTAATCCCTTTCTTGTCCTTCCACTTGCTTTCTTTTACTCCTTTTTAACGTTCTGTGTGAATATCCTCTTTCTCTAAAGCGGTCATATAAGTCCTTTGATTCATTTAAATAGTCTGTATGTTTGCTACAGTTTCGTTTAATTCAAAGGAATTGTCGAGTTGGAATGCCCTGCTTTAGAGGAGGAGGATGATGGCTTGTTGCGTAAACCAAAATATTCGCTGCTGTTTCTTTTCTATATGTTTTGGTAATTACTTGCTTATCCTCCACTTCGATCCATAGATCCAGGAAGGAAAGTTTAGTATTACTGCAGGTATATGTAAATCTTACATTTCTATTATTCTTGTTTAAGTCAAAAATGAAAGTCTTCAAGAGGTCCTCACCACCATTCCAGACCATCAAAACATCATCAATATACCTGAGCCATGTCTTAGCATGGCTCAGGTATAGAGGCAATATACTAGTTGCAACTCCCAGAGTCCCAAATGTAAGTAGGCATAGGATGTGGCCCACGGAGCTCCCATGGATGTACCCCTTATCTGCCTGTAAAAGGACCCCGATAATTGAAAGTAGTTGTTGTGTAAAGCGAACTGCAGTAGCTCCACAATATATTCATTCTGGGATGCCATTTCTGGAAAATGAATACTTAGAAAGTGATCGATTGCTTTTAAACCCCAGTCATGGGGGATCGATGTATATAATGATTCAACATCCTCCTTCCCTTTGGAGTGAAAAAAAAAGCACATAAAAAAGTAAAGTGCACAGATGTGAAGAGAAAAAATAACTAAGTGCCAGTGTATATACAGTACATTGCATAGGTATAAAAATTACCTCTGGTCTTAGCCAAAAGGCCTAGCCCAAGAGGCGTAGTGCAGAAAAGCTAACTCTTACCTACTCTACTCAAAGCTAAATATACTAAACCATTTTTGGAATAAAATATTTTTAAAGATGATGGTTAAATAAAAGCTTTAAAGTGTATTTCCACTTTTTCAGTTAAAATTAGGGATGCACCGATACCGATACTAGTATCGGTATCGGTGCCGATACCGAGTATTTGGGTGAGTACTCGTACTCGCCCAAATGCTCCGATACCTAGCACGAGTACTTCCTGTATCAGGAAGCCGGGCAGCTCGTCATTACACGCTGCCCGGTTTCTTTATTGGCCGGGAAACTGCTCCATGCTCTCTCGTCACTTGTGATGAGAGAGCATGGAGCCGACTTCCCGGCAATTCAGGAAGCCGGGTAGCGTATAATGACACGCTGCCCGGCTTCCCGATTTGTCAGAAAGCTAGCCAATCCGGCAGCCGGGTGCTGTGTAATGACGCAGCGCCCGGCGTTCTGATTGGCCGGAAGCCAGCGTCATGCTCCCTCGGCATCTCATGAATCATAATATTAAGAAACTGACCTAAAATCATTAGTTTGTATTGCTTTAGAAAAAATGTGACCTGGTCCTTTAAGAAAAAGTATCGGTAATTGGTATCGGCGAGTACTTGAGCAAAAGTATCGGTACTCACAAAAAGTGGTATCGGTGCATCCCTAGTTAAAATTGAATTAATTCCCACTAAATGCTATGTGTTCCTATTCACACAGCATACCAAAAAATTATAACAAAATATTTCTTACCTTTTTAGATGTCTCTATTTTGCAGACCCTTGATTCTCCTCTCTCAATTTCAGTAAAAGCAAACTGTCTGTCCTAAGAGAAAGACTTAGGACAGACTGAGCATCTCCTCATTAACATACAATGTCTTCAGGGCTTTAACCCTTTTCTTAGAACAGAGTGTCTTGTTCATCTAGTTTACAAGTGATGATGAAATCTGCCAGCACAGTACAGACAGTTAGTTATTTGAAACAAAATTCCCCCAACCCCCTAGACAGTGAGAACTGAGCAGGGTTCTTCAGTCCTGGAAATGCCAGAAAGATCATCTTAAAAAGGTAAGCTGCAATTTTTTTTTTTTAATGCTATGTGTATGAAAACATGTAATAAATATAAAGTAGGTGTTATCCCAATTCAGCTGCAAAAGTGGAAATACACTTTAAGTCAATAGGGTAAGATGTGCGGATGATTAAGAACATCACCCTTGACAATTAAAAATGTCTGTACCAGGAGTAAGCAACCTCAGCACTTCAGCTGTGCTGAAACTGCAAATCGCATCATGCCTCTACCTCTGGGAGTCATGCTTGTGGCTGCCAGAGTCTTGCAATGCCTCATGAGACCACCACAACAGCTGGTATGCCGAAGTTGCCTACCCCTGATCTTTACACTACGTTAGTGAATGTGAAAAATTTTTAAAACGACTCTAGGCCATCCGACTCGCTTTCTTTGTAATGGCCTCTTGGCTTTTAAGCATTTGGTTTATTGAAGTTTATGAGGTCAACTAATGTGAAAAGCTTCTTAGCTCTAAAGCCAAGACATTTAATGAGAAACTTGAAAAAAAATGTGGTCACATTTCCCCTGCACAAACATTTGTAAATTACATGCTTATATCAGTACCTTCAAAACCACCGGACTTTTCATTTACTGTACACTGCATGAAATGACAGGCTACAGCTCTCTCAAGGAAACCACTTCCTTTGAATGGCCCACCTAATTAGCACTGTTTCCCTTGTATCTGCATACTACAGCCACTCAGGACAAAACATGGCCTGCAATGGAAGAAAAACAGATTCATATTTGCCATTATTTGAATACCCTGCCCTGCAGCTGTGTTTATGCTAAGTGTTCTACATCAAAGTGTATATCCTGGATAGTCTGCTCTTAGCATGAGCCACAAGAGAGTGTCAATTATCCTTCAGCACCATTCTTCTTCAGGTAATTATGCTGATATACTGATTTTTTTATTTTATTTCACTATTCTTCTGTCACAAACATCTGATTTCTGGTGATATTTTATTAGGTTTCATGCAAAGACCGCTTCCAAATTTATAGGAACATATGTGTACATTTAATGCTTCTTATTAGAATTCTGGCACTGACAATCAAAGTCAGTAATCCTAGCTGTTCACAGATAGAATGGGAACCTGAGAAGATAGAAGTATGGGAGTTGTCACTGTTGACTTGTTTTTAAAGTATTATTGCTCTTTTAATACAGATTCTTTGGAGCTCAGTAGGTTTAATTTACAAAAGGAATTGAGGTTATTGACTTAGGGGATTATTTATAAAGCAGAGAATGTGACTTTCACAAACGTTCACTGGTGGAGAACACATTTAAAACACATGGTCCTGGATGGTTCTGCACCAGAGAATGTTTCTGAAAGTCACATTCTCTGCTTTATAAATAGACCCCTTAGTAAAAATAATATTCACTTTGGAAATTGAATGATCAACATTTTGCATACCCAATCATGTGCAAGGGAGGTTACAAAAAACTGAATTTTTGATTGCATGACTGGATGAACACAGCTTCAAAGGCAGGTGCTTTCCTCTTCCAGGTTGTGAGGTCCTCATTTACATTGCAGGAGCATTAGTCCTGTATTGTACATGATGACCTTACAATGTGACAGCCGGACAGAGCAACGAAGAAATTCATCTTTGGGAAACTGGTCACACGGAGAGGAGGAAGCCTGTGAATAAAGTAAGTAAAACTTGCTTTTAATGTTCCTCTAGACCAGGGGTCTCAAACTCCATTTAGTCGGGGCCACTGGACAAAATTTTTAGTCCCGTGGGGGCAGCTACTATATACGGTACCAGTGTTAATGTATGCACATGTTACAAGCGGTCACCCATTAAAATTAATGATCGGTGACAGCTGCTGCATGTAAACGCCTGCACACCTCATGTAATCATATGTGAAAGGATTACATGTAGTTAGGAATCTGTCATTATCCCTGGTTACACAATTGTGTATCCAGGGATAGTGATTGTTTTTGTAACTGCATGTCATAATCATATCACATACAATTACATGCGGTATGCAGGCATGTACATGCAGCGGCTGTCACCCGATCATTAATTTGAATGGGTGACCGCTTGTAACATGCATGTAAACGCCAGATTAGGGTTCATCCTGCAGGAAAACGCAAGTCTGTGACACAGGAATCCCTAATCGTACCTGAAATATAATATATAATAATATACACACAGAAAAATGCAGGCCCCCCCCACACTAAATACACCCTCCTGCACAAATAAAATACACTTCACCCCCCTTCTAAGCCCCCTACACACATTTAATACACTGCCCCCCCAGCACATATAATAATAATAAACTTCCCCCCTCCCTTCAAAGCCTCCCAGCACACATAATATATTTCCCTCCCTCCAAAGCTCGCCAGCACACATCATAAACGTCCCTCCCTCCAAAGCTCGCCAGCACACATCATAAACGTCCCTCCCTCCAAAGCTCGCCAGCACACATCATAAACGTCCCTCCCTCCAAAGCTCGCCAGCACACATCATAAACGTCCCTCCCTCCAAAGCTCGCCAGCACACATCATAAACGTCCCTCCCTCCAAAGCTCGCCAGCACACATCATAAACGTCCCTCCCTCCAAAGCTCGCCAGCACACATCATAAACGTCCCTCCCTCCAAAGCTCGCCAGCACACATCATAAACGTCCCTCCCTCCAAAGCTCGCCAGCACACATCATAAACGTCCCTCCCTCCAAAGCTCGCCAGCACACATCATAAACGTCCCTCCCTCCAAAGCTCGCCAGCACACATCATAAACGTCCCTCCCTCCAAAGCTCGCCAGCACACATCATAAACGTCCCTCCCTCCAAAGCTCGCCAGCACACATCATAAACGTCCCTCCCTCCAAAGCTCGCCAGCACACATCATAAACGTCCCTCCCTCCAAAGCTCGCCAGCACACATCATAAACGTCCCTCCCTCCAAAGCTCGCCAGCACACATCATAAACGTCCCTCCCTCCAAAGCTCGCCAGCACACATCATAAACGTCCCTCCCTCCAAAGCTCGCCAGCACACATCATAAACGTCCCTCCCTCCAAAGCTCGCCAGCACACATCATAAACGTCCCTCCCTCCAAAGCTCGCCAGCACACATCATAAACGTCCCTCCCTCCAAAGCTCGCCAGCACACATCATAAACGTCCCTCCCTCCAAAGCTCGCCAGCACACATCATAAACGTCCCTCCCTCCAAAGCTCGCCAGCACACATCATAAACGTCCCTCCCTCCAAAGCTCGCCAGCACACATCATAAACGTCCCTCCCTCCAAAGCTCGCCAGCACACATCATAAACGTCCCTCCCTCCAAAGCTCGCCAGCACACATCATAAACGTCCCTCCCTCCAAAGCCCCCCAGCACACATATTAATACAGCCCCCCTCCCTCCTTTTTCTTCCAAGCCCCCTCACCTGCTTTCATCCGTGGAGGGAGGAGGCACATCATCGTTCCCTGATGATCTAGCAGTGATCACTAGTAAGGTCTGCACTAGACCTTACTAATGATCCATCTTTCGGCCGGAGCTCAGAACTGACAGAGCTCTGGCCGGAGCCGACAGGAGCAGCTCTGCGGTCTGCATCCGTCAGAGATGCAGTCCGTGGAGCTGCTCCCGCAAGTCGGGCACGCGGTCCGTGACCGTGTGCTCGACTTTTCACTTAGTACCAGCTCGCGGGCCGGAGTTGGTCTGCGGGCCGGTACTTTGAGACCGCTGCTCTAGACAAAAATGAGCATTTAATCCTTGCAGTGTGGGGGCAGACTTACTGCACGGGTAGTTTTTACATTTCCCTAGAGTTCACCTTTAAAAATGCCATGATTTCCTTGTAAATAATTTCACCATGCTTTGTACCAAAAAATATTATTTTAGTGTAATTATAACCGGTGACTGGTTTGATTGCATCTGTTAATCGCAGCAGTGATGTGCGGTACCTTCGTTGCTGGATGAGGCATTCCCCAGGCCCTGCCCCCAGCGCGCCCATCCCCAGCCAGTTGAAGCGCTGCCCCCAGCCAGATGATGTCCCACCCCCATCCCAACAAAGGCCCACCCCCAAACTGGAAACAGGGCAGAGCGTTTTCACTCTATAACAAATTGCCTGATCACAGACCATCATGACAGGATTAACAGATATTATTTGAAAAATGTAATTCCAGGAAAAAAAAAACTCTCCTTGCAGTGGGACTGCAATGCTCAGTTAGGTCTAGGGTACCTGAGTAAAGGACTTTTACTTTCCTAATCCTTGCTCCCGCAGGCATCCTATAGGCTATAAGGCTGGCACCCTCAGTCCTTCCCTACACACACAATGATCTGGCAGTCAGAAGCCTGCTGACATCATCAAGAATTAGGAGCATAGTGGAGACGATGAGAGTACCGACGGCCGGGTACCTAAATGGGCATTTAACCCTTGCAGTGCTTGGGCAACTCCACTGCAAGGGGAGTTATTTTTTCTTGGAGATAGGCTTCAGTAAGAGAAGATCCCTGCAAAGAGAGGGAAATCCCTGGTGGTCAGCAGGGTACCAGAACTACCGTGTTTCCCCGAAAATAAGACAGTGTCTTATACCACTGGAAGATTCCCAATCTATTTCTGTTCTGATGACAACTCAAAATGTAGGATTTTCTTTCACTTTTAGTGATAACGGTAAAAAGGACAAATAGAGAGGGTGAATCTCACTAATGACAACATAGACAGCAATGAAAACCTGACAGGTTCTCTAATCCCTCTCCATTCCATCCAAAACCAAAAAATATTTTGGCTTCTTGTACGTTAAAGCTTATATGAGAGTTTAATGATTGGATTTATGAATGAACATGAGTGATGTTTGCCATCTTTGGCTATGGATAATCTAATGGAGAACCTTTCTTCTGTTTTCCTAGAGCTCCCTCTGGCAGCACAGCAGACAGGAACAGCTTTTTCTGCAGCTCAGCATAATGTAACCAGATGCTGGAGTGGTGAATGATGCTTATTTGTTTGCTCGTAGAGTGCATAAGGGGACACTGATGAATCCCATTTACAAATGTGTAAGGACAATGACAACAGGGAAATCTGCAATAAAGGTGCAGACTGTGAAGCTGTCAACTTGAAGCTTCATGACCAACTTTTATTAGCTGCATATTCCAGGGCAATGACTAACTAATTACAGAAGCCACGATTAGGATGTGGAGCCTGAACTTTTCATAATAATTAAAGTGTATCTAAACCCAAGAACAAAAATGTAAGATATTGCAGCATACCAGTTCTGAGATGTGGGGGCTGCATGAAGTTTTTTTTTAATGACTTTTTCCTTTATGTTTACATGTTTACCCGGGGATTCTGCCAGTAACACACTATATACATACATATATATATATATACAGGTGAAACTCGAATAATTAGAATATCGTGCAAAGGTCATTTATTTCACTAATGCAACTTAAAAGGTGAAACTAATAAATGAGATAGACTCATTACATGCAAAGCAAGATAATTCAAGCCGTGATTTGTCATAATTGTGATGATTATGGCTTACAGCTCATGAAAACCCCAAGAACCCCAAATCCACAACCTCAAAAAAGTAGATTATTACATGCAATCAATAAAACAAGGATTGTACATGGAACAATATCGGACCTCTGAAAAGTACAAGCATGCATATGTACTCAGTACTTGGTTTGGGCCCCTTTTGCTGCACTTACTGCAATTACTTTTGCATGATATTCTAATTATTCGAGTTTCACCTGTATATATACCTGGCAGAATCCCCAGGTAAACATGTAAACATAAAGGAAAAAGTCATTAAAAAAAAACCTTCA
This sequence comes from Nanorana parkeri, assembly GCF_000935625.1. NCBI lineage: Eukaryota > Metazoa > Chordata > Amphibia > Anura > Dicroglossidae > Nanorana > Nanorana parkeri. The sequence goes on from NW_017306486.1 coordinate 645,717, forward strand.
TGCAGCAAGCACATCTCAGAACTGGTATACTGCAATGTCTTAAAAGGAGAACTATGGGGGTTAAAGGAGAACTATGGGGTCAGGGTTTTTCCCCATAGTTCTCCTTAGGGTAACGTGAGGACACAAACTAGCGTCCTCCCGTTACCCTAAGCTCAGTATACCGTGAGCTACAGCTCGCGGCATAGTGAGACGCCGCAGCCGGAGCGGATCCCGACATCGATGTCGAGATCCGCCCAGCTGCGTGAGTGACAGCTGGCTCTGCCGATCTAGAGGTAGAGCCAGCTGTACCCACCCCCTCCGCGTCCGCTCCGCCAGTCAGCGCTGGCGGATCGGAGAGGGGAATCCAGCCCCTCCCCTGTCACGGCAGAGAGCCGTGACAGGATCGAGAGGTGAGCGAACGCCGGTATGTGTTCGCTCACCTCCCGATCTACTGAGCAGACCTGTGACAGTCTCATTGCCACATGTCGGCTAGAACTATGAGGTAAGTGAAAAGCACTCACCTCATAGTTCTCCTTTAATGTTTTACAGAAGTTTTATTTTTTCATCTTATTTTACAAATGCCAGTTTTAATATGCTTATACCCTAACTGATTACTGTGTCATACCCTGGATTTGCCAAGAAGTATTAGGTGTCTGGACCCTAATATTTTATCAGATATTGTATTGTTTTGTAGCCTGGAAGAAGGAGATCCCTTGGAACCCCTGAATGCTTTAAATGTTTTACATGATTACTGTAATGAATAAACTATGTCTGGACTGTCAACAATACCTTGGTGCCTTCATATTATACAGACCTTAAAATGTAACTATGAGAGCCCTTTGTGTACTTTAGAGGTGGCTTTAAAAAGAACTGTTACACCAGATTGGAATACTTGACATTACTGGGGTCTAGCACTAGACTGAGTAACTGTGTTTATTATGAAAGATACTTATCAATCTTCCATTGACAACAATCGGGGACATTTTTTGTTTCAAAGTCTATAGTACATTGTAAGGATCTATATGTGCTAATTTTGCCACTAAAAAGAAAATAAGTGTGTTGCACTTTTGTTTCTGGACTCAGGGCTCTGCTACACACTGGACTCAGGGCTCTGCTACACACTGGACTCAGCGCTCTGCTACACGCTGGACTCAGGGCTCTGCTACACGCTGGACTCGGGGATCTGCTACAAACTGGACACAGGGCTCTTCTACACACTGGATAAAGGGCTCTGCTACACACTGGACCCAGGGCTCTGCTACACACTGGACCCAGGGCTCTGCTACACAATGGATTCAGGGCTCTGCTACACAATAGACTTGGAGCTCTGCTACACAATGGACTCGGGGGTCTCCAACGCAATAAACTCAGGGCTCTCCGACGCAATAAACTCAGGGCTCTCTGACGCAATAAACTCAGGGCTCTCCAACTCAATAAACTCAGGGCTCTCCAACGCAATAAACTCAGGGCTCTCCAATGCAATAAATCAGGGCTCTCCAATGAAATAAACTCAGGGCTCTCAAATGAAATAAACTTAGGGCTCTCCAATGAAATAAACTCAGGGCTCTCCAATGAAATAAACTCAGGGCTTTCCAATGCAATAAACTCAGGGCTCTGCAACACAATGTCGCAATAGACTCAAGGCTCTGCGGCGTAATAAACTCAGGGCTCTCTAACGCAATAAACTCAGGGCTCTCTAACGCAATAAACTCAGGGCTCTCTAACGCAATAAACTCAGGGCTCACCTACACAATAAACCTGGGGCTCTCCAAAGCAATGCACTTGGGGCTCTGGGATATAATGGACTTAGGACTCTGCGACACAATAAATTTAGAGCTCTGCAACACAATGGCACAATGGACTCAGGGCTCTGTGATGCAATGGATTTAGGGCTCTCCAACACAATAAATTTAGGACAATAGACATGTGCATAGCAAAAAAAAATCATTCCATACGAAACAAATGAAAACAAAAAATGTTTTAATTCATTTCTTCAAAGGAAATTAATTAAATTGCTGTTTCGGATTCGGAGGCAAGAGCCTCCAAATTCGAAACAGCACAATAAACTGAAGAACGAGTGAAGGCCATATTGGCTGCTGGTGTCAACTGAATTTCATTGATTTGCAGGTTCGTCCGAATCTGAATGCACATGTCTACTCTGCAACTCAGGGCTCTGCAATGCAATAAACTCAGGGCTCTGCAATGCAATGGCGCAATAGACTCAGGACTCTGCAATGCAATACACTCAGGGCTCTCCTGGTCCTGGTCAAGCCCCCCTGAGCCCCGGGCCTCCTAGCGGCTGCTGGGGGCCGCCATGGCGGTAGTTCTGCCACTGCAAAACCGAAGAAGCTGTTTGGATGAGTGGTAGATCAACTTCAGCATTACACAACAAGTCAAGATAAACGTGACTAACTACTACTAGCTATACGATAACCTGGATAAATGAGAACCTTCACAGAAAAAGCAGAATAACACTTTTAACAAAACATTTCAGGACACGTCCACCAAACATGGTATAGGGTTCCCTCAGTTCTGCTTCCCTGATAACAATGACCAGAAATTGTGGTATGGATGTGTTACCATCAATTGTGATAGGATAGTGGTCTTCAAACAAATATGGCAGTCATAGTTTAATTAATATTACATCTTTACCACTTTGGAAATGTCATAATTTGTTTTATCTGATCCTTTATAGATTGCAAAATACCTGCTCTATCCCTGTCTTTGTTATTTCATTTTTTTGCCTGAAAAAGAAAGTTATTGAAACATTCTAAAATGTTCTAAAAAATCTACTGTCCATTTGCTAGGAGTGTGACCTAGCATTTGAAAAAGGCCCCTTTCCTCCCCTCCGAGGGTCTTCGTGTGGAGTGCAAATGACTAGAGGTAATGGAGAATGAATGGAGGAATAGATTCTAGAGATATGCTGCATGTGAACTGTGGACTATAATCATTTGGGGGACTTCATAGATGAAGATTCTTTCCGGATTGTTTACGGCTTCCCGTTTGAAAATGGATTTTTGGATCTGCTATCTTACTTTTGTTTTTAACCCGTCAGTTCAGATTTGATACTTTGGGAAGTTCTTTTTTTCCTCTTTACATATTTCTTAGCTCTTTGGAAATTATGTTTTTATAACAGTTACTACTATGTTACTCTATTTTCATAATAAAAACTTTTTGACTATTTGGTATTCTTGACATTATGAAGGGGATTGAATAAACCAGCTATTGACAGAATCAAGTGCCTATTTAGTAAAAATCAGGCTGTTTCATATTTAGCAGAGAACCTCCAACAGCATGTGTGTTTTTTGTGACCCCTTACAATCCTGCTTTGTCAACAACAACAGATTAACAAACATCTGCGTCAGATATAGCGCTGTACTAAACAGTTGTCTACAAAAAACATACATCCCTTAAGATATACTCATGTACATGTCTAATAATAGCACAGTGCCACTCAATTTTTTAATTAAGCTGAAACAAGCTGTGATCTTTATGTTTATCTCATAAAATGGCCCTATTTTGTACTGTCATACAAAGTCGTGTTCCCTTAGGATGACCTCTAATGGGTGGGTATTGTCCTGAAGGAGCTACTGTATTATGAGTAGAAGACATAAAGGAGAGATATGATATAAAACATTAGTAAACTAAAGCCAATTCAATTAATTTGAGCCGTGGGTGGCCCTGCTGACACCACCTGGCTTGCCAAAGTTCGATAAAAAAAAAATCAAAGGAGCTGGGTGGAAAAACGTTTTTTTCTTTTTCCCCACAGAACGTTGTAAATAAGAAAAAACAAAACCAAGAAAAAAGGTAAACAGGGCAATGGCTATGAGGACCCTAAAGGTTTATCCAGCAACCAATGGTAAGTTTCTAATCAAGGCAACATGGGGGGGAGGGGTGTTACTCATGAATGGTATTACAATATCCAGAACTGACTACTAAAAGGTTTCAAGAACATTATTTTTCATCTTAAAGTGTATGTAAAGTCAAGGCTTTTTTCCGTTTTGGATAGTGTAAAGGGTTAATATCTCTGTCAGGTTTTTCAATAATGACACTTGTTCAGGGAGTACTTCTCTTACTTCCTTCTGTGTCTCTGGAACAAGGAGTAAAGGGAAATCTCCTCAATAGGATGCAGACATGCAAACTGATAGGGGTCATAACAATTACTTGCTCTCTTCAGAAAAAAATAGTAGAGTTTTACATACACTTCAGTTGTGTTGGAAAAAATAGACAGCTACAGGAAAATTATGTGCATTATATGCCTAGGATCATGCTGCTCTGTGCTTGTAGAAGTTGCTGGTCTTTGCATCTAAAGTACTGCACTAAGATGTCAATTTAATAATTTGGTGGCACAGATTTGCCTTGCTGATGCTTCATTTATAAGTAGCGTATCTTCCTTGGCTCTAGGACTGGAATAAATAACTTACTTTATATTCAATTCTTATGCTACTGAAAATAACTGTTCTCTTCCCAGAAAAGTAATTTCCACAAGTACACCAGGCTTCTAAAACACAAGCAATTAATTCCCTAGACTTGCCTTAACATACACTGATTACTAAACATAGTTACTATAGTTTAGGACATTTTAAAAACTCTCATATAATGCAGATGCATCAAATATTCCAGAGGCATAGTGCAACATGTCACTTGGAAGGTCAAAGGGTATGTATCATGACAGAAATAAGGGTGCTGTCATAACTGACCCCCTTCCAAAAATGCTGGTTGGCTGACATGCTAATCTTCAGGCTTCAGTTCTTAGTGAGTCACTGACCTGGAACAAGTATGTAGCCACAAGAAGTCACAACCAATTTCCTTGCATCCTTCTTCCAGGTCAGTGATTCACTATAATGACATTTGTTTGACAGCCAGATAGCTAGAAATTTCAGAAGGGGATCAGGAATGATAGCAGAGGTATTCTCTTTATGACAGATGTCACATATCATGTCCACAGAAATATGCAGTAAAAGAAATGATGAAAAAACTGATGGTTGGAAAATGAAAAAGTGATGGATTCTATTGCTACATATCAATGTTCGGATGGCAATCTTCTTTCATGAATAAAATAAACCTGTCCCAAACCTAATCAATTAGAAAATATAATGAAAAAAAAAGTGGTTACCGCCAGTAAAAATTTCATTTTGTAACATTCAGTAGACTCAGAAATATAAGCAGCTGAAATCATATGCAATCTCAACCCCTTCTGTAAAAGCCTAGATGCTTGGTACAAGCTCAGTAAGGTAGTAAGTCAATCAACAGTAAGTCATTTAGAGCGGGCGCATGCGCAATTCAAATTTTTGGCCAGGACGTGAGGAGAGACACAAGGTAAGTCTATGGACGCATGCACCCGCATGCAGACACCGTGGGAAAGGAAGTGCCAGCACAGAGGAGTCAGCGCTGGATCGGAGACCCACCGCAGCACTGGAGGGACAGATGAAAAGGACAGGAAAGAAAAAGATCAGATTAAGAAACATCATTTAAGGGAGAACTATGGGGTTAAGGCTTTTCTTTCTTTCTCTCTCCCCCCCTGTCCTAGTCCGTTACCTCTGAACCATCCCTCCTCTCAATCATGGTACCCCTGGATACACACATATATAAATGCAATTATGTGTTTCACCGAATTGTATAGTCGGTATTTCTATTCCAGTTTGTTGGTTGTAATTAATCACTCGTAGTGTGAACACTTTGAGTGCCCTGGTTATCCATATATATAAAAAAATTAAAAGATTATCTTCTGTGCCTTTGTGTGTGGGTGGCCGGGGCGATCTGGAAGCAGTCTTAGATGGGATATCATATAGACATTGTTTTGCAGGAGACATCTGGTTGATTTGTTCAGCTACATATTGCATGCTGACTTGGTCTAAGTACTTGCCGACAGGGATATGCCGTCGGTCGGCTCAAAGACGTTTGCCTTTGTCCATATACTTGCACCTTATATGATAAACTAGGATTTAAACTGATGTCTATAGATCGGGAGATGTCTTGTGCAAAAAGATGACCCCTCCCCCTTTCCTCGATCCTCGAGCAGGGCCGCCTGTGTGACATACTCAAGGAGTTGCACACCGGCGGGCTATGTCTGAGGCTTCGAAACCGCTTTGGCACATTAACATACAAATATTGATGGAACTTTGTCTACTTAAGGTTGAACCTTGTGATTGATGAAATATGATGACTACAACTGGTTTGAAATAAATATATGGGGCTTTACAGGCTGCCCTTATAAAAGAAATCCTTTCTGTGAAAATCACGGAGCCGGCTTTCGGTTCATTGATTGTTTCACACATCTGAATATGATTAAGCTCTTATTAGTTAGCTATATGTTTAACCTTTGTAAGATGCACAGTACACGTCCCTCTGAGGAAGCCCCTGTGTCTTTCGGGGAAGAAACGCGTTAGGGATAACGTGTATTGAGCCCTCCTTGAATGCCCATCAACTACTCTGCTGACAGCGCCGGTTGTTTGGAGCTTTTTTCAAAATAACAGCTACGATTAAAATCAGCTACACTACAATAGAAGTGGATTCGGCAGCCTGTTTTGCATACTGAGTGTACCCTGCTTGTCCCTGTTGAGTGGACGCTGGCAGATCTTTGACCCGCTACGAGAGGGATAGACGAGCTACGGAAAAGCTGACAGATCCCCTACCCACCACGTGAGTGATATACTACCCTGGAGTTCCATTCATTTACCTTTCCCAGTGCGGCCGCAGGTGTGGAATAAAAGCCTTTCATCTCCATTACGGAATACACCAATTGTCATCACTTGGTGGGCGGAAGCCAGTATAGAGGACCGGCAATAGCCCCTGAAGTGTGCATATAACACTATAAGTATGCGATCCTCTGGAATTCAATAACGGACCGTCGAGGCAAACTCTGTGGACAAACTAGTTACCTACTCGATATCATCCTTCTCAGGAACTGCCTTATCATGCAATTTCATCATAAGTGAGTACATCTCTTTTTTTTGATACTCCTACATGTATTTTTTTCTTTCTTCAAACACAGCGCTTGTGTCAAAAAATCCGTGACTTTTCGACCACTTTGGTGGCCATTACATTATTATCATCACTTTTGACACTTTGGGCCATATCAGGGAGGACTTGTTTCATTTTAATTGATTTTAGATGTCTTTGTTATTTGGTGTTTCTATATCTGTTATTACTCTTTAAATTCTTTTTTCATTAAATTTTGATACAAACATATAGCCTGTTTTTTACTTATAGACAGCTCCGAATATGGGATTTCTTTAATTAAGGGGAACTCTGCTTGTTTTATATGATTTTTGAAACCCGGGAGATCTGTCTTGATATTTGTTACTATAAGCGTGACTCCTTCTTTCCCCTTTGTGTTGGCACGGTTAAGGCTTTTCCCCATAGTTCTCCATAGGGTAACGGGAGGACATAAACTAGCGTCCTCCCGTCACCCTAGGCTCAGTATACCGCGAGCTATAGCTTGCGCTACACTGAGACGCCGCAGCTGAAGCGGATCCCGACAATTGTGCCGGGATCCGCCCAGCTGCGTGACTAACAGCTGGCTCTGCCTATCTAGAGGCAGAGCCAGCTGTACCCGCCCCCTCCCCCGTCCGTTCCGCCAGTCACCGGAGAGGGGGGAATCCAGCCCCTCTAATTGTCACAGGTCGGCTAGAACTATGAGGTGAGTGAAAAGCACTCACCTCATAGTTCTCCTTTAAGGTAAGTGCTTTAATTAACATTGGGGGGAGGGAAAAGGATTTTTGACTTTAATGTCACTTTAATCTGTTGACCACAGAGGCTCTGAAATCTTAGTTTTTTTTCTTCTATTACTTTATATAACTTTCTGTTGTAGCAGAATTTTGACAGGCGGCCAGCCCTCTAATGTAAACACACACCGAGTGTCTCAAAGCTGATAGAAACTGACTGATACCTAAATTTAGAGTTTTTGTTGTGAAATTTGAGAATTAATTACTTCACAGTACAAGCAGGTAGAGAGACCAGAGATGGCTTAATTTAAAGCTATTTTACTGATATCTTGGGGTTCATAGTCCATGTACAGGTGCCCTGTTTTTTAAATGAAATAGGTAACTAAATGTAAAAACAAAAAAGGGAGCAGACACAATAGACCACTTGGTCTTTTTCTGCCATCACTCTTGGAATATTTCTCTGTTAAATGATACACAAGAAAAAAAGAGTGTCCCTGGGCTTAAACTTTAGACTGAATGCCAAAAAATTGGAAATATCTTTGATTGAAAGGAAAACTGCCTGATCACAGAGGCAGGCTCGGTTTCCCCACAAGGCCTCGGGGCGGCAGCGGCGTGGAGTCCCCCAACGCCCGGAGCATACAGTTTCGGCCCCCGGGCGGTAAGTTGCTTTCTACATTTAGTCCTGCTTTGAAAAGGCAGGACTAAATGTAGTGTGGGGAAAATGACAGGAGTTCTAGCACAGTTCTGTGCTAGAACTCCTGTTTTGGGGGTGACAGGGTCAATAAAGAGAACCTGTCACCTCCAATTGCTATCGCACAGGGGATTGTTTTCTCCTGTGTGATAGCAATAAAGTTAAAGCTAAAAATTTAAAAAATAAATAAAAAAAGTGATTAAAAAAGTAAGAAAAAATAAAGAAAACAAAAAAATTGGAACTAACCCTGCCGCCCCTGCCATCCGGTTGCTATTCTCCGTTGATTTGGGGGGAGGGAGGGTTCGGTTGGCAGGAAGGGGGCGCATTGTGGAACCTGGCGTTGGGGCGGCAGGGAGAGCAAATCCGGCCCTGTACAGAGGGTGTATAGATTGTGTGGCTTAGATCAAATTAGGACTTTGGCAGCTTATCCAGTCGCTGTTTTATGTAACCCAGATTATAGGATGGGTTGGACCTCAAAGTATATCTAAAGTGAAAACTTTTTTTTTTTACTTTAGAGAAGGGGATGAATAAAACCAGTGTCAGCTTTTTATATGCCATCTCTGTCTTAAGGGAGATTTCCAATTTCTGTCCTATAGACTCAACAGGAATTGGGAGGATATCTTTTCAATGTGAGGGAAATCCCCTCTTCGACAGTTGTCAGGGGAACAAATGTCCCTGTTGGAAGATTTCTCTTTCCTGTTCTGGTGACAACTTAAAACTTTGACATTGGTGATCGGGACAATGACAGAGAGAAAGCCTCCCTAATTAGGACAATGACAATAATAAAAACCTACAAGAATGATAGCTGAACAGAGCACCAGGTAATCATCTCAAGAGTTCAAGAAGTCTTTTTTGGCTTCACAAATGAAAACAAGAAGATATGTACAGCCACTGTGTCTTGGGGTCAGGAATTCGCCTCCATCAGGGCTTAAGCAATGGACAATAGGATCTGGGGGGAATCTAAACTCACCCTGCACACAATCCTATTTCTCAGGCAGGAGTGGAAACCCTTGGTGTGAAAAGATCTATGCCAGCAGTCCAGTGTTTTGTTGTTAAATTGGCTCAATACATTCCTGGTGAATCTAAACAAAAGTCTTACAGTTTGTTTTCTTTAAAAAACAGCCACAGCCTGAGTAGAAAGTCAGCATTCTGCAATGTGGGACCCTTGTTCTCTGTGGGAAAGCACTGATCTCTTAGCAGAGGTCCTGCTGAGTCAGAACGGGAGCACTCCAATCAGCAGACCACTGCTTCTCAACTCAGGGTTCAATCCTGCAACTGCTGGCAGGGGACAGATTATTCTACTCATGTTGTTGCTGTTTTAGAAAGAAAACAAAAACATAAGACATTGAACACCTTCTGCTTTGATGTACCTGGAATGTGTTCAACTGATTAAAACTGAAAGTTCAATTGGGCTTTAAGGTTGAGGGATCTTTATCCAAGAATGTACTGTATGTCCATTCTCTGGGCAGGTTAATGACACCTGATAGCTCAATTAATGCAAATGCAATCAACACCTTACCTCCATTAGGTCTCTGACCCCATGCTGGTTATGATTAACAGGTTATGTTCATTGGAGCAACATTCACCATATTTATTCTCAGATAATATTTGTACAAGTCATTCTGAATTGAGAAAGCTAGTCGGATGACCAGCAAAATGTCTTACAGCAAGTCCAGTTGCCTTGATTTATTTTTTTTACAGACTTATCCAAGAAATCCAGGAAAAATTGTGTCCCCTAGACAAATTGTATTTCCCTGTTTTTGTCCCCAATGAGAACATGATATCATAGATCTTATTCTGCAAATTTTTCGGCAAAAACTGAATAGGTTGCTAAGCAACAGAAGCAGTAGGGTAATGCAATGTAGATTTTGGAAAACTCCTTCCATTTACATCTCATCTCATACTATTATTTGTGCAGGAACATTTGGCTCCTGTGCAAATGCAGCGTCTTTGTTTATAGACAGCAAGAGATCATTTTTAAGTATCTTAATGAAGGTCGATGCTGGCAAGGTATAGAAATTTGGTTGCTAGGTGAGTCATATATTAGCCTGGTACAGCTTGTTTTCCTGGGTGTTCAGCATGAACTGCTATTAAGAGGTCACTGCTTTTCTTCCCATCACGGGAAGTACACATAAAACAGTGACAGACGCTGAATTTTCCAGCCAAGTTCGTACACATTGAAGGTAATGCAGAGTCAAATCTTCTGTTGCACTATGGTCATAAATGTTTATGTAAAAAGATAAAAATTTCCCTAATTTACTTTTCAACTATTTATACTCACAGACATCCTGTAATGATCTTCTCACAATCCTTTTGCCTTGACCTGTCTATAAATCCATGTAAACATGACAGAGCACAACAAAAATAAAAGCATTATTGCAGATAGTAGAGTACAGTTGCCAAGTGTTTATGAGTGCCAGGGATGGTCCCGACTTTTGACGTTTGTCCCTGATATGTAGGTTCTGGAAATATCCATAGATTTGGACAATGTCTTAAATCACAATAGACCTCCCATTTGGTAACTTATATTTTTTTGATCTATTCATTTACATTTGCTTTTTGAGACTGCATGTGTTAAAAATAAAAGGAAAATAATACTAATCCAGCTTGGTAAATGTGGTCAAAATGAAATGTTTGAAAGTAGCAAAATGTCACCGGCACATTGTAAACTTAATCAAGAGCAGTTTACAGTTACAAATACAGAATCTAAACAAGCCTCTTCATCAGGCAGACAGTGACAGTAAAAAATGGCAACATGGAACATTTATTTAGAGCAGTGGTTCTCAACCTGTGTAACCTCAGGACCCACATTTGTCCTTGGCCATTTAGTCGCGACCCAAGTCACACTGCAATGGAATGCATGGCATTGCAGTACCGGGCGTTGGAGTGCAGGCTATCGGACTGTGGGCGGGAGATGCGTTTGGGGTGTCATTTAGTTTAATAGCAACGCAAAAAACACCTTCTGCACTTGAATGTGGAGTAGGTGCGATTGCATGCTATAGTGCATTAATTGCATGGGACTCTGCAATTAACACACTGTACTAGTGTGAACGGACACTCAAAAACGCTGGCAGGGAGGCAGCGGCTGAGGGGATCGGGGGCTGTCGACCGAGGTGGATGGAGATGCGAGATGAAGCCGGTACATAACTTTTACTCTACCTTCTACTTCACTTATTGCCTCTTTTTCCTGTTCTACGTCTTTTTTTTTCCAGGGTAATGTCCTGGTCACCGCTTTGTGTTTGTTCTCTAGGCCTGCGTGCCTGGTTCATGCGTAGCACCAGATCAAGCTCTTTTCAGTATTAAAATAATGCAGTCTACCTCTAACCCCTTATACTGCTAACCATCGGTAAGGTGCGGGAAATGGGTGTATACCTACGATTTTTTATTTTTCTTTGCATGAGCGGTACTACCTGCTAGTCATGGTGCTTACAGAGGGTTGCATGTATTTCTCTTACTCATTGTTCCATGACTTTGGTCATTTCTGTACTGTTTGTTTATAAAACTCAATAAAAATTGGCAATTTGAAAAAAAACAACAAACACTGGCAGACACACACAACCACAGACATAATCTCACACACTCACAGACATTCTCACACACACATACACACTCCAAAAAAAATATAATTCTTTGTATTTTTTTTAAGATCCACCCAGTCTCCCTACCTTATCGAGAACTGAAGGGGATCCTCAGCTTGGGGTCCAGTGTGGGCTGCTGTGCTGTGACTCAGCTCCATTCATATGTGCATTGTTTGTGCAGCTTCCTTGCACACGCTGTAGAGGGCACATGTGGGAGCTGTAAGCAATGCCAGTATGGATGGAGCTCCCTTTTGACCATACTTAGAGGCCTCCCCACCTTCAAGCTGACATGCAGGGCCAGACAGCATATTTTGAATGGCTGCTCAGCGCGAAAATTGATGGTGCTGTGCTAGGAGGAGTCTCTCACCTAGAAAAGTGAAAGGCATGTGGTGAGCCACTGAACATGGGGTTGTGATCCACTTTTGGGTCACGACCCACCAGTTGAGAACCAAGGATTTAGAGAGCCAGAACGAATGGGAAGACAACCCCTCCCAGCAGTGACCTTTACCAATATACAATAAACAATCAACTTACCAAACTGGCAATACCCTTAGTGCACAAATATTCAAATCTATGAGGTTTTGGTACATGCTTGACAATCTAACCCCTTAGTTTGTGAGTCTGATGGGCCCTATTGGCCAAATGTAAATCAGCAGGTTTAGTCACATCTACAGTACTTCTTTATCTCTCTGGACTGCCAGACCAATGTCTAAACAAGGTACTGGTAAAATAAGAGACTCACTTTCTGAGCTACCGACAACAATACTGGTTGGGTCTCAAATGAGCTGCAAGTCCAAAGCGTGAACTTTTGCCAAACTCCTATTGTAACTGTTGTAAGCTGTGCGAAATGTTCTTCACCTGTATAATATATATAACTGTATAATAGACTTGTCAGTTGAAATCATTCACTTTCTAATTTGCATGTATGAAAACTACAGTATGAACCCAAATGTTTGTAAACACCTCACTATCACAGCTGTATGGGCTTAATGGACTTCCCATTGCAAGATCAACTAATTTTCAGTGATAACAGCCTCTTTACTTTTTGGAAAAGCTTTCTGCAAGATTTTAGAGTGGTCACTTGTGGCCATTCAGCCAAAAGAACATTTATGAAGTAAGGTACTGATGTTGGATGAGAAGGCCTGGCTCACAATCTTTGTACAAATTCATCCCTAAGGTGTTCAGTAGGGGTGAGGTCGGGGCTCTGTTCATGTCACTAAAGTTCCTCCACACCAAATTGTCCAAAACATTTCTTTATAGAGCTGGTTTTGTGCACAGGGGCACAGTCGTGGTGGAATAAAAAAGGGTCTTCCCCAAACTGTTGCCACCCAGTGGGAAGCCCACTTTCATCTAAAATGCCTTTATATTTTGTAGCATTACCAATATCCTTTGCTGGAAACACCCAAGCTCAATAGTGTGGAGGCCTATTCACATACTTATGTCCATAGAGATAGGTGTGATGGTGAGATGTCTACAAACTTTTGGCCATATAGTGTATGTTTGTGTTAAATTAGGAGCTTCCAATTGCTCCAACCCACTTAGGCCTGTGTGGTAAAAACTGGACACATGCTAGCAGATACAGTAGAATTGGCTTCTCAGACACATATTATTAACAACACAGCATGCCCTCATCAAAATGTATTTTCCATGGGAGCTAAAACACATCACAGTACTGAAGATTTCAAGCTAAATGGAGCTGTTAAACGATTATTATTATTATTTTATATAGCACCAAATAATTTGATATACAAAGTGAAGACATGCAGAGATAATATCAAAAACCTTTATGACATTTAAATAATTGGAATAATAGGAGCGAAAAGTCTGCAGAAAGGAACTCAGTCTACATATTCATCAGTATGTTTTATAGCTGATGTGATATAAACGGAGGTTGTCCTATCTTCCATCATAAAAGGAGAGCTCTGCCAAAAGACACGCATGTGGTTTGCTATGAGAATGATAGGGTCTCTGACACTTCCCATAAGTGTGCAGTACATCATATATACAATGGCTTTTCCATGTGGGAACAAGCTAAAAATCCATTCTTCACCAAAGGTTTGTATTCATTTTATATTGTGCTCCCACGCATATCCAGCATTTCAGCTGCTATTCATGTGGGACTTAAAAAGCAAACCTTTCATGAGAAAAATCCAGGGGCTGCAGTTGTTGATCTCCTAAAAAAGCTAGGTTCCTGGAAGTTATGCTGCCACACTAGATTTAACACTGCCAGAGTCATCGACCCAGAACTAGTATGTTTATCAGGAAAGATAGAAAATGTATTAGTCTCTATCTGCATGCTTATTCCAGGTCAGTGATTCAAACTATTGAAGCAAGCGCAGAGACAATCAGGCACCTAACTTTTGCAGGTGAAGAACTTAGCAAGGGCAGCCTTCATTTTCTCTCATGCCATGTTTCTTTTTAGATGGTGTTTTGAACATACACAGTTGCCAACATTCTAAAATTATACCCATGGTCCCTGCTACAGAGCACCAAAGATTAAAAAAAGTCCATAAATCATGTTTATTAAAGTGTACCTGTGAGAAATTAAATCATAAAAAAATAATTTGAGGACATTCTTGCAAGGGAATGCATGAAGGCATCTTAAGCTGGTCATACACCAAAAGAATTTCATAAAAAAAAACTTTTTCATAGTATTTTTTTATTTTTCAATAGTTAATGGGATCAAACTGACAATCATTTTCAATCACAGCAACAAAGAAAAAAAAAAATCGAAGGAGCAGGATGAAAACTGTTTAATTAATGAACAAAATTCTAACAGTAAATGTGGTTTTTGTTCACGCCATCCATCCCAAAAATGAATGTTAAAATTAAACACAATTTCAAATTACATTCTTCAACTCTCTGATGGCATTATTAAATGTTCTGAAATATTCGTATGAACACTTGCATGAAAATCTACCATTGTATGATTGGCTTCACATTATCTTCTGGGGAGACTCCAACCCCAAAACCCAAGGTAATCTAATATGCAGATAGTCACTTAACATATGGAGCTGAAACTTAAATAATCTCCCTCCTGACTTCCATGCCCCACTTTTTACCTTTTACCAGGGTTCTTTGCCTCTGTGAAATTTACTATTTATATATTAGAACATCTCAGATTTTATGGTTCCCAGGGCTCTCTGAAGATAAGGAAAGTTACCTGAAGACACATCGGATGACTGCTATATTGTCCAGAGGTTAGTCTATGTGCTTGCTATATCGTCCAAAAAAAAGAGCATTCAGTATTTGTGGTCAGGTGACATTCCATCTAAACTCCCAATGCTGTCCTGAGATGGAGTTCTGGAAGAAGGCATGTAAACCAGCAACACATGCCATTGAAATGTTGTGTTGAGTATTTGAATCAGGGAGAAGTGACAGTAAACTTTACAAATGCTGAAGTGCGTACTGACTCAGCACCCAATAATCAGGGGTGGGGCGTTTGAAATCCTCAAATAATGTACATTTATTTTAGATTGTCAGCTCTCATGAGCAAGGCCCTCCTGTATTGAAATGCCATTGTAACTGTGCTGTCTCCCTCCATTTAGTAAAGCACTGCGCAAACTGTTGCCGTTATATAAATCCTGGAAAAAAGAAAATAGCACTGCGCTTCAAACTCGAAAATTATATTCCTAAAATGTGAAAAAAATAGTATAAAATTTGAAATTGTCACAAAGGGATATGCAAATTTGTGTCATACACAACACCTGTGTTGCACAATGCCTGTGCTGATGATAGTAAAAAAAACAAAAAACGTGCTAGTACATCTCATAAAATGTGTACATATGGAAAATCCTGTGTTGAATCTCACAAGTGATGTATAACTCCCTCTTAATCTACATAACCATGTGTGAAGTCCATTACTTCTGGATACAATAAAGTCCTTCTATGTGAGGATATATCTTCCTGCTTTTATAGTCAACACCAACGTCCGTGAATGCAAAAACCAATTAGTGAATCAGTGCTCTCCAGTCTCCACCGTGCTCAAAGATAAGATCTGGCCGCACTCACTGACTCCTATTGCTCACCATATTTCAGATGAACAATTAGCGCTTTGCTGATATATATACAAACAAATCCTCTCCTTTGTTTTTAATCCGACAATAAATTGGGGTAGATTCCTCCCAACTATGGCTTATCTTTCCAAAATCGTGTAAAACTATTCCTCCATCTTCCACCTTCTCTTGTGCTCAGAGAGAAAGAAAAAAAGGCTTCCCATAGTGTAGTATGTCAGAATAAATTTTTTTTAAACAATTAAAATGCACTTACAATTAAAATAAGGCGATTGCGTATGGATTGTGTCCACTGGAGCTCCTGTCTCTATGATCATAATGCTCGCATAGATCCGCCCACCTGATGCATTTCGTCACTATTGACTTCCTCTGAGGGGACGGTCTGCATGAATCCTATATAAATCCTGTTTCATAGTATCCACTTCCAGTTTGGAAGTTGATGTCCAGGGTAGCACCTGTTGTGCTAAAGAAACCAGAATGATCCATAAAAGGGATCCCCTCCCATCCTTCTACTAGCAGATTCTAATTAAATATTTTCACAGTCTGATTAAATGCACAAAGGCAGTGCTGATCTTTCTTTTTAGAAGGCCCTGCATTCCGTGCAAAGAAAATGTATTTATACACCCTGTAATAAATGTTTTTTACACAATAAATATTTCACACACAGAATTCAAAATAATATAAAACAAACTTTATAAATTGTTAAACTTTCAAATTGAGCAAAAGGTATTGCAGCTTGCCTTGGCTCTTAGAACAACAATGTGGTGTAATATGAACATTGTCAGAGAAAGCTGTTTTCTGTAAGGCCTGGAAAAAGCTGGGCTTTGCTTTGGAAGGATAAAAGGGAAATATGTCTAAGCTGTTTTCTGGATCCTTTCTACCATCATCCTGCCAGCATGTAGGTGTAAACCAGAAGTGTATCCAGCCTGGAGATGATAACAGAGTTCATGCTGCACAGCTAATGAGGCTGCTCGAGATAATAAAAATGTCAGTGTGTTTACAGTATTACACACTACATGAATCCCCATTCACTTTGTCTGTTATTTTGTTACTGAATGTAGCCAATATGCAGACAAATACTAACTTAAAGGGCAACTCTAAAGAACTTTAATGTGTATTAAAACCCAAGAACAAAAAAAGTATATATTGCAGATTACCAGTCCTTGCATGTGGTGCATACCCGGTACTTGTTTTGTATGCTTTTTTTAAAACTTTATTTTCAAATAGTGATCTATTTGCTCAGTCCGTAATGTGGAAAGATCAGTTGCAGGGAGATCACAGACAATACGGGTGGCTACTAGTCCTTTGCCACCTGTCTGCCTTATTTTTGGGAACATCTTCCAGAATCCAGTTCCTCTTTAACCGGTGTGTGGTTCCTTTTACAATAGCAATATTACAAATTTTATGTTGTATCTTTCTACATCTACAATTCTTCTCTTTGTCCTCATGGTTAGTCCACTAGTTTCCAAACATCTTTTGTATCTCATCCTTGATCTTCACAATGCATACATGACTATACTTCCTAGTTATTGTATCTATAGTGCTACTTAGACCCATTGCATTACCAGCAGGGCAGCCATCAGAAATTTTGGGGCCCCTTACACGACTATAAATACATTTATACAGCAATGAAGAACAGTATATGAATTGGACTCAAGGCTTAGTAACGCGCTGGACTCTAGGCTTAGTGATCCGCTGGACTCTAGGCTTAGTGATCCGCTGGACTCTAGGCTTAGTGATCCGCTGGACTCGCCTGCTGCACAGCCCATCTGAGACTCTCTATGGTGGGCTCTACAGGGGTCTCAGGTGGGCTGGTCAGGGCTGCATCTCCCTCCCTCCCAGCTCCTCTTACCTGCTCCTGCTGCTAGGGCCTGTACACCTAGCCTCCTCTGCCGCCGGACTGGCCGGAAGTAATGTGATTTCACTTGCGGTCGGTCCGAAATCAGAACAGTGGTGGCACTGATGGGGCCCGAACCTCTTTCGAAGCCGCTGGATCGACAATGATGGGGCCCGGCGGTGCTGGGGCCAGGCCTCCTTCGGCGCTGCTGCGGCCCGGCCACCTTCTCCACGCCTGTCACTGTCGGCCGATACTCAACAAGGGTCCCAGGCAGTCCCCCAGGCTGCCCGGACCCCTTACATGAGTATCAGCAGTACCCCCTGATGGCGGGCCTGATTGCCAGCCCCCAAGGTTACTGTATCGGTGTATAAAGACATTTTTCTATAGATTAACCTCCCTGGCGGTATTCCCGAGTGTGGTTCTGGGTTAATTTTCAGTACCAAGAGCGGTAACCCGAGTCACACTCGGGATTGCGCAAAAGTGTCACTTACCTTGTCCCTGTGAGCCGGCGGTGTCCTGTGCTGTGTGCGCCCGGCCGATGCCGGCATTCAGCTTTCAGTTTAGTTTTCGGGCGTCACAGCGGGGGGCGGTGTCAGCGGGAAATTCAAAAGTGCAAACATGACATTTACACAGAATAATGAGTTTTCTCTTGGTTTAGAAATTTACCTTCCATATTTTATCATTACATAGGTAATAACTGAAAGGGAACTGTTTTTGTATCATGTCATACGTAATTTCTTGTCTGTAAATCCACATCTGGCAGCGGGTGAAAGAGCAATAACCAAACTTAGGTTACATGAAACCCTAACAAAGTAAAGTTCTTTTATACACGGGGAATTTACTATGAAAATCTGTTATATCTAACTTCAGCATGTCTCAACACAAGCCTAATCCCTTAAGTATTACTTTTTTCTATCTCTCCTTATTAAACTACACGTGTGCTATTGATCATTTTCAGTCGGGTTTCTGTCCTTACTACAGTGTATTATGTTCATCTACCTTATTTTTTAAGGACCCGGAACAGTCCAGAGATGTAATTTGTGTAAGCATAAAACAGTGATTTATCCATGAACAATGCAAAGAGCAATGCTATGCAATAATCTATAGAGAGTCTTCCCAGAAGGATGGAGGATGTTATAGTCACAAATGAGCAGGCAACTCGTGGTTTTAGAACGGGTTGTCCAGAAAACTGATATACTGTAGGTGTGATAGTCAGGTGTCCACAAACCTTTAGCCATGCAGTATATTACTCATTATTATTTTTGTTTCATTTGAATTTCAGTATACTCCCTTACAAAAGTAAAAAAAACAAAAAACATGGGATGCAGGAAACATTTACACATCTATTTAGGTGAAATCATATTTTAGATTAAAGTAACATTAAAGTAAAAAAATGTTTTTCTTCCCCCGAATGTTAATGTCAGAACTTACCTTCAATGATGTCTCTTAATCCAATCTTCCTCTTCTTTCCTGTCCTTTTCAGCCTTCTCTCCAGCGCTGCGGCGGGTGTCTGATCCAGCGCTGACTCCTTCCGATCCCACGGTGTATACATGCGGGTGCATGCGTCCATAGACTTACCTTGTGTCTCTCCTCGTCTCCCGGCCGAAAATCCGAACTGCGCATGCGCCCGCTACAAGATGCTTTGTGGCCGCCCGAGCAGTTTCGGATTTGCGGGCGGGAGCGCGCGGCAAAGACGGGGTAAGTTTAAACCGCTTTAAAAAAAAAAACTTTTTGCATATATCTACTGCTTGTTAGCAGTAGATATATGCAAAAAAAACGGAGGGTTTAGAAACCTTTACGTGTTCTTGTGGTCTTAGTTTAAGTGGTGTGCATAGCTTGTTCATCTAGCAAAATTTCCTATAATCCTCAGCTCGAAGTTCCAAGCTCACCCCCGTGATGGACTACAATCTGAGTACAAATTAGTAAACTAAACATGAGATTGTAGTCCATCATGGTGGCGAGCTTGTAGTGGAGACTACTTTACAACACACACACGGGGATCATGGGAAACAAAAGTAACCACCCTCCAGAAGCATGGACAGTGTCAGCACCAAAGCAGAGATTATTTGAGGATCTACAGTCGAGTGATACACAAATAAGATACATTTTTGTTAATTGTTAGTTGAATGTATTTTTAAGCTTTAACTCCTGTGTTTAGTGTCACTTTAATGAGAGAAACACATTCCGCACATTCCTGCCCTCAGTCTTTCTATTAGGACAGATCACTATGAAGGTGCTCAGAAAAACCTGGAATCCACCATCTTGCCTGCTGCAACAAAACATCTAAAGGGTAAGATTTTTTTTTTATTATTATTGTTTTTCATTATGCTGTGTGGATGGGAACAAATAGCAGACATACAAAGTGGTTCCCCAAATTTGAGTGCAAAAGTGAAAATACACTGGCCTCAAACATTTTCACTTAAATATATTTCTCAATAGCCACAAAGGATATAAAGTACATCAACTTTGTGTGCACTAAATACCTTTGCAAACCCAAATATTGTATAAACAACAACGGAGATACAGGAGATAAACTCTATACTGTACTGGAGCAGAAAAAAAAACAACTGATGAGCTCGGGAGACTTCTCTCCGCATATTCTTTGTCAGTATATCAGCATTTGGATGGCATTTAGTGCAACCTCTCCTGGAGTTCTTCTTTAAAGAACCCTGGAACAATAAAACTCTTACCCCTGTAGTGGAATTACCCCTGCCTTGCAGGGGTTAATTGCTCTATTTGTCTAGGGGGCTCAAAAAAAGCCATTTCACTCACTTGATCCTCGGTCTTGCAACTGTCAGGACTCACCTCTCTCCCCTCCGCTCTGGCTATGGAATGTCAATGGCAGCCCAGGGGATCACTCTAGAAACCCGGATGGAGCTGGCAGGACCGAGGATCAGGTAAGTGAAGAAAAGCAATAGTATCATTCAATGTAGACAGAATTTTTTGAAGTGACAGACGTAAACAAAAAGACTGTTAAAGTAAATATATCCTGACATCTGTATGCACGGCATCCCCCTCTCTGGAGTCTGCATCATTTTACACCCACATATCTGCAATTACCCAGTGGCTAGTAAAATAATGAAGTACATGAAATTGATTTTGTTTGCTTTGCTTTGTGGTCCCTGTCATTCTGATTTCTTCTATTCTGCCTGGTCTTATCAAGGAGCTGCATGAAAATGTAAATTATGTAACGCAAAGGTAGACAAGAATATCAAACAGGAAGAGCTTGATGAAATGCCGCATCATCCCAACACCACTTCTGCATTGTAACTCATTTCTAGGTGACACCTGGTGTCACTTTTGATAAATTACCTTTCACAATTCATCATATTAAGTTATAGATAGACACAGCTTAAAAAGAACGGTGATAATACATACAATATTTTAGATTATTATGCTTATTTCTTTGCCTTACTATTTCATCATCATCGCTACTCTGCAGTAAGATTTTGTTTCTTTGCGCATTTATTCGCACATGGGGGTGAAGCATAGGTGCTGACACTTTAAAACAATTTTCCGGGATACTGCATAACAAAAAAACAAAAAGAAAGAAAAAACAAGCATATTAAAGTTGACTTTCAGGCAGACATGAAAGACACAACATAATGCAGCTAGGTATTCAGTATCCATTAATAAATCATTAAATTTTTTTTAATTGCAAGCAGTGTAAGTGCCTTAATTGGATTTGGTATTAGTCTCAGTCTCAGACTAGGAGAGGGAGGGGCAGGACTGCCGGCCAATCAGTTTTGCTGCATGCAAATGCACTGATGAGGAACATGTTGATAGAAGGAAAGAGTAGAGGGCAGAGAGATGTCTTCATCAGTCTGCTACTGCTCTTTCAGTTTCCAGTCAGCATGCTGTGGGTACAGAGATGACACCACTGTATTACTGAAAGTGTATGTAAATCCTAACAATGGGCCATTGTTAAACTGGCCGTACAATGTGCGAATTTCAGCCAGTTCTTAAAGAACTGGACAAAATTTGCACACTGGGTGCCCCTGTCGGCTCCCTTCCGCCCGGTATCCTTTGATCAGAAGAGTCGAATGAAAAATCTTCCAGTGAACAATGACAGCAGCCAATCAGCTGTTGTCACTGCTCAAGTATTCTGACAGTAGCTGTTTAGCCAGGCTGAACAAAAAATAAACCAGTGTATGGCCAGCTTTATTTGCTCCAGTTTGGTCTGTAAAATATTTAATTGTAAGCATTTTGTTATATCCGATCAAGAAGTAAAAACAAAAAACTGTTGATCCTGCCTGAAATCTAGTGATCTGATAGCTCCCTGTGCTCTCTGCCCCAATGCCAACTGGCTGGTATCAGTTGGCATTGTTTCCAGCGGGAAACCTGGCTGCCAAAGAACATGATGTTTAGACACCATAAAGGCTGACAGCAGCTAGAACATAAGACTACTAAAAGAAGCAGCACAAGTCTAAAAAATGTGTAGAAAGCCGGCCCATTGCTGGGAATCAGACATGACTGAACGGATAACACACAATATTTTGCAGAAAAAGGAAAAATACCGCACAACTGTGGATGCCACCAAATAGAGTCTTTATTAGTGTTTCTCCATTCCCATCCTGGTCACATTAGTAATACTCCCCACCACACAACCACACACCTGTAACATGTTTCACCCATTGGGATTAATCCTGGAGATATCATAATCATAGAGAATCATTTCTATGATTAAGCCCAATGAGTAAAACGCGTCAGCGTGTGTGCTTGGGTGGAATGTGACCAGAATTTGGATGGAGAAACACTAATAAAAGACTCTATGTGGTGGCATCCACCATTGTGCTGTATTTTTCCTTTTTCTGTAAATGAAGCTGGGGTGTGGACGAGCTTACTTACCTGCACCCACGAGGCTCTCACAGGGTGCAGAGTTCAATATAGCATATACACAGTTACATTGTTAGTCAGGTTGAAAAAAGACACATGTCCATCGAGTTCAACCTATAGAGATATGAAGTAGAAAAAAAGCTTAAACTGCCCCCAATTACCCACTGTTGATCCAGAGGAAGGCAAAAAAACCGTATAAAGCATGGTTCAGTTTGCTCCAACGGGGAAAAAAATTCCTTCCTGACCCCATAAGGCAATTGGATATTCCCTGGATCAACAATATCTGATGCATTGGCGTGGTGGTGTTTGTGTTGGCACAAAACACACAACATTGTGGTTTTAATACACTGTGGTTCTTGTTAGTTGCATTTGTTCATTTATATTATTTCCCCTCATTTTCCCCATGTCTATAGTTTGTCTTGCTGTGATGGTGTAATGAGATTAAATCAAATTAATTAAAAGGCAACAATTTGAACTAATCAGTGAGCTAATGCTTTCTGGTCAACACTGCAACCAAAGTGATATAATTGACCTTTTTCTAAAAGTTCTGCAAAGGAATCCTGATACAGCGATGTTTTGAAATGGCTTGTAGCTGAGATTTCGTTTCCCTTTCTGCTTTCTGATGAGCACAGTGCGGTGGGTCAAGTGACCATCATGAATGATTAAAGGAGAACTCTAGGCACAGACATCTTTATAAATACCTTTGAGCAAAAAAAAACATACTCTGTACTAATGGTGCAGCTCTGTGTCCTGAAATGTAAAATTCACTTTTTTGTCGTTCATACCGGGTACTACAACTAGCGCTCAGTGCTGGTATAAAGCTACGACTTTCATATAGGGAAGCAATAGTGTTATTTATCCACCCCTCTCCCCTTGACTAGTCACAGAATGCCTTTTATTTAGAACATTTTTCACAGAATACAAAGCATTCTTTATGCATACTTAGAAGGGGATATTTTCAAGTGGGTGTGCACTCTAAAGAGAACCAGTCATTCTAACATCCAGACATTTCGGGTCCCATTTATAACAGAAAATAGATGTCACTACTCTCGGCTATGCTCACAGTGATACTTTACACAGGGCCATTCCGATTATACCGCAGCATTAACTGGTCATTTCAGGCAGCATCTCATTAGAGGACAGCGGGTGTGTGTGTGTGTGTTGGGAGGGGGGAGATAGCAACCTGTGATGCTCGGTTCACCATCACGCTGTCAGCTCGCTGAAATCATCGGTTTATAGGGAGCTAAGCAGGGACACTCCGGCTGCCATCCCACCGAGCTCCTGGCAACCAGAGATGTCACTGAGCTGGGCAGCACCGGGTCTAACACAGTTGCCTGTCCCCTGCAAATTGCTGCCAGAGTCATCCACCTTACCAACTGCTCAATATTCGCCACCTCTCCCTGCCAATACCTCCACTGGCTTCTGATTGCCAAATGAATATAATTCAAAATTCTAACAAAATACAAAACCATCCACATCCAGCTACTGTACATCACCAACCTCATCTCAAAATATCACCCAAACCATCCTCTTCACTCCTCCTGAAACCTCCTGCTTCCTCGCTCCCTTTTCACCTCCTCCCATGCTAACCTCCAGGACTTTTCCAGAACCTCTCCCTTCCTTTTGAACTCCCTACCCCAACCTGTCCAGCTTTCTCCTACTCTGTCTGCCTTTAGGCAAGCCCTGAAAACTCATCTTTTCAATGAAGCCTATCTCACCTCTACCTAACAACTAACATTTGGAACAACTCATCCCCACACACCTGCCCCTCCATTTTAGATTGGAAGCTCTCAGGGGCAGGGCCCTCCTAACCATCTTGTTTTAAATTGTGTTGTAAATGCAGCCCTCCTTTATATTGCAAATCACTGTGCACACTGTTGGTGCTATATGAATCCTGTATAATAATAATAATGATAATAATAATGATAATAATATTAATAATAATGATGACCTGCTTTTTTGGATCATTCATAGTGATGCTTAGCACTAATAAGTGAAGAAGGGGCTTTTGGGGACATGGTAGAGAGGTACTGAGCCTATATAGTTGCAGGCTCAGAATCCATGTTGTCCCACTATCCCGGATCAGGGCAAACAAATAAAAAGCCAAAGGCTCATACATATGAACTGCTAATTCTCCTGTTTGCCCCATGCTTATATTTTACATTTTTCATCCATACTGTGAGAGCACAATCACATTTGTTCATAATTAATTTTATGAAAATTCTGTGTAGGAATAAATGTACACATAAAGATAAGCATGAAATATTAAGACAAAACCTGATAAATGAGTTTCAAAATAATTGGGGGGAAAAAAAAACTTTTGGCGCTTGCATGTGTATTATAGAATCAGTCCATGTAATACCTGTTCTGGGATTTCTGAATCGTAGCTGTTCACTAGGAAGATTAGTGGATTTTCTCTTCTTCCCCATTGGTGGTCTAGCATCCCGCTGCTAGGTGTACGTCTGACAAACGTAATGCCTGCGATTAAGATTGGATGCCAGGTGCTGGGACACCATAATCCACACTCCAAGGGCTTTATTATCAGACAGGCTGAGGATTGACTGTACACTCTAGGAGATCCAATTTCCAGAGCAAAACATATCATATTAGACAAAATTGTTTTGAACTTTACCTTCATATCTTGTTACATAGAACCAGAAAACTTATGGGCCCAGGTCAGACATCTCATGGGTGCATCCAGGTCAAACATGTAATTTGTGGGCTCCATCACAGCAAGAGTTACTGATACTATGGAACTACAAGTCCTAGCAAGTTTTTCTCTCAGTTCACAGTGCTATGTGTGGGGTAACAGGTTAACAAAAGCATTGATTGATTTTAAACATTGTTGTAATTTTTTAATTACAATGCCAATTAAAGGCAAGGAAAGGGCTGCATCTGACCCATGGGCTGCAGTTTGGGGACCACTGAACTATAACATTGCTAGGGGTGCTAATCATGTTTTATTCAAATCTTGAACTTAATGATGCTGTCTTCCAGCTGAAACACCCAAAGTCATTATAAGATCATACTATTGTATTATTATGTATATGGCATGCATAAGGAAGCTCAGGGAAATAAAGATGACGATTTGCAAAAAAGGTTACACAGCAAGCAGCAGTCACGTTGTAGCTCTGGAAAACTGGAATCTGATAGCTTGCTATGGTTTAGCGTCCTCATGGTGCCATTTTCACTTTTTAAATAATAAATCTGAAAGTGCATTAGATGCAGTAGATTTACATGGACTTGACTAACAGATAAATCTGAACTCCAGATAACACTTTTTATGCAGTTACAGCAACAATTTTTTTTTCTTTTGGGATAAAGGTTTTACATAAATGAATAAAAGCGGATCATTGTAAGCACCCCTATCAGTATTAAATGGTTTGTCTCAGCCACCTTTTGGTGGACAGCTTGGTCTGTTAAAGGAAGCTGAAAAAATACAAATGTATTGACTGGATCACTAGGTACAATTAGGGACTGGTAAGCTGCAATGTGCTACATTTTTGGTAGGGATGAACCGATAGCGATACAACTATTAGTATCTGTGCCAATACTGGGCATTTTCACAAATACTTGTACTTGTGAAAATGCCCTGATACCAAACACGATACCAGCGCTAAAAGTGGCTGCTTTTGGTCCCATGTTTGCTAGGGACCTCACGGCAGCCTTATCGGAACCATCCAGCATCTGTTTACAGTGCTTATGCCGGCCTGCACATCTCCCCCTCCTGAGATCCTCTGCACCCCTACTGAGACCCTCTGCCCGAGACACCAGGCCAGCACCCCAGAGCAGAGCAGCAGCACAAAGTATGTAGCAAATTAATTTACTATTATTCTGCATTGCTGTATAATGTATTGCTGGGATTTGTAGTCCTCTATAGCTTGTGGTATTCTGCATTGCTGTATAATGTGTTGCTGAGATTTGTAGTCCCTCTACAGCTTGGGGTCAGAAAAACTACCTGGGTCACATCAGTCACAGCTGCAACCGGGCCCCAGGCACTACACTGTGGTCATAAAATCGTTAGTTTGTATTATTTAAGAAAAATGTGTTCATTTAAAACAGTTTGGGTTTAAAAGTGCTTTTAGCTAAATTGACCTTTCCAGAGTTACGGGGCACTTGCTGTCCAGTCTGTTGGTTGCAATGTTTAGGGCAGCAAACCTAGGGCCACTAGACTGTTATTATGATTGACAAACAAATGCAATCATAAAAAATAGAGTGATGATGCAACACTAGTTCACTATTTAACCATTAGCTTGCCCATTCAGTCTCTGCACTCTCATGTGTTCAGATCTACTAAGTGCTCTGCTGTTGTTCCTGTTCTCTGTGTATGACCCTGGCTCTGGCTGATTGATCTCCTGGTTCCTGACTCCGGTTATTGTTTCTGTTCATCCTCCTCCTGATCAGTGTTCCCTGATCTGGTTCAGCTGACTACACGCTCTGGCATCTGACCTCTGGCATGGCACTCGCAACGTCCTGGACTTTCCCTATTGTTTTTTGTCATTTTTGTTTATTGTTATTTTCAATAAACTCATTTTATTTTTAACCTGCACTTAGTTTCTGTCTGGTTTCTTGGTTCCCTAACAAAGGGTTATTTAAAATTTTGGTCCGAGTTCTTCTTTAAATGTAGGTTTACACATATCTGACAGAAGTAACTGAAACCCTCTTGAAATCCATATCCTATAATCTTCTGCACAGTAGCAGATTGGTAGAGAACGTACACAGTGGAAGTGCACAGCGCTGTCAGTCTAACACAGGGACAGTGAACACTATTAAATGCCAACTATCAATGCATTCCTTAGACCCAAATAACTATGCCGACGTAAATAGACCTGCCAATTTAAATTATTTCAGTACAAAGTTAAAATATAATTCAGCTGACCATTAAATAGTGATTTTGTATCATGCAGTGCAATAGCGTTTGGCCAGCCCTGCATAAAGACTTTAGGAACTTTGGCTGTTGGTAAATTTTGTGTATATGAACCTTGATAATAGGAACTAACAAAGCCCTGAAATGGTAATGAAAGATCTTTATTGATGCTGCAATAATCTTTATATTATCAGAATGTTGTGGTGTGTTACTGCATACATGCTAATCTGCATTTACACATTGATGTGCTTGCGGTAAGGCAGAACATTATTTTAAATAAGCTGTCAATGAACCACAGTGCAGGTTTTAGCAGCAAAATTTTCTTTACTGCTGTGCACCATAGGGTACAGATACAAACATTTGTTGTTATCTGCTAGCTAGTTGCATTGGGGTGTCATTTGGAGACACCAGTGGTAAAGCATCCACGCTTGCGGCTGAAGCAACTGTCAGAGGTCTGCTGGTTCAACTTTCATGCACTCCTACTGTGATTGTGCTACTGATGCACTCAGCTAATGTGAGTTTTATGTGGTTTTACTGTTATGTTCTCACTAAGCAGAATTACACATGATGTGCTTGTATTCCGTTTGAGCCTATCTAAACCCAGAAGTGACAGAGTTGTGACATACTGAGAGTATTTATATTGGACCTTTTGGTAAGTCCATGGGGACTGAAAACTGCTGCATCCCTGGGGAGGAGATGTTTGCTCAGCGTGACCTGCATTTAATTTGGGAGTCAATGCATTTGCTTAATGTCATTCCAATAGATGGAGGGTATCTTAGTTGAAATGTTGATGTGCCCGTTGGGAAGGGGTCCTCAGTTAGAAAGAGATCTTATTATTTAACATTCTTAAGGAATTGTCTTCACAGATTTTTTGGTTTATATTTCTGTGGATTTTTGTTTTCTGTATTGTCTCATATATATTGACGTCTGTCTAAAGATGGCCATACTGTATACTATTAGATTTCCAAATGAACTTTTGTATGAAAGATTTTTCTTTACCACTCGATAATACCAGCAGACACTTGAAGAATGTCTATCAAAATGTTGTTTGATTCTAATGTTCGATTTTGGAATTAATGAAGTTTCCCAAACAAAAACCCTATTCACCGTTAGAATTTCGTTAGTTTGAGAAACATTTTCTGACCTGCTCTTTCGTGTTTTTTCCTCACTGCAGTCAAAGTTGATCATAGATTTGACCCCATCAGCTAATAGAAAGTCAAAAGAAAGATCTTTCATGCGAAAGTTCCTTTGAAAATCTAAGCAGTGTATCGCCAGATTAAGGAAGTGCAGCACCCACTTGCACTTGTACATTTTACTATAATGTTTTTTTGTAGGTATGCCATTCCTATATAGTTTTAGGGATCATACATAAAAGAATATAAGTTGTATGTTTAGATGGACAGCTTTGGCAGATAACTTTCATTTGGGTGATAACTGACATGACTTGTCATCAAAGAAGAAAGCCATCTTTTTGGAACTTGAGTGAACTGAATTTTCAATTACAAACACATTGAACACATCAAACACATTGAATATATAATACCATACTAAGGGGTCTATTCACAAAGCTGCCGAGGGCAGCCGAGTGAATGACCGATCAGAAGTGAAGTGAGCCGAACACTGTTCGGCTATTTACGTCAGGCTGGTACGGCTGATTTCAGCCGTACATCAGCTGAAATCAGCTAAGTTTCTTTATATGGAGGTGATATTTGTAATTGGTGATGTGACATTATCCATTTTCATAGTCCTGAAAATAGGACATATGAAGTCCTTATGCAGAGAAAGTATCTGTTTAGGAAAAATTACACGTTTATTAGCTACGTCTCTTAAGTGATCTCCAGGTAATAATGTTCACAATTGATGAGTAGGAAAATGCAGTGCTAGTTATGTCAGTGGAGTCTAACAAATCTGTTTAAGTCTTTATTTATTTTTGTTCGTCTGATGTAATATAAGGCTACACTTACCTAGAATGTATAGATTATGATACACATTAGTGGGTTGTATAGCACACCAGATGAATTTCTCCTTCATGAAACTGATGACAAGGTGTGAGAGACTTTTACACACTTGCTATACTGTTCTTCATATTTACTAGACCACATCCTGACACACTTTATGTTTTTGAGTAACTAGTAGGCCACAGAAACTCATGCAGTGGATTATGAAAACCTTAAAGTGTATGTCAAGGCAAAAAGTAAAGAAAACAAAACATGCACATATAACATTTCAGAAGGGAAAATGTAGTACAATATAGTTACAGGTCAACAGGAATGAATCCTGAAATTCAGGGAAAATGGCTATTGTACTACTAACATGGCAATATCATCACCTACATGGCTATAGCACCACCAAGATGGCAACACCATCACCTTGTCTTTGGCAAATCTGCTCCCCATTGAAAGTTTTGCCAAAATACATTGGCATCATTGGAAGGGCATTTCTTGGCTAGGTTTTGCCAAAGGGGAAATCATTTTCACTAAATTTTGATGCTCACCCCTAGAAGTCAAGTGAGAAATCAAAGTAACCAGATATGACGCCAAGGAACAGGGATTAGGCTGCAGACAGTATCAAGAACTCCAAATCCAATTGTCTTTAAATATATAAATCTTTAAATATAGAATAGCAAAAATCATTATTTGTGCTCATCCTAATTTGTTATATATCATGTAAAATAAACAACACATTTGCAATGGGCTTTGCAGTAGGTATAATTTGGAATTAGGGGATATCTCACCATTGTAAAAAAAAATCTGAGGTTATTCATGGCATCTGATTTTATCCGGTACTGTAATATTTGTTTCAGCTGTACTTACCCTTTAATATTTTAGAAAAACAGAGAAACTCTGAAGTGTTATTATACATAACTGCAATTGCATTTTCTTTGTAACAAAATGGCCTGCTATTAAATTGAAGTTTTTTTTAGTGGTAATAAGAAACTGTAAAGCAACTTTAGATTAGACACATACTAATGAGTAGACTAAAAGTTCAGCTATATAGTGGCCACCACACTAGACATTTTCCACACAGTAATCAATGTGAGCAATTATGTTGCGCTTGGTAGTGAGCAATGTTCTTACTGTGTCATCTTGCTATTTATATTCAAGTGAAAAAAAAAAAGAAAATTGATGGATAAATGAATACATGAGTGAATAAAGATTCATAAATTAGTGTAAAATATGTATAATAAATAAATAAATTATTATAATTAGTAAACTGTGTCTTTGTTCTGTTCAATATTTCGTTGATAAAAATGTGATAATAAAAATGTGATAATAAAACAGTATTCTGTGATTAAACGCTCAATCCCACGTCTGTAGGGATTACATATACATTCAGATTCTAAAGTTTGATCTCATCATTCGATTGGTTGATTATAATTACACAGCTATACAAAAAATAGCTCACATAAAACCATTTATCATCGCCCCAAAACGAAAAAACGAAAAAAGCAAAAAGAAAAGCAATGTCTCCATATAAGACGTGGATTAGGGTTACGCAAAAGATTCTTTCAATCACCAAGGCATTTAACTCTTTCACTCAGAGGAGAAAAATGAATGAAAACCAAAAGAAAGGGAACCCA
The DNA here is from genome assembly GCF_000935625.1 of Nanorana parkeri. NCBI lineage: Eukaryota > Metazoa > Chordata > Amphibia > Anura > Dicroglossidae > Nanorana > Nanorana parkeri. The sequence continues at coordinate 676,765 of NW_017306486.1, forward strand.
AAAAATAACCAAGAAAAAAGTGTCTATTACTTTGTCTTCAATCCATAAGTCCTCAAAAATTCTTTATATTTCTCTCTCTCCTCCAAACGGTCAGCACACGGTTCTGATGCTGGTGTCAAACGCCCTCCAGGAGCAGCCCAGCTGATCACGGTTATACACATTGTTGCAGCTGGTGTTTTCACATAGTTTTTTCCAGCGCAACTAAATTGGTTAAAATTTTCCACACAGTAGCCACCAATCAAACACCATTAGATGTCCTAGCCAGACGTGTTCAGATAACTCAGTATGCCAGAAACATGTCTACAGAAGCCATCACCAAGAAAAACAGGCCATGGCAGGAAAAGACACTAGTTGGCAGTGGTTCACTCGCTTATTGGTTCTGCGTGTAGTGCATTTCTGCATGGAATATGTAGATGTGCTGGTAATCATGAAAATAGCAGAGAGATTTAAATAAAATTCTATGGTTCTGCTGTCTTAGGGTGAGTTTTCTCCTACTACTAATTTGGTGTGGTTAGGCCACCTGGTGGTGACATGGTATATAGCTTTGTTGCTTTCTATGATTGATTTCAGTACACAATGTATTACTAAACACAAATAATATATATAGAACAAAAGTGATCTACAGGTGAAACTCGAATAATTAGAATATCGTGCAAAAGTAATTGCAGTAAGTGCTGCAAAAGGGGCCCAAACCAAGTACTGAGTACATATGCATGCTTGTACTTTTCAGAGGTCCGATATTGTTCTATGTACAATCCTTGTTTTATTGATTGCATGTAATAATCTACTTTTTTGAGGTTGTGGATTTGGGGTTTTCATGAGCTGTAAGCCATAATCATCACAATTATGACAAATCACGGCTTGAATTATCTTGCTTTGCATGTAATGAGTCTATCTCATATATTAGTTTCACCTTTTAGTTGCATTAGTGAAATAAATGAAGTTTGCACGATATTCTAATTAGTCGAGTTTCACCTGTATGTTATCTAAAATAGTGCTCCTAATTTAATCAATAGGACTACAATTGCTTGAATAATGCATTAGATTGCAGGGTTGAACTGATCATTGACCAAAACCCCAGAGGGGCTGTAAACATGATCAGAATGATAAATACTAACAGTCACTTTATTTCCCTCTAATATCCTACAGTAACTGTAACCATACTGTATGTTATTGCTCATTGGTGGTGCATAATTTTTCACCCAGCAATAGCCTTTTAGAACAGGATTTATAGCTTACTTTAGCCCAGAGCTATAATGATGATAAAATTCAAATCACTTTCCTCAAATTTGTTTTCCCCATTGGTATTTTATACCAGTATTTTGTTTATTTTCTGGATCATTTATATCTATTACATCATTAAATACAACTGTTCTAGGCAATCACTTAGGGGTCTATTCACGAAGCTGCCGAAGGATCTGGCCGTAGCTTCGGCCGATCCTTCGGCTAGCTTCGGCCCCAGGACCCCTTCGGTTCAGTAGAACCAAAGGGGTGCTGTACGGGCTATTCACAATAGCCCGTACAGCTCCCGAACATTACCGAGCGGCTCAGTCGAGCCGAACGCATATGCATCGGCTCGGCTGAGCCGTGCTGAAAGACGAAGCTGGCCGAGCCATTGGCCGGCCAACAGCCTGCTTCTGACAGCTGGGCGGATCCAGCCGTGATCTTACGGCTGGCTCCGGCCACTTGTAGAGAGATCAGCGTCCCTGGTTACCTGCTAACCAGGGACACTGATCTCCAAACAGCTAACTCTCTCTGGCTCCCCGGGAGTCTCCTGCTCCCGGCCGCCAAGGAGAGAAACACTGCTGTGTCTTTTTTTTCTTTATTCTGA
>NW_017306486.1:678626-709681 GCF_000935625.1 Nanorana parkeri
CCAGCCGTGATCTTACGGCTGGCTCCGGCCACTTGTAGAGAGATCAGCGTCCCTGGTTACCTGCTAACCAGGGACACTGATCTCCAAACAGCTAACTCTCTCTGGCTCCCCGGGAGTCTCCTGCTCCCGGCCGCCAAGGAGAGAAACACTGCTGTGTCTTTTTTTTCTTTATTCTGAGACGAGCGATGCCAGAATAGAAAAAAATAAAATTCCCATTGAAAAGCATTGGTACTTTACTATTGGCTATTTCAATTTGCAATAGCCGATAGTAAACTAGCATTGTACCCGCCCGCTGCTGCAGTTCTCCATCAGGTCCATCAGCAGAGGGCGGGTACAATGCTAGTTTACTATTGGCTATTGCAAATTGAAATAGCCAATAGTAATGTACCAAAGCTTTTTCAATGGGAATTTTTTTTTTTTTCTGACATCATTAGTGTCAGAATAAAGAAAAAAAAAGACACAGCGGTGTTTCTCTCCTGGGCGGCCGGGAGCGGGAGGCTCCCAGAGCCCCGGGAAAGTTTTTTTTTTTTTTTTTTACAGCAGCAGAGCCGCCGGACAATAGGAAACTATTGTGTGGAGCTAGCGGTCACTGCTAGCTCCGCGCAATCGTTTTCTATTTATTTTGTTTACTTTTTTTACTCTTTCTGTTCTGCTCTGCTCGGTACCTCTGAGGCAGCTTAGTGAATAGACCCCTAAGTGTTACAGAAATTCAGCAGCAGGGTTCTTATTTGTCTTAAAGTAGCGTATATTTTCATATCAACGTTTTTACCTTTTCTATCTTTTTTTGCTTAACCTTTGTAAGTTTCCTAATATTATCCATTACTATGGGTTTTCTGGCCTGTACATTGTACATTCAATCAAATGTGATTTGTGGTTTACCAAGTTTGTTCTGATATTCTGACATGTGTCCCGTCAATGTATCTTCCTATATTGACAGTATGTGAAAACTGCATGTATGACTTATATTAGTACATAGTAAAGCCTATGCCACCCACATACAGCAATCACTATATCACTCACATCTCCAACTTCAACTTCAAGCCCTGCTGCCAATCGTCTATAGAGAAGCTGGAATTGGCAGCATCTTTGGTGTGACAAGGAAGAAAGCATACATCCCAAGAGAACATATGCCAGAATGATGATGTGTAGTTCTGCCTGGCTTCAGTGGCTAAAGGGTGACAATGGGCACTGCAGATTTGGAATTCTGGTTTCCTTGTTGTTCCCTGTTGTCAACCACAACAATTACGGGAAGTTTAGCCCAAGTGTTGGAACATCAAACAGTAGATTTCTGGATGAAGGGAACAACTTTGAGATCTGTTTATGTGGCATTGACAAATAGCATAATCATTTTGTGTGCTTAAGTAGAGTTACATATGATTATGGGACTGAATTTCTTGCACTTTTACATCATCATTTGCTTTCTCTATGTGCATACCATTTTATTGCCTCAGACCCAAGATGACTGCTTTCTACGCAGATTGATCAATAATTTCAAAGTGCATACACATTGTTTATAAAAGGCACAGTAGAATGTCAGCAGTCACAATAATTATTTGAATAGAGACATATTTATTAAATCCCCACAACCACGTATGCTGTATGGGAATGAAGCCCATTAGGATGTAAAAGCCTGGATAGGAAACCAAGCCTAATGAGGTACATCGCCCTGTTTCACTGGTTGTGTAATTAGGGGAATTATGTATGAATCACACGCCCGCTGCACTTACAAATGGAGAAGGAGAAAAATACATACATTTTTCTATCTCTTCCTCTGCTGAATTCCAATCAGGGCACAAGTCCTTGGCTGCACATTAAACCAAGTACTGAAAACATGACAGATAATCCACCCAGAAGGTCTGTCGGCGCACTAGGGTCATTATCCTACTCTACCTGAACTGATTATTAATAACCTGACCTTTGTGACTGCTCTTGACAATTTATGAAATTGGCATTCCCTGTAGCTATTCAAAAGATCTTGATGACAAAGGAAACTTGCACTGGTGGTGAAGAGGTTAAGGAGAAGCTGCTGGGTTCTCTCTGTTGTCCAAAGTAATTGAAATGAAGCTACCAAGCTAATCTAGCACAACTTGGTCAATATCTAATTACCTTTCATCATGTCCCTTTGTTCCTAGCCATGAACATGGAATTCCTCATTAGTGACTGTACTTAAGTGGATGAGCACTTAATAAAAACAGGATCTTTATAGCAAGCTGGACAGCATAGACACAAATCTATTGCACACAGATCAATGTGAACCTGCAGAATTCCTAGTTAGCTGCCAGTGTACCCCAACAGTCACACAATCTCTGACCTTGTATTCCAGTGTAATGCAGCTGTTGCCTGTTATGTGTACTTTAATATCCTATTCTTACAATAATGATATGCTAAAACGTGCCTCTTCTGAGCTTTAGAAATGTAAACTGCCATAATTATGTAATGTACATGTGGCCCCCCAGAGCTCTGAAATAGGGTGCTTTGTAAATCAAACATTGACTTTGATTTGGCCCTCCCACTTCTGTATTCCATTATTGGTCCATCAATATTATGGCAGCTTTGCTAACATGACCAGTAGGAAAACACAGAATGCTTGGGCTGATGTTTGGATAATATCCTGGGTTTTTGAACTTCCGTCTGTTCTTAGATGAATGTATGTGTAGATACTCATTGGGTGTATTTATGTTCCTAAAGTCCTCAACAGATACAATTTAAAAGAGAAATCAACTAAAATATGAGGGGAAACAACAAAGGTAAGGGTAGTGGCCTTTATGACTTGGTTTTGCTGTTAAAGTCACAGTCTGTATACTTCTGTAACCCATCAGCCTAAGCTAAATGTATTTCTATTATGTTAGAAATATATTTATTTAGAATGATCACTTTTTAGATTTCCAACTGACAATTAGCATATAAAACTATAGAACATAAAATTGATATATACATATATATACTCAATGAACCTATAGGTAAAACTGTTGTGCTGAAAGAAATCCGAAATCAACATTTGTGAGAGTGGTTTACAAAACCGTAAAGTGATAGAAATGAACATCGCAAACTAAAAAGAAAAGCATAAATTGTCTACCTTGTGTATGTAGTTTATTTTCCCAAAATAGAACAAAGAGATTTATGTTTTCAAAAAAATGCATAATGTGCAGAATCCATAGTAACCTATTAGAGTTTATCTTTACTTTGTTAATCTAAACTTTTGAAAACTGAAATAATATTGTTTGCTAGGAGTAGCTATACATCATTACATTATCCATTAAATAGCTGAAAGTCAAGACATCAGAATAATGGCACCTTGTACATGCATTACAAACCTTGTTAAAGTACTATAAAATCATCTTCCATAATTAGGTCCTAGGATGCCGCTGGTCTACTTTTTATTTCAAAGGATGCAGCCTAGGAGGAGGGATCCTTACAGAGCTTCTAGTTGGCAATGTGTGATATAATATAATGACACTGGGAGGGGATTCAGTAGGCATTACATGAGGAGTTACTAAGCTGTCAGTTGGCCTCTGTGGGCATAGGGAAAGGTGGAAAGACACTGATGCCACTGGAGAATCTCCATTACAGTACGCACCCTAAACTATGGGGCAGCCATTGGACTTGGATGAGGAACAGAAATCCAACATTCCCAGAACTTTGTTGGATGAAGAGAAATCAGAGAGAAAAGAAAAGAGTGTGCAATGCACAGTACCACATAGCAACCAAAAAGCAGTCATATTCTATTTTTGTAACTGTGCTTAACTGATAAGAGGTGATATCTGATTTATTGATGTGGGTTGGAGCCCTTTATGCCTCATCAATGCTTTTTTTCACCATTTTATCACAGTAAACATGCCCATAGGTTAACTTTTCACTCATCCAAGGACATTTTGCTTTTGTCTTACTTAGATAGCTAGAAGGGACAGCAGAATGAAATAAAGGCTCTAGAGAACTCTAAAGAAGATGTATTGGGGAAGGAAATGTAAGTGAAAGTGTAATGGGCCAATAAGGAAACATAAATAATGACATCTACCAAGAAGTGGAAAGATAAGAAAAGGACAAAACTGCAGTCACACATGTTGTACTAGTTCACATTTTATTTAGCAGTTGACAGTTGTTAAAACACATATACTAGTTCTACAGTCATGCCCTTCTACTCAAAATGCAATTCTCACCTATCAAATTGCTGTGTAGAGTTACTATCACACATATCTTTAAAGCGGAAGTACAAAAATAAATTGTAAGGGAAACTTTATTGGCCACTTCTGACAAAATCTTTCCCCTTCCTCCTAGCTATTTTTCTCTTTATTAAAGTGACACTAAACTCAGAAGTCAAATCTTAAAAATATATTCAAGTACCTCAACTATTAACAGAAATGTATCTTATTTGTGTATCACTCGGCTGTAGATATCTCAAATCATCTCTGAATTGTTCCTGACACTGACCTTCCTTCTGAAGGGTGGCTACTTTGGTTCCCCATGGTCCCTCTGTTTTGTTAAGTAACCACTGCTCCAAGCTTGCTTCCGTGATGGACTACAATCTCACGTTTAGTTTACTCATTTGTATTGAGATTGTAGTCTATAACAGGAGCGAGCTTGGAGTGGTGGCTACTTCACAACACACACAGGGACCATGGGAAACACAAATATAGCCACCCTATATATATAGGACAGTATCAGCATCAATTCAGAGATGAGTTGAGGATCTACAGCTGAGTGATACACAAATAAGCTGCAGTTGTGTTAATTGTTAAAGGGTTAGTCCACTTTCCCAGGTGAGTTTGAAAAAATGGAATTAATCCCTCCAATCTGGCCCCCTCTCCCTTGCCATACTTGGTGGTTATATGTTTAGATGAAGCACTGAGATCTTAAGGAATACTGAATTACGTTTTGCTTGCTTAGGAGAATATTATATCACAATACAGCACACAGAGAGAACTTCCTGTATGTATCATAGATAAGCATGAACATACAGACTAACATAGGCTAGCAATGCACTACAGCACCATCTATAGCTCAAAAGACATAATATATGCTGTTTAGTGAGTTTAGTATCATTTGCCTGGGATGCTAGTGTAGTAAAGCGTGCACTCCTTGCCCATTCCTAGAACCTGTATGATGCCGAGAAAGGCAGGGGTGTCAAACTCAATTTAATCATGGGCCGCATCAACATTATGGTTGCCCTTAAAAGGACCAGTTGTATCTGTAAGACTATATAAATGTATCTAATCTTTATCATAATTGCCTCTGCATTCAATTATCACCGGTTTTTAGTAATAATTTAATAACTAGATCTGAAAGTAGAAGTCTAGGAAATGGCCTGGTGGGCCAGATTCGGCCCCTGGGCCAGATTCGGCCCCTGTGCCTTGAGTTTGACACTTGTGGTCTAAGGTGTTGGGACAATGTAACTCTGGAACAGTGGATGCCCAATGGATGAAGCAGAAGAACCCCAAATTTGGAAGAAGTAGGAGAAGATGATAGTTGTAGCAGATGGAGAAATGAAATGTCAACAATGGAGAAGGGCAAACACAGTGCATATTTAAAAAAATTATAAATGTTCCACTACAGACTTCTATGGCTTGCAGCCCCACAATTCTGGGCAGCATGTGTAAACATCAGAATAAAAGCAGGATGAATTGCCATAGTGTAGTCATATATTTTTTAGTAAAAACAAAACTTTGAAAAAATGGCACCACAGTTAAAATGGAATAACATAGAAGAATCTTTGTAGAAAGGAGCGAATGTAGAATGTGCCACATGTACAACTATGGTGCCAAGTCAAGGAAACACATTTTGATTAATATGTGGCCATTTACAAATAAATGTAATGTACTGTTGTAGGTGATGTGCTTTTTATTCCAAAATATTATATTATTTATACATGTGATGTGTATTTACACCTCCTGGGTAAAAGAAAATACTGAAGAGCAATTTGAGGCAAAAAGCAAAACCATTCATTAGGCAGCAAGTGCCATGCAGGTAGCAGTGACACTATATCAAAGTCAGAAAGTCCACTTAATTTACATTAATGTGAGTTTTATATACAGTTCTGTATCGGCCCTTGTAGCCAGAACAAAGTAAGCTTTCAGGGTAATTCAGAAGCAGCTGCAGCACCAGACATTTCTTCTGTGCTACACATCCTCCATTCCTGCACACTGTACACCTCTTAGTCAGCGTTTCTCATCCTTTTTCAGTCATGGCACCCTTTGAAAGAATGAAAGATCTTGAGGCACCACAGTCTAAAATGTAAAGGATTTTAAGGACCACACCCATAAACACAAAAAAGTGGGGTTCCCCTCTTCACATCAAAGTCCTCCCTTCAAATTAGAAACTCCCCATTACTTAAGAATCCCCCCTTTCACATCAGAGTCCCTCTTTTTCACATTAGAGTGCCCCCCCTTCACATCAGAGTCCTCAGTCCTACTATTGCAAAATTTCTAGACACCCCTGAGTAAGCCAGAGGGGGCACCCAGTGTGCCACTGTACCCTGGTCGAGAAAGGCTGCTCTTACTGATCATTCAGAAGGTAGTAAAGATGGCTAAGGGGGTGAGTATTTTTTTCCAAAATGATCATGGACATGTATTATTAGAATAAAGAGAATTTGTGTGTTTTCAAAGAATCGACATATCTATCAAGATATAAGCTATGCTTATATAAACAAATGGATGTTTACACTGGTCATATTGGAGTCACCCACCAACTCAGAGGGAGGGAAGGTAACTGGAATTAAGACTGGGGGGGTTATTCACTAAAGAGCAGAAAGATTTAGCCAAACAATTGACTAATCCTTTGGCTCGCTTCGTCTAAAGAAACCCTCCGGTTCAGCCGAACTGAAGGGCTGCTGTACGCACTATTGTAAATAGTATATACAGCAGCCAAAGGAAAGAGCCGAGCCAAACACACATGCTTCAGCTTGGCAAAGCTGAACACACAGCCGGAGTGGAGAGAATGGCCTTCAAAGCAGACCGAATCACCTGCAAGTTGTTAAAAAAACAGAACACAAAAAGGAAAAAACAAAGCAGAACAGGGTTCCCCTCTCCAATTAATTCCAGACTCTTTAGGTCTGATAGGAATGTTAGGGGGGACCCCCGAGGTAAACAAAAACATACAAATTGTGGGGTTCACCTGCAAAGTCATACCAGACCATTCCTCCAAGCATTCGCCTGGCCCCATACCAGGCCACATGCCTTTGACATTGGGAGAGTGCTTTTCCAGGGGGTCTTTGTAGGGGAACCCCAAGCTTTCTTTTTTTGGGGGGGACATCAGGGGTCCCCCCTAATATTCCTACCAGACATAAAGGGTCTGGTATGAATTGGGAAGTGGACCCTTCACTTTTAATTTTACAATTACATTTTTCAAAATGACCGAGCCGAATGCGGAGCCGAGCATTCGGGTATTCACTCTCTGCTGTTCGGGCCCTTTGAGAATAAAAGTGTACAGCAGGGAATGAACTGCCGAACGTTTGCCTCAGCTGGCCCAGATGTTGCACTGGCTGAGGCGAATGGGTTCTTCCGTTTGGTTCAGCCGAACGTGCTGAGGCTTTTCGGCCAAGCCGAAGGGAGGCGAAGCGGGCTGAATGCAGCCGATGTACAGCTAAGAGTAGCTGTACACGGCTGCAGTGAATAGGCGAACATGCTTTGGCTCACTTCACTTCGGGTTGGTTATTCATTCGGCTGCCTTTGGTAGCTAAATGAATAACCCCCTTAGTCTAAACAATGCAAATAAAGCAGCTGCATTCCATCTTCAAGTATGTATAAGACTTTATTGTACTTGAAAGTACATGGCCCTACCAGGATTTCACTCCCTGACATGTTTCACACAAAGGGCTTCATCACAGGAAATACCTGTTGCTGACCCCCTTCTCCTCCTGTCTCTAATTACATGAAACATCTACATTGCTTCTGATAGTCATAGAACTTATGATTTAGCCTTATTGGGAAACTTGGAATCAGCTTTTAGTACAAAGAAAAGTGTACTTTAATATTGAAAATATTTATGTGATTTCCTTTTGCAAACATGCCCTATTGATTCTGTAAGTGTAAATTTAAATGAAAAGTCCACTTAACACTCAGCATAATTTCTGGTGGTGTTTCAGAAGCATCATGCTATATCCACTCTTGATGACTCAGATGAATCAGTCTCCTATGTCTTTTACTGGCAGGGTTCAGTTAAAATCACCATTACCCAACACCTAGGGTAATACATCAAACGTTCCCAACAGCTACCCACAGGAGATTTATGAGGGAAAAAACCCAATGAAAGCAGCAGACACTGCACACTTAAATAAATTTGACAATCTTTTCTTTGCCCCAGGTTTCTTTCCTAGGAGATTTTGATAAATGAGGCCTATTAGTATTCTGGTAACCTTATATCTCTTGTATTGCAGACATTGCTAAGCAATCTGCCTGTTGTTCCCTTGGCTCTGGAATTGTCTCAGCTGACACAAGATTCTTCTGCAATGCTATACAGACTTTTTTCTTCACACATTTTAGCTTTCTAATTTATTCTTAGCCAGATTAATTAGCCAAGTCATCATATTGTGTGGAGTGTGACTGTCTCACATAACAGTGCATATTAATGCAAAGAGGGTGGAGATGGAACTCTCTCTATCCCTTTTATCCTTTGTACAAGCAGACTCAGGAACATAATATATTGTAGTCAAAGATATGTAATACATTTGATGTGATGACAATCTACAGTGAATGCTGTACCAATACCAAGGTAATATTTTCAGCATATCTGCTGATCTGGTCCTTGGTTATGCCAGCACCCCCCCAATAAAATAAGACCCTGTCAAGCTCTGCTTGATGCATCCATACATGGAATGTACAAAGAACCCCACTGAAGTCATTATTTGAAAAAAAACAGAACCTTTATTCTAAATAATAAAATGTTTTCTTAGGCTTATTGTGTAATCTCACCTTTTAAAATGTGTCTGACTTATTCCTGAATGTTGAGGATGCTAAAACACCCCAAACAATCTCTGTGTATGTGATATAAGATTCTTTGTATGAGTTTGTGTCAATCATTCCTGCTCCACCTTTTCATTTAAGCAGCCAGTATAGCACTTGTATGTAAGCCAGACCTGAAATTTCTGTTGGTGTTGGCTGGGAGTAATGGAATAATTGTACATAAAAATGATAGACATTATATACACTCTACACTCGAAAACAAGAAAACATAATTCTGCATTATGTGAAAGGGTTGCTAAATATATAAAAGTACCTGCACCTATGGAATGTGAAACTTCTGCAACTTTGATATCAGCATTTAGTTCTTTATGTATGTAAGCTGCAAAAGAAGACAAATGAATTGGTCAGGAAGTCACTTATGCATTGCAAAATACTGCTCCCTATAGTGCTGCCTTGGGTTTACAGTATGTTCTCTTCTGTTTCTATAATCTGAGATTTTCATGAATATTTTTTAACCTCTTTTACATAAACCAGATTTTGCGTTTTCTTAGTCCAACATTTTAGATCAGCAAGTGTAAAACTAAAAATGCTGGTGGGGCATGCATATCATGCCCAAACTATCCAAATTTGCCAGTGCCAAGAGGTTGTAGAACGCTAATCTGCATTGTGGACAAAGAGCATCCTATTCTGCCCTTCAGCAGCATACATCTCCAATACAAACACACACAGCACACTGAGAGAGGTTAGTGAAGGTATATAAAAGAGTAGTATATGTAGAAATGCCAGAAGGTGGACAAAAGTTGATATATGCAAAATGGGCAAAGGGTGGCAAGGTTTGAGTGGTAGCTGGCAGGCAAAAGATGGTATGGATAGAGTGGGCAGATGATATACAGAGCAGGCAGAAGGTGGTTGGGATGAAGAGGAGCAGATGGTGCACAAATTGGGAAGACTATGGTATAGGAAGATGGTATTGTGGAATGAATGGGACAAACATTAGAGTGGATAGAATGGGCTAGATAGAGATTAAACTGGTCGGGAAAAAGTATAGGTTGTAAATGACAGACAATATTGTGAAGATGAGGTACAGATGATCACAGGACAGTGTGCCAAAGAGCTTGATATTTTGCATGTTTTTTCATTTTTTACGTTTGGCATGCACCTCTTAGATTGTAATTTTTTTTGACTAGGATCCTTTTCTCTTTCTGAGTTTGTAATTGGCAGTGTTTTTAATTGGTGTGATATTTATTGGTACTCTGTACTAACATAAGAATTTTCACGTTATTTTTCTTGTTAGATATAGTGTGTTATTTATGTTACGCTGTAGCATTTAACAATATTTTACTTGCATATTACAGTGTATACTAAGGTGAGTGTGCATTTTGATGTGAAATCAGTTCCATTTTAAATCACAATTAGCAATATTTATAGCTTGGGGTAGGATCCCAAAGAGGCAAGGCTTTTAGTTTTTCAGGGCCCTTAGCATGTGAGAAATATTGTTCCAAATTATACTTTGCAAGTGATAGACTAGATATACAATAGACTTGAGCAGTGATGGTCAACACTCATGATATAGGGGCCTCAAGTACAGCCCCTGATGTCAATGAATTGCTACAGAAAGTTGTCAGAGACCGTAGACATGAAACTGGAAAGACTATGGGCATAATACAAGAGATGGTCAGAGAGTGCAAACTTGTTGTAGGAGTTATTGAGGACTGGAGACATTCATTCTCATAAACAAAAAATAAAATGAGACTAAGAGAAATCACTGCATAAGGCCCCTTTACAAATCAGCACCTTTGCAATTGTGCTCGCCACAGCCCCCTCATTCACACAGTCATTCACAAATATGACTTTATAGGGCACTTTAAAATATTTTATATGCATTCATATGCTTTTGAAGGCATCATTCAAATTGTGTGTTTACCTGCTTTTAGGTAGGTTCAGTTTAGCTTTAGAATTCTGTGGTCCAGGGGGCGATTAGAAACACCAAAGATAGGTATACCTAAATGCAGGAGAACTTGATCTGAGCAGTATGAAGTTTGGTTTCTACTTCCCGATAATTTCTCTTGCATTTGCCATTTTATAAAGTCCAAGGAAAAAAACATAAAAGAGAAAAGTGATGGACAACACAGAAAAGGTAGTATAGTGTGAAGTAAATAAACCAAGCCATTTAACTACTAATCGCCAGTCTAAAGAATACTTTTCCTTCACTGGCTTGAGAAAGCTCCTAGAAAAGGAAAACACGGACTACTGTCTGAAGAGGCCTCGAGGGTCACACAATAAGTGGCAAAGGCCTGCTTCCACTGCAGGTTGCGAACCAGGGGACTAGAGTTACAAGAAGGGAGTTGATAAAAGAATAATTCACTTCTACATTTCTCCTTTCACACTAAGGTACAGTATATACAATGGACAAATAGATATATCTCATGTTAACCACACACTTTTAAATAGCATCAGAGCTTGGTGCTTGCTTTCACGCCATATGCTATGGCCTATAACTATGATAGACCGGCTTGTTGGCCAATAGAAATCTATAGAGGCTAAAAAGTATAGGCATGCTCAGTCATTATCATAAAGTGCTGGATCTTTGTCAAATTAGAATGGCCAGGATTCACCCAGAGGAGGGCAATGAGAGTTGCTGCAGGTATCTCTAAGTGCCTTAACTTTATACCTACTGGCAATATTACTTTTTTAATCTAGTAATAAGCATGGGGAGATGGAGTTACTGTTAGCAGTAATTGTTATTTCACGCAGGGGTTCTGTGTCCAGTTCTTATTGCTGTCTGTATCCCTGCAGCGACATTACTTCCTGTGCTACTGACAGGTGGTTACTGGGACAGAAAGCGAGGAGTAATCTCCCCAGTGGGGACCACATATGCAATAAAAACCAAACAAAGGATTCAGCCTTTCCATACTTTATCCAAAAGAAAAATGATCTCTACTCTAAGGAAGCTGAAGGATGTTAGAGCTGATACACCAGACAAAAATAAGATAGGTTGAGAACTGATACATAAATCTAAGTATATAAGCATATATTCATGACTCTTTTTTTGGAAAAACATGACCCAAATTCCAATGCGTGTGTAAACTTCATCTGTCACCACAGATTAGTATGCAACATAAAAGCAAATTTGTAAAAATGGAGAAAGTGGAATAGTTGACCACAGCAAGAATCAGTACAAATTTAAAAGGAATACATAAAGAACAGCTGAACTGTGGAACCTGTGACAAAAAGGTAGGCAAAGGGCAAAGATCTAGTCACCAATATGGTCTGTGGAATCCCTGCAATTGATATTACCCCCCTTACTGACTCACCATGCCTTATTCTGTACTGTGTCCTTATGTGAAGTTCCAGTCCATAACCCATCACACTCCTAACCGGTAAGAAGTCCAAAAACTGGAAATGGGTGCTGTAGTGACCGCGGATGGTCTCGCAAGCAGATCAGTAATTAATGAAGAAATCACCAGCACTCCTAGGTTCCAAGAATGTCAGGTCTCACATTGTATGGAAACATTTCGCAATGCACAACGGTTCCTTCCTCAGTTCTGAAATGCCATACATTGTGAGACCTGATTGGATGTCAATAAACAAGGTCTAATTTTCTTGGAACCCAGGGGTGCTGGTGATTTCTTCATTAATTATCTACAGTATGTGGAGGTGCCCACTTGGTGGAGACAGGGCTTTGCTTCCTCATGTCATGGCCTCCAGCAAGCACAACAGTGATTAGCACAGTAGTGACATCACCAAATCTCACTGCAAATCACCTGAGACTATCAGCAGTGGGTTAGATCTCAAAATTCACAGCAGAAGCATTGAAGTCAACCAAGGCATTCTCAACGAAACATGTTTCACTCTTCTCAGAGCTTTGTGTTTACAGTGTACAGCTATTAAGCTGTAAGCACAAGAGTTCATAGGCACCCTTACATACTAGGAAGTAATACCAGGAAATACACTGCTTAGTTTTAAAAGGAAATCCAAACAAAAGGTAGATTTTTCAGTGTACTATGTAGACACATTTTTACATTTTCCCTATAACATAGAAAATCTTTCCTTTTTTGAGTTGAGGTCCACTGTAAGGTGGAATGCATACATGAATGAGCAGCAGTTCTTTGTTAGGTGCCTTGAAATATTACAATCATTTTTTAAATATGTGCCTCCTCTCACTGCTCTGAGGGCAGAAGTTCATCCATATACATACATGATCACATGCACACACTGTGACTGACTCAGGTGGCCAACGTTAGACCAGTAAATTAATACAATCATATGAAATAAAAATGAAAAACGCATTCTATCATTCTGATCTCCCTGCTGTCACATCAGCTGTGTCAAACCCACGCTTTCATTTGTTAAGGGGGATCACCATGGAAACTGAAGCCTTGGGAACTACATGGAGATTAGTCAGAAGTATGACTCGGGCAGAACAATCCAACCCAACTCCCCCCACCCACACTTATACACACAAGTATAAGGGATGATCCCTTGTAGGAAAAGCTTTCTGGTCTTCATCTGGGGGCATGTAATGATTGTCAGGCTGCGTAGGATGTGGCTAATATATCTTCCCAAAAAAAGTTTTGTAACTTTATTAACACTTTTTTATCTCTATGTTCTGTTAGCCGTAAAAACACATCTAGGCAGAAGAAACATTGCAAATGTCTCAAATATTACCTTTCCTATAGAATATTATAGTCTTTTCTAGCCAGATTCTGCAGCTTTTCCCACTGTTTCTGAGTGCAAATTCATCTTCTTCTCGTATGATGCAGTGCTGTGCAAACTCCTTCTCATGCTCCAGGATTTGTTGAGGTTACAGGAGAACTATGAGGTGAGTGGTTTTCACTCAACCTCATAGTTTGAGCCGACGTGTGACAATGAAACTGTCACACGTTGGCTCAATAGATCGGGAAGTGAGCCAACACATACCGTCGCTTGTGCACTTCTCGATCCTGTCCCTGCAGAGGGCCGTGACTGTCACTCACGGCTCCCTGCAGGATTCCCCCCTCTCCGCTCCGATGCTCCAGCGCTGACTGGAGGAACAAATGGGGAGGGGGCGGGTACAGCTGGCTCTGCCTCTAGATAGGCAGAGCCAGCTGTCAATCATGCAGCTGGGTGTATCTCGACAGTAATGTCGGGATCTGTCCCGGCTGCGGTGGTCTCAGTATACCGTGAGCTGTAGCTCGCAATATACTGAGCTTTGGGGTCACGGGAGGAGGCTAGTTTATGTGCTCCCGTGACCCCGAGGAGAACTATGGGGAAAAGCACTTACCCCATAATTCTCCGTTAAGCCACAGTAGGCTCAGAGAGAAAATAGTGTAAGTGTGGAATACAGTGGCCTGTATTTTGTAGACTTACACAGTACTATATGACTATTTTTGGATACCCGACCATTAGCTATATAAGCTTATTGGACATACTATTCCAACACCTTGGGCATTATTATGGACCTGGTCCCTGCTTTCAAGCTATAATAGCCTCTACTGGTCTGAGAAGGCTTCTCTCAAGTTTTTCTGTGTCTGTAGGAAATTGTGCGCACTCAGCCATTTGTAAAGTTAGGTACTGATGCTGATTGTGAAGACCCGGTTCGGTGTTCCAATTCATCGCAAAGGTGTTCAGCATGGTTTAAATTAGGGCTCTTTGCAGGCCACTTTCATTACTCTACACCAGGGGTAGTGAATTAAAGTTCAAGGAGGTCCGGTGGCCAAAATTTTCTTTGAGCAGAGGTCAGAATCACAATCCGGACTGATCGGTCACTCAGTCCGTGTCTGCATCACGGCCCGCCATTTAGGCTGCATTTCTACCAGCAGCTGCGCGGCAAAGCTGCTGGTGTGTTTTCCAGCAGTACTGATGCATTGATCCCAGCGCATTGTAGTACTCTGTAGGCAGGAGGGATGATAGATTTAGTTATTGTCAGATTGTAAGCAGTCTGATGCTGATTTCTAGTCTATGTTCATTTGGTTTCCTCTAATCAATCTGTCATCGTTTGCATCTGTCTGCTGCTAAGTGTACCCTGGTAACAGAGCAGAGCAACCAATGAATGATTGATGAGTAGGTATGTCTTCCCAGCCAATCACTGTGAGGTTATTGGCCAGTGGTGCATGCTGGGGAAGGAGGTAAATACTTGGAGTGGACCATGTGAGCTCTCTCTTCCTCCCCCGGGCCCTGCCTGTGGGGAGGCTGCTATGGACTGTCTGAGCTGGCTAGGCCTGGGGACTAGCCACAGGCTTAAACTTTGGCCTGAGTCTGGACAAGGACTGAAGACAAGGATGAACATAACTAGTGACTTCTTCCTCAAGTACTGATGTGCCAGGTGTTCTTCATGCTGTGAATGGAGACAGCTACCACACCCTGCTACGTAAAGGAGTCTACATCAGCCTGAGTGAGCCTAACCTCTCTCCCTGAAGTTCATCAATAAAAGTTTCACAGCATCATATCTACAGTCTGGACATCGCTTTTATCAGTCACCATAGAGGGCAGTAAGTGCTAATGGGCAAAGTAAATAAAAAATATCCCTAGACAAGAAGATTGCTAAGTTGCAGTAACCCATTTCACCCGACCCTAGGATCAAGTTACCCGAGCCAACTCAGTATGGGAGGAGATGGCAACCAGAAAACTACAAAACCCACCAGCTTGTTCTATGTGGGGGGAGGAGCCACTCCCCTAGCTCTGTAATAAGGAGTCACAGCCTGTGTGAATAAGTATCCTGCAAAGCTGTGTTGGATTGTCATTCATGAGCTCGAAAGCAAGCAAAAGAGAATTGCTGGATTTCTACCTTCTACTACTGCCAGTTTCACATCAGCGGATTTAAAGGTCGCCGCACCCGAGATCACCACCATCCTGAGCTAGCGAGGAGCAGAGGCTACTGATTCCGGCCTGTGGCTGGCCCTGTATACAATGGCAGGTTATGATGCTCTTGGAGTGGCTTGTCCCCACTACCCTGCAGACACTATCAATATTCCTCCCCGGAGTCGTTGTCAACTCTGCGGAGAGCTACTAATGGAAGTGTCCTCTCCAAGCTTACTGCCATGGGCATCATATCTACAGTCTGGACATCACTTTTATCGGTCACCATAGATGGCGGTAAGTGCTAATGGGCAAAGTGTTTGAAAAGTATTCCTATACAAGAAGATTGCTAGGTGTGCTGTATATTTATTATTGAGGTGCACCACAGAGGAAACAAAGGGAGACCCATTCCTTTATTTCTCTGTGCTGCTCCATAAGGGGTGCGCTACACTATTAAAAAGTTGTTTGTTAGAACATTTCATAAACCAG
Source organism: Nanorana parkeri (assembly GCF_000935625.1). Classification (NCBI taxonomy): domain Eukaryota; kingdom Metazoa; phylum Chordata; class Amphibia; order Anura; family Dicroglossidae; genus Nanorana; species Nanorana parkeri. The sequence goes on from NW_017306486.1 coordinate 694,787, forward strand.
TTGCCGTCCGCCCATCGTAAACACACTGGCAGGCGGTGGACTCTTCCCAGTGGGTAGATGTACATGTACGTGCTTTTTTTTCCCCTGCTACCGGCTGTTATATACTGGCTCGGCCAGTTCATCGCTTGTATGACAACATACAGTGTGCGGCCTCCCCCTCAGCTGTCGCGCTCCCCCCACTTTGCACTCTGCTTCATCAGCTTCTTTGGGGGTCCCAAGGTGACATGATGGGTCTTAGAAACCCCTGATGTCTCCATAAAGAGGACCTGTCATTGTATATTAGCTACCACACTCATTTTGTTAGCATAAAGAGGACCTGTTTTAAGTATAAAAAAGTCTCATAAAAAAAAAGTCAGCCGTGCAAGCACATATAAACGGAAATACGCATTGGGTGTGCCTACATGTTAAAACAACGATTATGCCACACATGTTACATATCGCCGCAAACGTGGGAGTGTGGGAAATAATTTTAGGGTGATTAATTACTGATAACACTAAACTGATGAGTCATAAAAGCTTTTAAAGCGTCGCCTATGGCCAATTTTAGGCATGGTAATGTTTTTGCGATTTCGCAGGCCCATGCAATTTGAAGCTTGACATCTTTGGTGTCTATTTACCCAAAGTGACCCCATCTTTAATGTTTTACCAAACAATTGGGTACTGATAAATGTTTTATAACATAACATAGGGAAAACAGGTTTTTCATTCAACATTTTCTGAACTTTTTTTTTTATAATGTAAAAAAAAAAGCTCTCTGTCCCCAAAATAGGGTATAAAATTAATTTCAGTACAGCGTTGCATGACGGAATAAATTTCAAAGTACTGCAGCGCTGAATACTGAAAAATAGCCTGGACAGGAAGGGGGTTTAACAGCACGCTCAGCAAGTGGTTACGTTCTATAGCCAAAGTACTGTGTGATTCGGTTGTATTATATCAAGCCTGGCTTCACTGAAATAAAGTACAGCATCCATCAGAGTGCCCCTTACATCAGTTCTCCCTATCAGAGTCCCCCCTTACATCAGTTGCCCCTATCAGAGAGCACCCCTAAGATTAGGTGTCCCCTTCAGAGTTCTCACTTACATTATGTGTCCCCATGAGAGTGCCCCCTTACATTAGGTTGTTAAAGATGCCACCAGCAGACCATATTGTAGTGAAGAACACGTCTGTTTGTTGACGCTTCATGTCAAAACAAATAGCCACGTTTCAGGGGCCACACAGGGTCCCCTTCATCAGGCTTGAAATGACAGGGATACTCGGTATGGATTCTGGAATACATATACCCTTACATTAGGTGTCCCCATCACAGGCCAACTAATAGCTAATTGTCCCTGAGTGCCCCCTTACACTGGTTGTCCCTAAAGTGCCCCTTTAAAATGCTGCTGTCACATTAAAGCTGGTAGGGGATGAGAGGCCGGGATGGGAGGAGCAAGGAGTCAGGGGTGGCAGGAGCAAGGAGGCAGGGATGGGAGGAGCCAGGAGGCAGGGCAGACTTCGGGCAGGGAAGAAAGCTGATGTAATTGGTTGCTAGGAATGCTGAGGTTCTAGCAGCAAATGACTGAGAAATGGGGACCTGCGCTCGGTTAGTAGGCCAGCACATCCACTGTCAGCCAGCCATAACCTACACGGCAATCACAGTCTGGCTAAAACCTGCTGCTCGGTCCATATGCAGAATGGTCTGCCACTTAGAGACCGCTGCTCTACACCAACCTTGTAAAACCATGTCTTTATGGAGCTGGCTTCTTACACATATGGGTTTGATTTACTAAAGGCAAATAAGGTATTCACTTTGCAAGGGAATTTGCACTTTGCAGGGGAAGTTTCCCTTAGCTTAGCGAATGTGGTGAGACGTCACTTTGTAAAGAATACCCAATCATGTGCAAGCAAAATACAACATTTTCTTGAACATTATTGGGTGATGGAAGTCAGCAGATCTTCCCCTCAATCACAAAAACTAAGGGCAAATTCCCAGCTGTGTGCAAATTCGCTTGCAAAGTGAACAGCCTATTTGCCTTTAGTAAATCAACCCCATAGGCACAGTCATATTGGAACAGCTTAAACTGTTGCCACAATGTTGGACGTGCACAATTGTTTAAAACACCTTCATATGCTGTAGCAATAACAGTAACCCATCAGTGGAAATACCATCATTTGCAGAATTGCCCAAATAAAATGGAGAAAAGGAAAATAAAGACATTAAATAGTATAGCTAGATTTTCCATTAGGAATGTGTAAATGTACCAAGGGCCAACACAATGGTTTGAAGGCCCCCAGAGAAGTGAAAAAAATTATATAAACTAATAAATATTTAACTTTGGTATTACTCAGGAATGCACTACTACTCTGTGATGCAGGCTTTCTAAAAGTGGCCACATGGTGGTGCCCGCATTCAAAGACATTCCTTTCTCGTCCTTCGATGAACGCAGGAATTCAGAAACAAGCAGGTTATACTGCCATCTACAGGCAGTTGCGACAATAATTAACAGCAAAATCGTAACTCAGCCCCCCGTATAATCCCTCCTCTACCCAGCATGCCTCAGTTTTTTTTGCTAGTGTCCTAGAAGTTTGGGTATCTTTTCTTCAGCTCAAGGCCAGGGATATTCCTTTTTACAGACTGGAAACACCATGAATGATCCTGTGCCTTACCTGAGAGTGTGTTAGACCTATTCCCCTTTGCAAGGGAATTTGTAACACTTGGTAACACTGCAAAGCAGGAAACAGAGCCTGTGTATGTAATGAATAGTGATGGGCTCGATGTTCGAGTCGAGCGTGAGTTCGACTTAAAACATTGGCAGTTTGTGTGTTCGGCGAGCACACGAACGGTCAGAGCATTCAGCGGGCTGTCCGCCTGAAAAGCTCCCCACAAGGCACTTCGCATTATGAAGCCCTGATTGGCTAAAGCCTTGGAACTGCGAGAGACATGATTAGGCAAAGTTATGATGACTTTGCCCAATCATGGCTCTCCAGTCAGATGCCCTACAACTGTAAACAGTTTGGTGGAGCTAGCTGTCACTGCTAGCTCCGCTTAATTGTTTATATGTTGCCGGCATCTGTCAAAATTACATTATGAAGCGGAAGTTCGTTGCGAATGGCCAGGACGGTCGGTTGGCTATTTTTAAAAAAAATTATTATTTCTATTTATTTTTTATCGTTTTATTGTTTTATTTAGTCGAGTCGTCGTTGTCGTGGACAACGCTGGACGTCGTGATTGACGTTGGATTACGTCTGTGGATCCATTATTTTTTTTTTTAAATAAAGGATTTTTTCAAAAGTCTGGCCTCTTTTTTTACAATTTTATTTAACCCTTTAGTGAATGGGTAGGGGTACAAGTACCTCATACTCATTCACAAGGGGAGGCGCATCTGGGTGCCCCTTTATTAAATGGGTACCCTGATGTGAATAAGCCCCCTGCCAACACCCCCACAACCAACGCCCCAGGGCTTGTGGGGAAGAGGCCCTTGTCCACATCGGCACAGAGACAACTCTCCAACCCTGGAAAAGCACCCTCTCAGTGCCGAGGGTATGTGACCTGGTATCGCAGGGAGGGGGGCTCTCTCTCGTTTCCTCCCCTTTCTGGCTCTGCCAGGCTTGTGCTCAGATCAAGGGTCTGGTTGGGAATTTTTTGGGGGACCCCACGTTTCCCTCCCTATTTTTGGGGGTGGGGTTCCTCCTTAAAATTCCTCCAGACCTTAAGAGTCTGGTATGACTTTAAGGGGGAACCCCACACACTTTGTTTTTTACATGGGGTTCCTCTTAAAATTCCTACCAGACCTTAAGGGTCTGGTATGACTTTTGGGCGGAACCTCAAACTTTTTTTTTTTAAATGGGGTCCCTCCTAACATTCCTACCAGACCTAAAGGATCTGGTATTGTTTGGGAGGGGGGACTGCACACTTTTTTTTTTCTTTTTGAATGTAATTTTTTTCTTTACAAATGTCATTTTTGCTGCAGCAGGTTCGACACATTGTACAGATGTGCCACTTTACAGGCAGTTCAAGGGGACCACCAGGCACGATATTTAAAGGAATTTATCATTTTTATTTTTTCACTTTAAGTGATGTTAAAATCACTTCTCCTTTAAAAACGTTTTTTTTTTTTTAATTTTCATTGATTCATATCCCCCAGGGCAGTACCCTCATACTGTTTTTATGGCCAATAACTTGCATATAAGGCTTCAAAAAGGGGACATTTGATTTTTAAAGTTCTACCTTCTTAGACTTGCATTAAGTACGAGTTCGAATTCAAACTTTTCCCATGTTCTAAAGTTCGAATTTGAACCGAACAGGGGGGTGTTCGGCTCATCACTAGTACTAATGAACAAATACGGCTACCCACAAGAACATTTATTAATTATAAACTATACATTAGGGATGCACCGATACCAGTATTTTGGTACCGAGTACGAATACTCACCCAAATACTCTGTATCGGCACCGATACCAATACTGGTATCGGTATCGGTGCATGCCTACTATACATTAAAACAAGGTTTTTCACTGACACACGTTTGTAGGACATTTAACATTACACTAATCTCTTTTACGCATATACCTTGAAAAAATTTTTAAGGATTAAACATTTCCTTAAAGAGAGGAATTTTAAAAATAATTTAAGTAAAAGCTGTATTTTGCTCTGTGATTTATAAATCAGATGCAATATATACTTCTCATTAAACTATTTCCACAAGGTATTGAAATAAACATAAAATTGAAAGATATCACCATATACACAGCAATGCATTTATACAGTATAGTTGACTGAAGTGTATTCTATAAAAATGCCCTATTTGCTCCAGCAGCTACTGTAGCATTGCTGCTGCATAAACCAAGAGCAAAATGTCTAAAAGATAAAAAGTAGTGATGCATGATGTATAATGTTAATGGGGCTTTTCAGGGCACTTCTTAGCAGTGATTAGATTTCACCCTTGGGCATCATATGGTATAAAGCCATTTATTATGCCTAGTTACTCAAACTTTTCCTACTGAACATATCATCTGGATAATTAGGGTGTATGCAAGGTGCAGAGATGGGTATGTAATGTAGCTTGTTACAATGTAAAATGGTTATATAACTGAAGCGCCGAAAGCTGATACAATGAAAATAATTAGGGAACCTTGAGATCTGCATGTATAAATTAATATATAAAATATATTATGGCATAAGACAAATTATCTATTTCTATTATCTATCTATCTATCTATCTATCTATCTATCTATCTATCTATCTATCTATCTATCTATCTATCTATCTATCTATCTATCTATCTCTTACAGTATATCATTGGCCCAATCTACTAAAGTATAAAACATATGTTAAAGCAGAATTCAATTTGACTAACTTCCTTTGAGCCCAAGTCATGCTGGACCTTCCTCTAGCCTGTGACTGGACAGTGAAAAGAGGAACAGAACAGTGATGAGCTCATCTCTCTGTCACTCTGCTTCATCCTCCTATCAGTATGCTTCTTGTCAGCACAAGAACTGATTGACTTGTTCAGTGGCGTAACAACCGGGGGGGCGCTTGCCCCGGGCGCAGGACTGAGGGGGGGGGGCGCCGTCAATACGCCACTGTTCAATTTCTTCTTCCTCTCACACTCCATCCAGAGTCTGTAAAAGTCGGATACTAGGTCAAATTCATGTACTAACTCTTTTTGCATTGAAAAAAATATATATTTATTGATGTAATAATGATTGCAGAGTTTCTTTTATTTGTATCTATTATACCAGCCTAGAGTTCAGCTTTAAGTGCAATGGGGCATAGTATTGTTGTCTTCTGTAAGCTCAAGCCTACTTTTTATCAAAAATCAAGATGAAGTGCGATATTTTAGCCAACATCAACTTGTCATGTGTTATGACGTTAGTGTGAAAAAATTCAAAAAAGCTAAGAACTGCGAAAAAAAGATCCAGTTATTATTCATTATGGTTCTGTACAAAAATGTCCTGCCTGAGCATGAAGGTATTTGCAGTATTTTCATCTAAGGCCCCATTCACACTGAGCGACATTTACCTCGGCGGATTTCCGCGCGGCCGGGATAGCGCGACTGTTCGGGCGACATTCCAGCGCCAATTGCGCTACCTTCACCCTCGGGCTGCATGCAAAAAAGAAAAATTGCGTGACATCCGCGGGAAAGAGGGTCCTGCACAAGCGACACGCGACAGCGATGTGCGACATGGAGCTGTACAATAGAACAGCTCCATCGAATATCATTGGACGGTGACTTCTCACGATATCGCGCAGCACATTTGCGCGATATTGCGGCGGAAATCGCGCGATTAAGCGCTCTGTGTGAATGGGCACTTATAGTTGCCACCTTTTGGCTTACAGAAATTTAGGGACAGTGCTGCAAAAAGCACAATGTGGCAAATGATAGATATGGCTTTCTAGGTGTGTTTAAATCACTATAGTTTAGGCCCATGTCACAATAGCCATCCTGTCACTGGTGGTAACCTAACAACAGAATCAATAAAAGAGAGGTCTCACATGTTCTAACTGCATCTCTCCCTTACCATCTGAAATGTTGCAAAATTTTGATCAGCGAAGCAGCAGCAATGAAGTGATGCCTCACAGGTTCGGCACAGTAAAGAGCGGGGTGCCGTAGGAGCAAGTGCATGTTTTTTTTTGTTGTTTTCTTAGTGGTCCTGGCATTTAGTAAAAAAAATATATATTTAGACATCACAATCCAACTTCCATCTTCTACATATTAAGATATTAAACTCCAGACCTGCACTGTATCTCTGCTGGCTCAGACTATACCAAGTCTCTGGGGACACCTGGTCTTATCTGGTTTATCCCTATCCTCTCTGAACTTACCTTTGTTTCCAATGCAACATACTGGGGTTTGGTGAGTAATAAATATATTTCACATTTGTACTGTATGTTGATTCAATTGTAAGACCTTTCAACGATCCCAAGAGGAATGCCGTATGCCGCCTACCTCCTACATTAGCTATTTACACTTGCAGCATGTAGCCAAAGCACAACTAGAGCTTAGCAATGGTAAACTTCAGCACCAATCTAAAACATACTTCTTTCTCAACCTGGTGATGCTACCTTGATCTCAAATTATAAGGCTACACTACGCTTGAGCAAACACCTTAAATATTACAAGGCCAAGGAACAATGAAGAACCATTTTCCCACAAGCTGATCAGTGTGACTGGTCTGAATTTGGGGAGACATATGACTTGTGGTGATTTCCTTGAACGATAGGGTGATGCAGCTTGGTTCCACCAGGTCTATTATACATCAGCTAAACTTCATAAGCTAAAACGTGAACTTACTGCCCTCTGCTTCTAAAACTGTGGAGTTATAACAGACTTCCTCCATATCATGGGGTCCTGTGATTGCATTCACACTTTCTGGTCTTAGGTACTGCCTTCATAGAATGACACAAGCTAAAAGCTTCATAGAACCTTACTCTTACGCCCTGCACAGATTAAAGGCACTTTGTGCCAGACAGAACATTACAGCCCCAAAACAAGACCTAGCCACCTCCTTTTTTTTATAGTAGGCACAGTGTTCCTTTCTTTGACATCTTCAATTTTTGTGAACATAAAGCTGATGTGACTTGCCAAAAGGCTCCAGTCCTGTCTCAGCTTTCATTTTCCCTGATGCATTGTAATTTGTCAATATGAATGTCAGCAAATTCCCGTCTGACTTTTTATGTTTTTCTTTCAACAGTGCAGTTTTTTTGAGCCTACTGTCACTCAGAAATTGACAGGTGGTGCGATTAGACACTGATGTACCATGGCCTTGAAGTTCAAGAGTTGTATCTCTTTGGAGCTTTCCTCGGCTCTATCCTTCTGTTGAAACTGTGGTTGATTTTACTCTTGCGGCCACATCCTAAGAGGTTGGTTACACTCTTATGGACCTTAAACTTATTAATAAATATTTTCAACTACAGATGCACCAATAACGATAATGGTATCGGTGCTGAGAGAGAGAGAATTAAAGTGTCCACTGTTTGCGAGAGGTTTGGTAGTAGTGGCTGGTTGCAAAGGTGTGTGCAGAAAGCCTTCAATATACACAGCACATGCTCAGCTACGCAATGATCAGTACATCTACTGGGAATTGTGAGTGAGCTTTTGCTGTGAGGGCACCCACAAAGCACTCTTCTGGTTCTGGTGCAGTTGTGGCAACTCAAGTGTAGTAAACAGCTACAGTGAGCATTATGTGTTCTTCGAGTAGCATAAGCTGAAACGCAGCTGGAAATATGCAAAGAAAGCTAACTAGCCTAATACAACTCCTAATGGTGCATCACAACAGTACTTTATTTCTGAATTATTTTATGGCCTATGTTTTGTAAAGGCGCCTTTACCATTGGATGCAGCTCATTTGGAAACGGTTCCAGATAATTATGCTTAAGTGAATGCAGCTTCTGAAGAGCTAGCTGTAAGCACACATTTTATATTTACAGCCTCTTGTGCTGTAATTGGGAATGTTTCCCACACAGGATAATTATAGCCACTATAGGACAGAAAGGCTGCAGTTTTCTACACAACTAAACACTCACCTGACAAGTAGGAAAAGTTTTTAGAACATTTAGGATAGCCTTCATGTATACCAGATGTTATACTTTGGAATAAAGCAGCAGACCCCCATAAACGGAATGATATCAGAGAAGTCTGTGTACAGTGGGATTTAAAGCAGAACTAAACTCCCCTTCCATTGCTCCTTTACTGGCACCGACATCTTCACCTGGTTTACTTCTGGGTTTGGGATCTTCAACTGTCTTGATTGGCGGGGCCAGAATGACAAATCCTGGGAGTTCATTCATTATTTAATGAGGTGTACCGAGAATGTACAATGAATGTACACTGAGCAGTGTAGAAGAAGATTTTGAACAGGCAGGTAAGACTTTTATTGCAGCAGAGACTTAGCCTGCCTACTAACAGTTTTGTTTTCTTTCGTTTAGGTTTTGCTTTAAAAGGAATGCAGTGGTTAGACTTATTAGTCCACTGGCAATTTCTGTATAAGGGTGCCCACACACCTTACGATAATCGCAAGGTGTGTGGAAGCCGTGCGACCTCTACTACTGTAAGGTCGCACGACTTTAAACTTACGAACATGTTCGAAAACTGGCCGAGCATCATACGACGTTCGGCGGGTGTGTAGCATATTCGTAAGATAAAAGCTGGACGGGCCGGTGTGCGCAAGCGCACACTGCCGGTTCGGCATTGCGGTCATCGGAAGATCCCAACCATCGCAAGACAAAAGTCTTACGATGATTTGGGGTACACTAGAGGAAGGAAGAATAGAAGCGATGGTTGGGCATTTGAACAGGCAGAAGACAGTGGGAGACTCAAACCCGAAAGGGCAATAAACGAATAAAGGTCTAGGAGGTCAGGCACCTCGAGAGATATAATCCTTATAATGATGTGATGAAGAAATGATTGAGTGTATGAATGAGACTGACATGTTAAAGAGTTTGTTTTATTTTATTTGTTTTGACTGTTAATTTTACTATGTTTGGTTTAACGCTGCGCCTCAAGTTGGCAACAGGTGACTAGAATGTTAGGCAGAAATAACTTCTGGCAGAGGTACATTCTACTTCTGTAGCTATACACACAGTCTAGCATATCATTTCGTCTTATTTCAGTAGATACCTATGCACATGATTGAAATTTTCTCCATGATAAGCTATAGCTGTCTGTAATAAGCTAAGATATCTTGGAAATGACGTGAATCTTTTGTATGTAACCAACTTGTGAATGAAACTTTTGGAAATAAAGAAAATGTTATGCTTTATTTCGTTTTTCGGGACCAAAATTCAGTTTGTTTCGGGATTCCGACAAAATTAGTTATCGGTAGTCCAATCGAAATTTCGTTTTGTTTTCGTTTCGTTACATGTTACATGTTTTTTCCCCATTTTTGGGGGCTGGGGTTCCCCCTTAAAATTCCTACTAGACCTTTTCCGTTTCCGGGGCACGCCCCCTTCATCAGGACGTGATGACAGTCGCCTCCTTGCTAAGGCTAAAGAAGAGACAGCTGGGGCGTGATTGGCCCGAATAGTGAGAGCTGATAGGACGTCAGCGTATGGTGGGCGGTGTCATGGTAATGGGCAGACAAGACAAGGCTTGAAATGGGCAACCTCACCCTGAAGAGACACTACAATAAAACCTCAACCACTGACACAGATGCTGCACTACCCAGTGAACCCACGCCCCACCCAGACCCAGCACCTGACGTAGACATTTTGGCGATCCTAGAAGAACTGGCCGACCCCAGCTACCCAGCAGAGTTTCTCCTTGAGAATTTATGCAGCCCAACGTACAAACACACCTCTTTACACCCCCCGTCCAAGTTTTATCCACTCAAATCTAAAGGAGCACACATTGAAACTTTTTACCAAGTAACATACACAGATTTCATCAAACTTTGTGATCCTCCGCAAATTAACCCCGGACCCAAACTGACTAGCCTGACCAAAAAAACTAAAAAAACGAAGACTACCAACCTGTCCTACCATGAACGCAAAGCCCTCAAGGAACTGACCAACAACACTCTTATCTCCATCCGACAAGCGGACAAAGGTGGAGGAATTGTCATCCAAAACCGCGACGATTACACAAAAGAGGCCCATAGACTATTGTCAGATACCACCACTTATCAGAAACTCAAAACTGACCCATTACCCCAATTTTTGAACGACTTAAAACCCCTGATTGAGCAAGCGTTTCACGAAAAGATTATCACCAAAAAAGAGAAAGCAGTACTATGCCCCCCCTCAACCCAAAACACCCTTTTTCTATCACCTCCCCAAGATCCACAAAAACTGCACCACACCTCCCGGGCGCCCAATCATCTCCAGTATTGACAGTCTCACTAGTGGCCTCTCCCGATATGTAGACCAGTTCTTACAGCCTATTGTTACCACCCTCCCTTCCTATCTGAGAGACTCCGGACAGTTAATCGATACATTACAACATTACTCCTGGGAGCCCACATTTCACTGGGTCTCCCTTGACGTTTGCTCACTCTACACCTCCATCCCCCACGAAGTAGGACTCCAGGCCTTGCAACACTACCTGTCCCGAGAATCTGAACTCCACTACAAACAAACGCAATTCATCCTCAATTCCACCAAGTTTACCCTTGAACACAACTATTTCACCTTCCTAGAGGACTTTTACCTCCAGATCCAAGGCACAGCTATGGGGGCTAACTATGCCCCCAGCTATGCCAACCTTACTATGGGATTCTGGGAGGAACACCACATCTGGCACAATAACCCCTTCGCCCCAAACACCTGATTTTCTATGGTCGCTATATCAATGATATCATCATCATTTGGGACGGTCCACTTGACACCATCAATGACTTCGTCAAGCACTGTAACTCCAACCCCTCAGGACTCAGCTTCACATATGTCACAGACAAATCCCTCCTGGTCTTTTTAGACCTTGAACTTACCCACCTCAACACCAAAATAATTACAAAAACACACTTTAAACCCACTGCCGGTAACTCCTACCTCCACTACAAAAGTTGCCACCACCCCCTCTGGAAGCGGAATGTCCCGAAAGGGCAATTCTGGAGGATCAACAAAAATTGCACAAACAAAAAAGACTACATTCTACAAAGCAAAGTACTGAAAGACAAATTTGCGGAAAAAGGGTACCCCAAGAACCTCATTAATAAAGCCTGCGACCATTTCATTACTAACACCTCAACACCAAGAGACAACAACAATAAAAAAAGCGAACGCCAGTCCACCAACCCGGTCCGTTTCATCACCCCTTTCAATAGTAGATATAAGGCCATCGAAGCCATTCTCAAGAAAAATTGGCATTTATTACTCTGTGACCCTGCGCTGGGCCCTTTGCTACCACCCAAACCCTCCGTAATTTTCAGAAAAGCTCGGAGCATCAAAAATATAGTGGCCCCCAGCAAACAGTCCACCCACAAACCCGAACAAACACAGAGACTCACTTTCAGCAAGAGAATTGGTGTCCACAAATGTAAGAAACGCCAATGTCTCACATGCCAGTTCATCTCGCACGGCCAGTCCTCTTTCCAAGATAGCTCTGGCGCTAAATACCCCATCCCACAATTCATAACATGTGCCCATGACCATGTTATCTATGGCCTACAATGTTCCTGCAACCTCCTCTACATAGGTCGTACCATCCGACCCCTCCATAAACGCATAGGTGAACATAGAAGGTTCATCGAAAAGGGGTGCACAGAACACAGTGTCCCACGCCACTTCCTCCAGAAACATCAAAAGAATACTGAACACCTAAAAGTCTTTGCAATTGAACAGATTTCTGCCAAACTCGCCCCTCCTGAAAGATTTCACCTCCTGTGCAAACAGGAAACCTACTGGATTTACAAATTAAAACACACTTTCCCCCCATGGCCTTAATGAAGAACTTGAAATTAACACTTTGCTGTAAACCTCCCCTTTCCCTTCCTCCCCCCCCCCTGTTTTTTTCGCCCCCACTACCATAATTCCCCCACCCACTCAATCAGATCATCCTGCAACCTTCTCAGGGTTCCCTCCATCTTCACTGTGCTGACACACATTATTATGTTGTTACACACTCGGTTCTCAATTCACACAGTCCATTGAACCATCACACTTTATTGTGATGGTTACATTCTGCTAGTGTTTAACTTTGTCCCCACCCTCACCCTGTAAGCATTCGTCCTGCACCAAGACGGCAGGTATACCTCTTCACACTTGCCGTCCTCCACGTCACCCCATCTCCGCCCCATTTCCCCACCCCTCTCAACAACTCCTCCCACCTCCTCACGTTCAAAAACCGGCCTTTCTCCCGCCATTTGCCCCCTTCACTCAGTGGCTTGAAAAAGAAGACCCGCTCTTCGAAACGCGTAGCCAGTTCAAACACCTGCACCCACCACCTCCGCCACTCGTTCCCACCCGTTGTACCTCACGGACACACCGCTCGCTGTTTCGGGTTTGCCGCTCGTGCCCCCGAGCGGGGTAGTCTCAACCCGACCTCAACATCCACCTCCAGGCTATCTTCCTCATTATTGTTTTTCCCCGGACATTCCCGGCCTGACAGCATCAACTGTTCACCGCGGCCCCCCCACACACACACAGTTCTCAGGCACACATCCACTAGCAGCCAGCACGTTTTAGACTGCTAGTTTTTCTCCCAAACCCGAGCCGCCCCCCCCTCAGATCCCAGCCACACTAAACGTCTGACCCAGATCCCCTTTGACATCGTAGTCTTCCCAGCACCAACAATTTACACATCAGCCTGCCCACCACCACCAGCAACCCTGGACCCCCAATTCATCCAGACTTCGCCGCTGACAACGCGCTAGTACCCACACCCTGGTAAGTCTCATTCGATTATTCCCATATTATTATTTTTTCTTGCTCAGTCACTACTTGGTAGTGCGCTTCTGTATTTTTATCTTGAAATGGACACCTGACTCGCGGCCAATCAATGCTGTGTAAAACCGAAGGCTGTACACACAGGATGCCTAGTGAATAATACGTCCCTGTTAGTAAGAACTTAAAGCTGCTGTCAATTCTGTGTAAATACACAGGGGGGATAAAAAGGGGGACTGCCATCACTCCACGGCACTTACCACATAGAAAAGCATAGCATGTACGCAACTATGCATGGAACCATAATGAATAAAAATTAACAATATATAAATAAATAAGTTAGGAGAAAACCTCCATTCACATAAAATCATGATAATATAAAAACATATAATAAACATTAACCACATAATGAGTGACCCTAGCAACCACTTTAATGTTTAAAAATGTATATGGTAAGTGGTGTGTGTGCAGGGGGAGCATGAATCTGTATGATATGTGTGAAAATACAAGGGCTCAGTAGAGCAGGCTGGGGCAGGTGGGCAGAAGGCAATGAGATTGGGAAATAAACGACCTATGAACTGGGAGGAGGTGGGCTAAGATGAATTCAATTCAGACATCCATGTAGCGGCCAATTCTAGTACAAATGCGGGTCAAAGTGAAGAGACCAATTCTAGACCCTCATTAAGGCCTGAAGGATAGAGGCTATTGAGGGAATAGATCCAAAAGGATTCTCTTTGGAAAAGCCTCTTGAATCTGAGGCCTTCATCCAGATCATCAGCAATCATCTCGATCCCAAAGACCTTCAGACCCTCAGGATTAGATTTGTGAGCCTCCAGAAAATGGCGTGGGACCGAATGATCATCAGCCTTTTTCAAGATTTTTCTTTTATGCTCTCCAAATCTAACTCTGAGGGTTCTGATTGTGCGTCCTACATACAGCTTGCCACAGGGGTAAATGATGCTGTAAATAACATAGCGCGACGCACAATTAATGAATTGTTTGATGGGAAACTTCTGTCCCCCACCGTAGGAAATATCTTTCTTCCTGTGCCACAAGAATGGGCAGGCACCGCAGCTGTGGACATTACATTTAAAGCACCCCGATTGTCCGAAGAGACCTATACCTGAATTGATTGTTTTGGTAGATTTTAACCTACTTGGGGCTATTAGACTGCAAAGGTCCTTGGGTTTTTTATAAATGATATTTGGAAAATTTGGAAGAGATTGTTTTAATATTGGATCTTCTTTAAGTATACGCCAATGGTTTTTCAAGATTTTGGAAATCCGAAATGCTCCATCATTGAACTGTGTGCAGAAATTTATTTTGTACGAGTTCTTGTTGGTCCGTACTTTTTTGGGGGACGGTCACTAGATGTTTTCTATAGGCATCCAAAATAAGTGTGTTCTACCACCAAACCATATTTCCACTAACAGGTATTACTGTAGAGTATATCTGTTATTTTACCACCTAGACACAAATGAACAAATGAGCATTTAACCCTTGCAGTGCAGGGGTAGCCCCACTGCAAAGGTTAACAAAAAAGCAATTCTTGGAGTTCTTCATTAATGGTGTGGCCCCTACAACAACCTCTTTGAT
>NW_017306486.1:709746-728045 GCF_000935625.1 Nanorana parkeri
CGATCATCTTCTTCTTTACAGTAATTTTTCAGGAGTCCCTACAGTGCTCGTGACGGTCTCTGATCCAGTACTGACTGCTGTGTCCTCTGTGTCCAGGGCCGTCTTTAACGCAGGGCAAAAGGGGCAGTCGCCCAGGGCCCAATCATTGTTGTGGGGCCCAAAGCAGCTGCCCCTTCAGCCCACATAAGCAGTGGCGGAACCACCGCCGGTGCGGGCGCACCAGGGCCTCGGGCCTCTAGGGGGCCCAGCACAGTCCCAGCGCCGGATCGGTATCCAGCGGCCAGCAGGCCCCCCATCTCTAATGGGTGGGCCCAAGAAATTGTTTGCCCAGGGTCCAATCAGTATTAAAGATGGCCCTGTCTGTGTCCCACGATGTCTGTCCGCATGCACGCTCCCGGCTGCGTGCATTGACTTACACTGTGTCTCTCCTCTTCTCCCAGCCGAAGATCTGCGCCGTCCCCTTCATCCTGCACGGCCGCTCAAGAATCTTTAGATCTTCAGACGGGACCGAGTGGCGAATGGAGGGAGGTACTGACAGTCAACTGGGAGGATGGGTGGTCCTGGGTATGCCATGCTCATGTAGAAATTGCCAGTGTTAAAATGCTGGTGACCACATAAAAGATGCTGCATCACCAGGGAGCCTTGTAGCCCATATGTGGCACTACTGTAAAAGGTGACAATGCTGTTTTAAATTTATAAGGACCAGCGCTGTCAGCCTACAACAGGAAAAGCCCCTGGCACATTGAAACTGATAGGATCAATAGGTGTGTTGGACAGAAAACAAGGGCATGAAGCTGAAGATAAAGGACTTTTTTACTTTACAATGAAATGTGTATATTTTTGCCTTTACGTACAAAATAAATAACATTCAAGAAGTATAATAAAAGAAGTCCATCAGCACAACAGATCTTTTCTAAGCCATCTTAATCATCAGATTCCTACACTCCAACAGCTCGGTGCTTCACAGATTCACCATAGACAATTTCAAGAAATAATCATTTCTCAATCGATCAATATCATGAGAGACATTTTACAAAAACAGATCAATCATAGCGCATGTAAGCAATGAAAGGAACTCTTCAACCTGAAATTGGAAACTGACTTACTTTAACAAAAGAAACATATTGTTGTAACACAGGACATTATACAAAAATCGGACAAGTGTATGATGTGCAGGTAAACTGGCAGAAAAAAATGATGAAGTACTACAGTAAGGTTTATTCTAATCTGCCCTAGAATGGAAGTGTACCATGCATTTTACACTCGACTCCTTAGATAGATATCCCACTGTGAGAACTCAGCTGTGTTGTCTGCAAAAGCCAATCTCTGCACTCACCTTTACATTACTTGAATAGAAGAGGCTGGTGATGTCACATGGGCCATCTACTTCAAATTTTCCCACATTCTGGGACACAGATAACTTTTCCCTAAACCATCAAAAACTAAAAAAAAAAAAATGTTATGGCTAGATACACTTCTAAGGGCTTGTCCACAACAACCTATATGCCTATATGCTAAACCTAGCTACTTTAGTGTGTTGGGTCCATAGCTTCACAGAGAAGAGGCTGCCCTGCATTGGAATATATTCTGCCCTTTCTTCCTATTAGAATGTTCTCTGTTAGTACTTAACCTCAGCAGCACAACTGAGTGGCTCCTTGTGCTGATTTTCCCTCTTCCGCTGTATAGGAGCCTGCAAGAGGCTGATACCAGGTCAAATTTAGGTACTCACACTGCTTGCATTTAAAAAAAATACTTTTAATGATGTATTGATAGATACAAATCTAAATTAACTTTGTCCTGGAGTATGTCTTTCAAAATGAAACCAATCAGAGCGCAGTACATGTACTGATTGGTGCACTTATGATCTAGCTGTTTACAAGAGCTTTTTTAAATAAGCATAGTTACACTATTGCAGTTTTCTTTTCCTTTGGGAAGTTGAGTAAAAAATGAGGGCTTATTAAAGAGGATCATGTTAAGGATTTATCATAAATGCTTCCTCAAAGTACACTGCCTGACCAAAAAAAAGTCACACACGCTAATATTTTGTTGGACCTCCTTTAGCTTTGATTACGGCACGCATTCACTATGGCATTGTTTCCATAAGCTTATGCAATGTCACAACATTTATTTCTATCCAGAGTTGCATCCATTTTTTTTACCAAGACCTTGTAGTTATGATGGGAGAGTCAGTGCTGGCATGCTTAAACTATTTTCTAGTCTGTGGAGGACTTGCTGAAGAAGAAGGGGGCACTGCTGCAGGAATTTCTGCTGCCATCTTGCAGCATTATCAGCTAAGTGACACCTTCCAGGGCCATGTATTTAGACAATGGACACATCCCTGCCCCTCCCCCAGATATGAAGACCATTAAGGATTTGTATGCCAAAATGATTGGTTAAACCCAGAATTGTTTTTATTTTCACCATAACTTTTCCTTTATACTTGCTTTTCAAAATAGCAAACAAGATAATTAAGATATATCTGTACATCAGATCAAAAAGAGGGACAACTGAGGAGGAAAGAGGGACAGGGGATTTGGTTCCAAATAAGGGATATTTATCACCCCACTGTGACGTCATTGCGAATGCAGCACCTACCCCCTCACCCTAGTGAGATGCTCCCCTTTTCAGTGTTGTGGTAGTTTTCTAGGCTTTCTGATACATAGTGCATCTCCTGATGGGACTTTCTCTGTAGTTTACTTGATATAGTTGGTTAATTTATCACACTTATAGCATCCCTGCACATTATTGTATTTAAAGTGTATGTAATGTATGATCCCTAATGAGGTACAGACCTTCTGTTATGGGGTTGGAGGAAGTAACCATTAGACTACAAGTGTGGTGATATTATCACCCGAGTACAACGTACTCCATTGAGAACTGCAGCAGTAGAAGATGGGACTTGAATGGATTGACGCTACTGTGAGGGCGGAGCCACTTACAGCTGTGCCGAATTAAAAATATACTGAAGCCTGCAGGGAGAAGTATTCTGCTATTTAGGTAAGTAGGGGAGAGGTTAGAAGGTGGTGGGTCACAGAATGACACCTTGTCACACCCTAAATATGGGTGTAACATGGAGCAAGGTATGAAATGTGTGCTTAATGTTTAAGTTCTCTCTGTGAACTGCAACCCCCCCCCCCCCTCCCCCCCATGAGAGGGGAGGTGTTCTGTTGTTTTAGCACACTTTCTGTCCTAGAGTGACAATGTTGCTTCTTCTTTTACACAGTACAGTAAGGGAGCATTGTCACCAGAATTGTGTCACAGGAAGTGTGTTACAAACAGGTTTACCAGGTAAAAATAAAGGAAAAAGTCTGAAAACAGAAAACAAATGCAGCCACCACATCTAAGGACTGGTAATCTGCAATATAGACACTCCTCGGTTTACGATGAGGTTATGTTCTGATAAACCCATCAAAAGGCTATTGTAAACAGGGGAGTGTACTGCAGCATGCTGTACTGCCATGGTCGAAAGCAGAAGCAGAAAAAGCAGCAGAAAGTACAATGGGGAGCAATATAGCCAGACTGCTATTGGCTATTTTAAATTGCAATAAGAGGCTGGCTATTGAAGCCCCACCCACTAATAGGAGGAGTGGACCTGAGAGAAAAAGTGCTCACTCAGGTCCGCTCCTCTTCTCAGTGGACGGGTGTAATAGCCAGCCTGCTATTAGGTATTGCAATTTGAAGAGAGTCAATAGCAGTCTGCAGAGGCAGGTCTTTAATTAGGCAAATTAGGCTGTTGTCTAGGGCCTCGTGCTCTCAAGGGCCTTGCGGCCGCCTAATTTTCCCAGCATTACCTTGCAGGCACAGCCAGGCAACCTTCTGAGCTCTCAGCCCTGTTGCTGTCAACCTGAGAACTCATCCGATTCCTCCGTCTATCCACTCTGCCTTCTGGAGCTCCACCCACCAGCCAATGAGGAGAGGCGCCAACTGTCCCATTCACCGCACGAGGATCTCAATCTGGCTGGAAAGACGGATTTTATCGTCAGAGGCAGTTCACATGGTTGGCACGAGACATGGCCTGCACTGCCCTGGTTGCACCCAGCACGCACAGTCCTGGTGAGAAGCGGCCTGCACAGCCCAGGTGAGACCCGGTCCCGGCCCACACAGCATTGGTAAGACCCCATGGAGCACTGGTGAGACCCTACAGAGCCCTAGTGAGACCCCACAGAGCCTGGGTGAGACCCCCACATAGCTCTGGTGAGACCCTACACCAGGGATCTGTGGGGTCTCACCAGCCTGGTTAGACCCCACAGGGCCCCAGGGAGACCCCACAGAGCCCTGGTTAAACCAGGGCTCTGTAGGGTCTCACCATGGCTCTGTAGGGTTCTGTAGGGCTCTGCGGGGCCTACTATCCAGGCTGGTGATACCCCACATAGCCCTGGTGAGATCCCCACAGAGCCCTGGTTTAACCAGGGCTCTGTGGGGTTTCACCAGGACTCTTTGGGGTCTCACCAGGGCCCTATAGGGTCTTACTAGCCTGGAAGGAGACCCCACAGAACCATTATGGGCCTGAGTGGGGCCTCATGTTTAAGTTTCGCCTTAGGCCTCGCAAACTGTAGAACCACCTCTGCCAGTCTGGCTATTGCTCCCGGCATCTTTCATTTATCTGTTGGATGCGGAAGCTAGCCAGCAAGTGAATGGTTTTACAGGGGAATCGAGGCACCTCGGGGATGGTTGCTTGAGTGTTACCATTAACTCTCAAGCAACCAGAAACTACAGTTATCGGGCACCTACCGATCCCCGTGGGTGCTGATTAACTGGGAGTTTACTGTACAGTACTATACAGTAAATTCCATCATAAATGCAAAAGATCATAACTCGATCATTTGCAACCCGAGGTGCATCTGTATAACATTTCTGTTTTTGAGTTTAGATACACATTAAATATAAAAACAACCAAAACCTAAAATGTTTACAAACAATCCTGAAATGTTACAGAATTGCCTCTATTTATTTCTAGTCAAAGCTCATCCATGTCACCCTGCCTGCAGTCAAAATATTTTATTGTAGTTTTAGACCTAAAAGGAAAAGGGTTAACATCTCTGTTAGGTTTATATTTGTGTCTGTGACCCCACTGAAGAGCTTTTAGAAGGAGCAGTTGTCACTGAGACAGGAAGGCACAGACAGTAATAAAAACATTGTCATACGTCCTAACCCTTCCACACTCGACAAAAAATATTTTTATTGTATCACCATTGGAGGTTTTTCTATCCTTATCCTCACAGGAAGTAAGGGAAAATCCCTGGAATAGGGACAAGTAATAAAAACCTGACAGAGACTCTAACCCTTTCCAGCTCCAACCAACACAACAATAACATGGTGTTGGACTTTAAGTCATCAAGCAGGCCCTTGGTGTCCTCACTTACAATGCAGGACTACTAGCCCTACATTTTATGGGATGAAGGCAGAGTGCCAGTGACTAACAAACTGGCTTGGGTGCACCAGTTATGCAGCTGGAAGGAAGCCTGAGGAAGCAAGGGAGGCATAGTTGCTTTTTATGTTCCCCTAGACAAAATACGTATTCCTGAAGTTTAGCCTTAAATTATATCTAAAGACTATTTTTGGGGTTATAACACCTGGCTGCTGGCTCCTGTGAGCCCTTTTTTGAGTTCTTAACTCCAGGAGTCAGAAGTGGGCTTCTCGATTATCTGATCACTGTAATTAGTTGTCATAGCGGTCCCATGATTTGGAGCTGGTCCTATCAGCTCTTGATTGTAAACAGTGGCTGGGAGCTGGGTGTTGGTGACAGCCCAGTCACAGTGCTGGGAGCACAGGGGTTGAAATCCTATCTATTTTTTTGTTGTCTGTGCCCCTACATTTTCAACACTTCCTCAGTTTATCCCGAGCTTTCTCATTTTTTTTTAGGAACCTTTATAATACTTTTTAGGTCTTAGGGAACCCCTGATAAACCAGTTCATTGGGACTAGGTGGAATAAATGTTGCTGACATTGGTTGTCAGTGGGAGAAACCCTCTTACAATACTGGTCAGAAAGCCAACCTAACAGACCGCTAAAGGGATCACTGGTGTTTTGCCATTGGCCCTGCCAAATAACATTGGGCCTTGAACTAGGCCCTTGAACTAGACAGTTCAGCCACAGCCCAAGGAGCCCCAAGGTAATTCTGGAGGGACCCAATGGTTTCACATAGCCCTGGACGAGAATGGCTCGTCTATCTTACCATTAAAAAAATTTTTTTGTCTAAACATGGGAGATCCATTCATAAGACCTCATTAAAAAATCAAGAGGACTAGCTAAACTCTTTAGATAGCACCACACTATGATATGACGGTAGGTACACTATAAATGTGGATGGTTTGCCAAGAGCAGCACTAATCAGAATTTAGTCTGGATTCTTCTAGTAAAAGTATCTGATGGGTGATATTAGGAACAGCGTCACTTTTCCTTCAGCTCAAGTTTTTTTATATCAGTCCAGATGCCAAACTAAGTTGAACATAAGTTGCCTGGCAGGGTGCATTATTAAGTGTCAGGTGAAGTCCACAACCAACACTCAACAAGGTACAGCTAAAGATATTGGTAAGGTGAATTGATTGCGTTATATTGATCATTGGTGAAATAGTTCTTTGAATAATAAGACAAAAGTTAACATTTATGATATCTGAGGAATATGAACTTTTTTTTTTCCAAAAACTGATCGATATTTGACCCATATAATTTTCATGAATACACACAAAGCACAATAAAGCTTTAATGCTATTAGATGTAACACCTCAAATGATACATTTTTATGTCTTTTATCACTTTTTTGCATATTAAACATTCGTAGCAAATATTTACATCTCTTTCGCATTAAACATGTTGCAATTTAAAGGATAATATTTTGTATCACCTAAAAGAGAAGCAGTATTTGTTCCCCTTCTGCAACACAGTTTGCTGCCTAGTAACTACACTTGATTGACAGTTACATGCTCATTACAAGTGTGAAAGGGAGGACATTGTTACAAATGGGAAATAGGAAAAAAAGATGATAATTTCAGCTGTCAGATTGCTGTATAGGGATAATAAAGTATGACTGACACCTTCAATAAAGATAAAACAAAACAGCACAGAAAAATAAAAGCACCCTATAGGGCTGACTTCATATTAAAGAATATGCAATCGTTTTCATCCAATAATGAAACACAAGTCATAACTGTGAATAAGCGCAGTGTTAAGTAGCTTCTCTAACACTATCAGACATATTCAGTAATCCAGTACAAATGATGTGCTCAATGCAATAACCCATAGCGACCAGATTTAGAGTTTTCTGCGCGCAGATAGGACATGATTTATGACCGGAAGCTATGGGTTTCTAAACTCATCATTACATATTGCGTTTCTTTATTAAATAGGATTTTATGAGGTCGAAGAGATTTGATTCCCAGAGACAGTTTGCTGTTACTACAACATGCTGGACAACTATCAGAACCTAAGAACCAATGGCAACAGGTATCCAACCATCCATCATTCCTGAGCAAGGTCACCATGGATGGTTCTGCAGGTGGTCCTAGTGTATAAAGGTTTATGTACTGTTACAGTGGAAGCATTTATACCTTGCGTCTTTTGGCTGGAAGCTTGCTAGTACTAACCAGCCATGGGAAATACATGATGATTTAATATAGGTGTTGGCTATCATTTCCCTACCTTCAGCAGGTCTGGGCTTGCGGCTCTCTCTTTCTTGTAGCACAAAGGCAGGTGAAAATGCTAGTGAGATGCTAAGATGCTGGTCCGTTACCCGGCTTAGCACTGGCTTCTTTCAATCTGCTCCAGCAGCCTGTATTGAGTCGAGTGTCTCATTTCTTATCTTACTGCAGGGGGAGCATGTGCATGAGCAAGGGAGACAGGGAGGGAGCGATGTAGTCAACTGGAGGGAAGCTGCAAGACAAGAAAAAGAAATAAAATCAGCCAAGACAAACGCAACACTCAAGCACAGCATAAGAGCAAAAGGGATGAATCCAAGGGCAGTGATCAAATGAAGAACAAACATTGAAATACCTCTGCCTGCATGCAGTATGATAAAGACGGATCAGGAGTAACAGTAAAAGCATATATTAGAACACATTTGTGACTGATGATTTTATTAGGCGAAACCCTTATTACAACCTGCACTCAGTTATACTGTACTGTGTATGCCCAGCCAAAACATATATTATTAATAGTACAATTCTAATTCTTAAGCTGGGTTCACACAGAGAGAGTTTTGTACAGAAGTTTGTATGAATTTGTTATTTAATTATATTATTATTATTTTATTTTGTTTTGTTTTATATCCCTGTATCTATGTTAAAACCTAAATAAAAACAAATTTAAATAGAAGTTTGTATGAATTTGTTATTTAATTATATTATTATTATTTTATTTTGTTTTGTTTTATATCCCTGTATCTATGTTAAAACCTAAATAAAAACAAATTTAAATAGAAGTTTGTATGAAAAGCGATTTGATGAATGTCGTTCTAAATTTAGTTTGATTTTAACATTGAATGTTGGTATGAAGGGAGTTTCTTAAATGAAATCCACATTCTCTGTTCAATATTCGCTCATTCGAGAAAAATTTCCCATCCTGCTTCTTTGTTTTTCATCACTACAGTCAAAATCAATCGTCATTTTGAATCCATTAACTATTTTCAAAAAATTGGGCAACTATTACGAAAACATATTTCTGACCAAAATTCTAACTGTGCATAACAGGCCTGACTGAGTGAATGCCCAATATACCCTTCATTCCCACATACATTAACACACTACACAAACAATTAAAATTAACAAGTTTATATAAAATTGGAAGTGAATGGCCTCAGCAATCTACAATGACAACAACAATAACAGAACATTACAAGCAAAACCCGTACATATACCCTAAACCCTTCCAAATAATATAGTATACAACGTATAAAGTGCAACAAAATTAAAATGTGTAACAAACCAGTGCTGTCTAAGGTCCCTGACAAGTGCCTAACATCCCCCTCTCTCTTACGGAGGGCTGTATCATGACTCTGAAACAATGTATCATTCACCTGTAATAGCCACTAAGTGGCTATGCACATCAGTTCTCCTCCCGGCTACTGAAACTGTTCAGCCCCAGTAGCCACACCATCTCTACCTCCATAAATTCTATTTTCCTTCTGTGATGAACCAGACCTTGATCATAAAAATGATGGCACTACCAGGGACCCACCTCTATGGTAAAGACGTTTAAAAGCCAATGGAAATAATCTAACTAAAACCCATGTATCCCTCCTCCTGATGCCACATTTGGTGGCAACTAACTATTAAAACAGAAACCAACCCTTATTGCTAATGAAGTGTGGGTGGGACTTACTCCTCTTGCTCTGCCACCACAAAATGGCTCTCTGCCTGCTCTAGCTTAAGAAGTCTACCCTCAATCTCCTCCCACTGAAGATAGCCCACCTTCCAACTTCCATCAGGTTTTACTACTATCCTGGGCTCTGTTGGTAAGATTTCCCCGCACTTGTGTTCCTGATGACCCAATGAGGAAACATCTTCAACAGCAACACTGAAATAAAAATCTGACTAGCCTTCTCCTATTCTATATAAAAAGTAGTCTATCAAAACTGTCTATCACCAGTACAGAACTAAGGGGAAGTCTCTCTGACAGAACCCCTGATAGCATTAAAAACACATCTGGGCTTCTAATCCTTCCACTTTAACCAAAACTGGAAAAAAACCTCATTTATTACCAGACAAATGCTTTAAAGATGGAGTCTAGGCAGATGAATGGATTTATGCAGCTTTGTAATAATTACTACATCATTACATCTATTTTTTAAATGCAAGCAGTGGAAGGACCTGGCATCAACCTTTTGCAGTCCCTATACAGTAGAGCTGGAGTATAACAGGAATACACAATACAGCAATGCAAAATACCACTGCCTATATAGGACTACAAATCCCAGCAATAAATTATATAGCAATGCAAAATACCAAGCTAAAATCTTTACAAATTAGGTAATTTTAAATTAATATAATTATTGAATATATTATACACTTTTAAATACAGAGCATGGTTGTATTAGCAGGGTTTATTACTAATGTATCCTTCTCTCAACCACAGCAACCTACATGATAACTTAATATATTTTGAGATCTTCCCATTTTGGGTGTAAATATTCACATTCATGAATAAATACAGTATGTATCTGGTGTGGGATCCCTCCTTAACTTCAGAAAGGCCCCTGGCCACCTTTGATTTGCTTTGAAAGGCCTCTGCCCACCTTTGCTCAGATGGACAGCCTGGGGGGCATTACTGAGGAGCTAAAAGATGAAAGTATCAGTCATTGAAGTGCACATGTGGAATAGAGGAAGATCTTTCCTCTGACCACCTCTGGGTTGTCACTCCACCACAGAGCCATAGGTAGCTCCTTTTACGCCCAAGGCAAGAAAAAAACCGTGCCCCCCAATGGCCGTGTGACGTCACCCAGCGCCATGCACGCGTGGCGTCATATAATGTCATGCGCCCCGCCTCCAGGATGTTTTTTTAAAGATATTTTTTATTTATTTTTATTTATTTATTTTACAGGGTGGGGGGGGGGTCATTGTGGTAATATTAGGGGTCTAAACATGGTACAATGTGTGTCCCCAGTTATTTATAAACACTGGAGTGATCAGCTGATCGTTCCAGCTTTTGTTCTGCATAGAGGATAGGTACATATCACTGATATGTACCGATTCTCTGCAACTCGGCCATGCACTGCTCTCCCGGGCAGAGGCAGCCAGGATCCGAGGAGAAGGGAAGGAAGCGCTTTCTTCACTAGTGATGAGCCGAACACCCCCTTGTTCGGTTCGAATTCGAACTTTCGAACATGGGAAAAGTTCAAATTCGAACTCAATGCAAGTCTATGGGGGTAGAACTTTGAAACGTTTTTGGCCATAAAAAGGGTATGATGATTCGGGTACTGCCCTGGGAGACAGGAATCTGAAAAAAACACTTTTCAAAAATAAAAATTTTATAGGAGCAGTGATTTTAATATCACTTAAAAGGTAGCAATACAAATGAAAAATTCCTTTAAATATCGTGCCTGGGGGGTTCTCTTAAACTGCCTGTAAAGTGGCGCATCTGTATGATGTATAGAACTTGCTGCAGCAAAACTGACATCTGTAAAGAAAAATTACTTTTTTTTTGAAAGCGTGCGGTTCCCCCTCCCAAACAATACCAGACCCTTTAGGTCTGGTAGGAATGTTAGGAGGGACCCTATTAAAAAAACAAAAAAAATAAAACAAAAGTGTGTGGGGTTCCCCATTAAAGTCATACCAGGCACTTAAGGTCTGGTAGAAATTTTAAGGAGGAACCCCACCCCCCAAAATGGGGGGGGGGGGAACGTGGGGTCCCCCCCTAAAATTCCATACCAGACCCTTGGTTCGAGCACAGGACTGGCAGGGCAGGAAGGGGGGCAGCAAGCCCCCCGCAAAACCAGGTTACATGCCCTCGGCACTGGGGTGTGCTTTTCTAGGGTTGCCCCTGGAAAAGCACCTTGTCCCTGTGCCGATGCAGACAAGGGCCTCTTCCTCACGAGCCCTGGGGCATTGGTTGTGGTGGTGCAGGCAGGGGGGCTTATTCACATCAGGGTACCCCTTTAATAAAGGGGCACCCAGATGGCCCCCCTTGTGAATGAGTAAGTGGTACTTGTACCCCTACCCATTCACTAAAGGGTTAAATAAAAGATTAAATAAAAACACTTTTTGACTTTAATCAAAAAATACTTCATTTGAAACAAAAACACAAAAGGATTTTTGACAAGTGCTTTATTAAAAAAAAACAAAAAAAATTGATCCATCTTTGTAATCCTAAGGTCAATCACGATGGCCAGCATTGTCCACGACGACGACTCGAAAACAATAAAAATTGAAATAATAATAATAAAAGAAAATAACGACCGTCATCCCGTCCGCTGCGCAGAAACACCCGCCGCAGAATGACATTTTGACAGGTGCTGGCAACTTATAAACAATTCGGCGGAGCTAGCAGTGACAGCTAGCTCTGCACAACTGCTTACAGTTGTAAACAGGTATGCCCTGGTTGGGCAGAGTCATCATGGCGTTGTCCAATCATGGCTCTCACAGTTCTCAGAAGGCGCATTGCCTTATGGGGCACTCAGTGGTCGAACAGCCCGCCGAACGCCCTGATAGTTTGTGTGTTCGGCAAACACACGAACTAGCGATGTTCGAGTTGAACTTACATTCAGCTCGATCAAGCCCAACCCTATTCTTCACCTCCTACTCCCATCTACCACTGCAAAAATACTCTCCCCCTTAACCTTGTTCCTCAAAGGAGAAGGATCTAATTTCTTGGAGAGGCCTAGAGATTTCTCAGCTCATCTTCTGTCTCTGGTTGCCTCTGCAAAACTTGTCCCTTTTCCAGATTGGAGGATTATTCCCTCAAAGAACAGGGAAAGGACAACAATTTTAAAAGCGCCTTTTCGGGAATCTTCTCCCTCTCTCCTCTTCAGGAGCTTATTCATCTGGAAAGGGATAGAACTGAATTCCTATACATACAACCCCCTGAAGAATACTGCCAAATGTTTCTTCAGCCTTCTTCATTCTAAGAAGTAAGCAATAGGGGACTGCACAGGAAAGTTATATAAATGTCAAATATTTTATATACCGTATAAGCACTTTCGAAACAATATTTGAAAATCTGTAATTACCTCTTTTTACATAAAATCACTGCTGTTTTAGGTCTACTAGCCTTTTAAAAGTATCTGTTAATATGTGTTTTTGCCATAACCTTTAAAATACGGCATTTTTGAAATTACAGCTGGTGAGTAACAACTTTGCTACCTGAGACTGAAAGTGTTCTAGTGCAGCATTTAAGGGAAGCTTGAGAAGAACCGGATAATGGAATTTTTCATCTTCTCTTATCACTGCAGCAGTTAATGTTCTGTGCTACTGAGCATTTTGTAGACTCAGAAAATAATCCGCAGCAGGACAGTCTTACAGAAATTCTAGAAATGCAGCATGAGCAGTTGTCAAAAGCTGCACATTATTTTTAGAAGCCACTTGTGAATAAGATTCTAATTATATAATGGCTGCGCGTTTTGACGGTTTATGATAATGAGATGCTATTGGCACATTCATAATAAGTAATTGTTGTTTATAAGAAGCAGATATTTTTTGTTCAGGAGCACACTAAATTCTGTAATCTAGCTCTGACCAGCCTCCTTAAGGGAAGTCTGCAATGGAAGCCGATTTTACGAGAGGCTAGTTAAAGCGTGTTCAGGTTCCTTTTTCTTCCTCTAGTGAGTCAAAGCTTACATTTTAGTGATTAGTTGCTAGGTAACACTTGGTTGGGTATGAAACGAGAGCGGCTTTGTAGAAACTTCAGGATGTGGATAATGTACAGTGTTTTACATAACAAAACAAGCTTCTTGAGTGGAGAGATAGATAGCTCAATAGATAGACATTTATTAAAAATCTTTATAATTTGCTGGATTAGATTAATAATTGTGGCTCACCAAATCGATTCAAAAAGATCTAATTGGCTTGTCCCACATTTAAAATAAGTGTAAGGTTTTTTTTTACAATGAATCTCTCCTTAAAACTTTGCGCTGGTACTGTAATGTTACATTTTTTTGGAGTAAATTATTGATTTGAAATAAACATTTTTATAAGTAAGAGCAGCTAACAATTTCTAGTACAAGGAGTAAAGTCCATATAGGTAGAGGTCCCAAACTATATGTGATTATTGCCACCATGTTTATAGTCCAAGTAGCAGTCAGAACTGGGCTAGTGCGTTTTAGCGACTGTGTTGCCTGACCATTTATTTCAATAACAATAATCCAATATATTAATATGTTTATTTAAAGCAAAAAAAAAAAAACCCTTTAAAACTCAATTCTGCCAACAGGTAGGGTCTTTTGGTAGAAGAGAATTTGTAAGTCTCTTGACAAAAAAAACCTTTATTTACCTACTAGCATTTTTTAAAATCTGTGCACTGATTCCGGCACATGCTCAGTACAATGTACAGTCCCGGCATCTTGCAGATGCTGGGGATGGAGCCAGGTACCAAGTTTACAGAACTCTAGCATGCATACACTGGCTCAGGAGTTACATATTCAGCGCTTGCCCAATGGGCGAAGCAATGAGATGGTAGGCCCAGAAGAAGAGGAGATTAACATGGCACTGGCAAGGACAGAGTGTATACGGGGAGCTGGACCTCACTGGAGGAGAGCAGATCCAGAGGTAAGAGTGTGCAGTGCATACTTGTACATTATGGCAAATGCTGCCCACCTCATGGCGATTTCATTCAGCTGTAACCTTTTTTTATGCATGGTACTTACCTGTAAAATCCTTCTTTGTGTAGAAATCCAAAAATCCTGAAAGATTTGCTGGGTGCCATAAATAAATAAATGTTGAATTATGAAAAGCAGTGCTTTTACTTGCAATTTTAGTTTCTTTAAAAAGTCCATGTAGATGCAAAAAAGGTAGTCAGGCCTGTAGGCATCTTTGTTGTATTATCTGGAACATGTGCGTGGGAGAGAGACTACATTGCAGAAACCTCTGGTGCTGGGGTGGGGGAATGTAAATGGACAAGGATTTGTAACCTGTCAGATCACCTTTGTCCACCCAAGCCATGGCCAGCAGCATCTGCAGTTAGCACATGAATCTGTTGTATAATGCTGTGGGCACCTTAAATACTACAATCCTAATCTCAGGATCACCAAGGATGAGATTTGAGTTTGCTGCCACCATAGGTGTGCAGTCATGGCAAATTAATGCAGAAGGGCAGTTTGGTGAGCAGATTGAAGAAGGAAAAGGTTTAGACACAATACAGCTATTTTGTTACACTAAAATTAGAAGAATACTGTCCCAGAGACATGTCAGAAAAATAAATGACCAGTAGCAAGGTGGTAGTTTAATGTATATAGGTAGAATAGTCCAAACTGTGTAGACATGCGGTTTTTTTTATCAATAAAAATTACAGTAAACTGTAAACTGAAAAAAATTAGTGGAGGCAGGATCCACCCCCCTCCTTTTGCTGCTGCCTGCCCTTTTCCTTGACTAAAATGAATTTAAAAAAAAAAATACAGCTGGCTGCTGAATGCTTCTGGGGAAAAACATTATGTAGAGGAATTGCAGACATGCCTGGCCTCTGCTGTGTGCAGCACAACCACTATGATGGAGAAACAAAAAGTAAAGGCAAAATACACTTAATGGCTTTAATAGAAGTAACTGTGAGCACTTCAACATATCACTTTTCCACATAGTCCCCATGCTCCACATAGTCCCCATGCAAGATGATGCACTTGATGTAATGTTCAACTAGCTTCATATTCCTGCAGAGAAGATGCTTTTCGGCTGCTGCTGGAGCCAGGTGTGCACCGCTTCCTTTACTTCATCATCTGAAGTGAACCTGCGAATGTGCAGGTAGTTGAGACACTGTTATCCATCTGTCTTCTCTAATCAAGAAACACACTCTCTCGTTGTGGTCTTGTGTGCGCAATGTTGATGGGCGACCAGAATGATCATCATTGGTTACACCTGTTTCTCCCTCTTTAATCCTTTCTACCCACTCATAAACCTTTTGTTGATTCAAGGTGCTGTGACCATACTGAGCCAACATCTGATGGTGAATATCCACCGGTTTTACTCCATCTGCCCCAAAAAAGTGGACTATGGCACGTTCCTCAATGGTGCAATCTTGCAACAGAACATCCAAGTTTATGTCCATCTAAATACCACTTGACCAAAGTCAGAGTGCATGGTCGAACTATCCATTGCACAAGCTTCTCTCTGTTCTGGTAAACTTACCTTACAGCTTTCACTACTAAGTTTCCCACCCTAAGATTTAAAGCAGGCCATACAGTAGTAGATTTTTGTATGATCGTTTTATATGAAAAATCTCAACAGAAAATTAGATAATTTTCGCGTGGCGATTTCTAAACATGTTGCGCGACAACTTCATGGACACAGAGATTGAATTTTAAAATTGTATTTAATTTCAACATTCATGTTTGGAATGAATGTAGTTTACATTGTTAGAATTTCATTTGTTTAAAAAAAGAAGAAAAAAAATTGCATCCTGATGTTTGTCACTGGGGTCAAAAGCGAGTATTGGTTTGACCCAGTTAACTATTATAAAATTGAACGAATGTTCCAAAAACAAATGATCAATTTTCTACTGGTGTATGGCCAGCTTGAATACATTCCTTGGACTTCTTACTCACTCAAAAACATTAATAATGAGCAGACAGATAATAAAATGCAACAGTCTAATAGCTATACAGTTCAAAAGGGGCTTTACTTTTTTTTTAAAGTTCAGGAAAATGACATTAACTCAATCCCTGAACACCTCGCACATTTCTCAGGTACCAACTACAAATTATTAATATGAAAACCAGATGCTCCTTTTTAAATGTTTGAACAAGAAAAAAAAAAGGTTTGCCTTCTAGAACATTTTACAATCTTCTGGGAAAGATAAAGGTGACTTAAATGACTTTTGGAAGTGTCAGCATAATAGTTCTGCACTTATACACCTCATGGGAGTGGTTTACCATGAGAAGCAGTAGCAATTTGACAAGGCTTTCTAACCTTATCTGTTTTTGCCTGCAAACCCCTTGAAAGTGGTGTCTGCATGCACTTCACAGACCAGGGTTCAGTTGACTGTCACGTCTGTGGGTACCTTTCACCTTATAGAACAAAAGTCCTTGCCAATTTCATTTGTCGCAAGACTGATCTATTTTCTCATCTCTCTCAGAGACATTGATAGCATAAACATACATAATGTTGGACAAGAAACTAGCAGAACTCCAGGCAAACAGCTAAATACACAGATAAAATACATATATGAAAGCTGTATGACCTGCAAAAGGGTTTGTATTCCTGTCCATCCATTGCTGAGATTTACACAGACCCATCACCTTGCACAGCCAGGTAGATGCCCCCATTTACAGTTAAAGGAGAACTATGAGGTGAGTGAGTTTCACTCATCCTCATAGTTCGAGCCGACACGTGACAATGAAACTGTCACACGTCAGCTCAATAGATCGGGAAGTGAGAGAACACATTCCGCCGCTCACTCACTTCTCGATCACATCCCTGCAGAGAGCCATGACTGTCACTCATGGCTCCCTGCAGGGATTCCCCCCTCCCTGCTCCGATCCTCCAGCACTGACTGGCGGAACGGGCAGGGGAGGGGGCAGGCACAGCTGGCTCTGCCTCTAGATAGGCAGAGTCAGCTGTCAATCCTGCAGCTGGGTGGATCTCAAAAGTAATGTTGGGATCTGTCCTGGCTGCGGCGGTCTCAGTATACCGCGAGCTGTAGCTCATGATATACTGAGCTTTGGGTCACGGTTGATCTTGTGCCCACTGTATTTTAGTTTTCCTGTAAATGGAACGCAGCATGGCCCTCCTCTACCGTAGCCCGTCCTCTATAGGTTTGACATGCTGTGCATTTAGAGATGCCCTTCTGCACACCACTGTTGTAAAGATGGGTTCGAGCAGGTTTAGGATTGAGCAATAGGCATTCTTGTCAAATTTGGCATTTATTTTCTAATGCAAAATGCAGCATTTGACAAGAAAAAAGGTTGCATTTGGCCTGCTTTGCCTGCTGTACAAATGCAGCCCCTAGACTGTCCATTTAGTTCAATGGTAATTTGATGATGTGTGTTTAAAAAGCATGTCAAATGCAGGAAAACAGTGCCCATCAACAGGAGCCCTTAGACTTATTGTTAGCTAGGCTGTCCATTTTGACCTCTCATTAACCTGGGGGGTTATTCACGAAGATCCAGCCGTAGCTTCAGGGGCTCCTTCGGGCTCTCATCAGCTGCCGGAGCCCTTTGGTTCAGTTAAATCACTATAGCCCGTACAGCAGCCGAAGGTGGCCGAGCGACTCAGCCGAGCCGAAGGCATATGCTTGGGCTCGACTGAGCCAAAGTGATAGTCGAAGCGAGGCAAACGGCCTGCCTAAGGCTGACCTTACGCCCCGCAAATGGCAGCTGGTCGGAGCCAGCCATGATCTTACGGCTAGCTCCGCCCAGTTGTAATGACAGATCAGCATCCCCAAATGACCTGGGGACGCTGAACTGTCATTAAACAACAACTGGGCGGAACTGGCTTGCTCCTCCCAGTTGTTATTCATTACCCGGGATCTGCCAGAAGACTCTAGCAGGTGCCAGCCAATAGGAAACCGTTGGGCAAAGCTAGCTCTCACTGCTAGCTCTGCCCATTTAAAATATATATATATTTAAAATCTTTATTTATTAAATTTTACTATTTATTTACATTTTGAAAAAATGTTCAAGCTTTTTTTGGGGATTATTTTTATAGATTTTCTATTCTGCTTGGTACC
>NW_017306486.1:729208-755347 GCF_000935625.1 Nanorana parkeri
CCCAGTTGTTATTCATTATCCGGGATCTGCCAGAAGACTCTAGCAGGTGCCAGCCAATAGGAAACCGTTGGGCAGAGCTAGCTCTCACTGCTAGCTCTGCCCATTTAAAATATATATATATTTAAAATCTTTATTTATTAAATTTTACTATTTATTTACATTTTGAAAAAATGTTCAACCTTTTTTTGGGGATTATTTTTATAGATTTTCTATTCTGCTTGGTACCAAGTAGGCCCCTGTGTAAATAGGAGCTTCGGCTTAGCCAATTCAGATGTTGGATCGACAAGATTGAAGTACAGCCGAAGGCAGCGGATGTACAGCTGAAATCAGCCGTACTGAGCCGGAGCAAAAAGCTGAACGTTGTACTGCTCACTTCACTACGGCTCGGTTATTCACTTTGCTGCCTTCGGCAGCTTTGTGAATAACCCTGTTAATATTTAATAAGCAGCTTAACTGCATAGTATGCAAAAATAGCAGGTGAACAGAAATTAATTGGCCACTGAGTGAGTGTTTTCAGATTGGTATATACATATTAGGCATATATGTAAATGATTTGGCTAGGCTCTACAATTGATTTTTAGATAGATTTACTATGTACAGATATATTTCAATGTAATAGTCAAGACATAGCATAATATTATATTCCCTCTGCCAGATTCTGGAGTGCCATAAGGAGCCATTTAATTAACTACACTGTTGCAATAGCCAAAGGAAGTGACTAACGGAGCCATCCCACATATTGTTCAGAATTAAAGCAATTTATGCTTGAAGGGAGAGTAAACTCAAACCTAAGCCTTTAAAATTATTATTAATACTATAGAAATGAAGATTGTACTCATCCTGCATAATAACAGTAATTATCCTATTAAAATAAACTCAGTACTAATGCTATAGTAGCTTTTATCACACAGATGTGGAAATCAGTACAATCACCAAAAATAATGAGTCTCTAGAAGAAAAGTGCCAAATTTTTGAACCTAGGCCTTTAGTACAATAATTTTCTGCTGCCTTGGGCACAGACTCAAGAACAAGTTTCCAATAATTTCATATTCAGGGTCACTGTACAGCTCCCGTAGTGTAGTCAAACTACCTGACACGAGGAAATGTACAATAACAATTTTATAAAAAGAGAGTCTTTTATATAACACCTTCCCCTTCATGGTTCAATTGATAGTATGTAAAATTATGAAATAGGCTTTTTCCAGTATTTTCCATTCATATTACCATTAGAATGTAACAGCTTAAAATCTGAAAACATTTCAATCAGATATGAGTAGAACTCTGAGTCTGAAACAGGACCGGTTCTCATATCCAGGGAAAACGTTCACAGCAACAGGACATTAATGCCTGTGTATCAAAGCAGTGTAGATAACCTCGAACTAAGAGTGATCAAATGTTACTGAAAAGCCGAGGAGTGAAAGGCTCACAGAGGATAACTTGGTAAGCAGCCCTTACAAATAAGCATAAAGAGGCCAATTACGAAATGTTGAAAAAATATTAGGTAAAAGGAGCTTGCAAGGAGAGGTATGTAGGGGCTGTCATTGCTTATTTTTGAATTGGCAGGCTTTAGGGTTGTCATACTTACCCTTTCATACTTGTTGCATCACCAGGAATAAGCAGGTGCTTATCAAGTGTCAGGACAGCTAATATCCACCTGCTTGTTTTGTCTTAGTGGCACAATTAGCATTAAATCAAGTACAATGATGACATCCCTTCACCTTCAAAAACGAGACAGCAATGGCAATGCCCATATTTATATTCTGAAATGTTCACTTTAATGACATACAGAGCATTCAGTGCTAGAAAGAGACCAATTCTGCTATCAGTTTATAGAGTTTAATAAGGGAAAACTACATACCTAATTAAATTATTGGTTTCATTTAATTACAGTATTATAAATGTTCTTTGTGCTCCAAACAATCAGAATGGACTTTTTCATACTTAAAAGTAATCATGTAAGTATAGAAGCCACCTTTGCTGACTTTGTTGAAAGATATAGGCTCTAGAGCTGTCATGTATTTCCTTGCTTCACCAATTTATGACACGCTGATCTGGAAGAACACTGGCAAATTTGACATCACTGTCTGAGGCACATTAGTGAAAGCTGAGCTACACCCTCTTATCCTTTACAGCCAAGGAAGGTGCCATC
The DNA here is from genome assembly GCF_000935625.1 of Nanorana parkeri. Classification (NCBI taxonomy): domain Eukaryota; kingdom Metazoa; phylum Chordata; class Amphibia; order Anura; family Dicroglossidae; genus Nanorana; species Nanorana parkeri. The sequence continues at coordinate 731,358 of NW_017306486.1, forward strand.
TTAGCCTCTATTTGGATTACAGTTGCCATGGTGCTGTACATGTGAACAGCTATGACACCAGCCAATTGAGGGCTTGAAAGTTCAGTTGAGAGCTGAAAAAAGCACACTGCCAATCAACAGTTGGTGTGCCTTAAAGGTAGCTGTTTAAGAAGACATTAAATTGGTGGAAGCAACTTATGCCCCAAGAATCGTGCCCCCCTCAGCCCTTCACTTGCTTAACTAGTCTCACAATAAGTACTGAAAGTGAAATAAAAGTTTGACATTTTATAAACCTTCAGTTTTCTTCCAGTTCAGCCCCAGACCAATACCCACAACTATTAACAAAAACATTTTCATTGTATTTATTTAACAGTTTGGCAGATCAAACTCAAGCAACTGACTTATCTCTGTGCTTGTCCATTTACTTTAGTAAATCAACTCCATTGTGCCTGGGCAGTTTAAATATAACTTATATAATACATATTACATATGTCAAATCTTGAGGCATTCAGAAGTATTTGTTCATTCAAGTATTTTTTTCCAGTAGTACAAGTAGTACAATTACACCTCATGTTTTTTTTTTTTCTTCATACATTCTATATCGCCCTAATTGTAAAAAAAAAAATACGTAAAGAGTACTCCCCCCAGCAAGTCCATCAGTATCCACACATTCTATTTATAGTGGGGGGAATTTCTCAAAACTGGAGCAGGCAGAATCTGGAGCAGTTGCCCATAGTAGCCAATCAGCTTCTCTCTTCAGTTAAGATTTGAAAATGAAAGTGAAAGAGAAAAACTGATTGGTTGCCATGCACTGCTACTCCAGATTTGATACGTTCCCCTCATTGTAAAGAACTTGATGACTCACAGAACCTTAGGTCACTATAGTGGAGAGGGGGAGAGGCTTTAGGGACCTATCTAACAACCGGCCACCTCTGAGGCTCAGGTGAGTATAACTTTATTATTTTTGCACCTAGATGAAAACAAGCACTTAACCCTTGCAGTGCAGGGGTAGCCCCACTGCAAGGGTTAAGAAAAAGTCAAAAAGTAAAGAAAAGAGTTCTGATTTAAATGCACATCTGACACATCTTGCAGACTTTTGGAAAAATCCATGAGCCAATCACACAAGCAGGAAATTACATTTATGGGGACATTCCAGGGTGCCATAGTGCATTGAATGTTTTGAACAGTTTTAGAAAATTACAGTGGCGTCAGATTGAAATGGATAGGTAATTTTCAATAACATTGCATTACAGAATGGCTTGCTATATTATTTTTCATATGCTATATTAATTTAATGAAATGTGGGTTAGGTGCCTTTCTTGTACAATAAAAAGACAAGTACTGCAATTAATATCAGCATTCATCCGTGGAGAGATTAATTAGAGGAATTAATCAGATTCCTGGTGATGGGTCAAGAGGATTGTTTCCCTAACCTTAAAATAAATTGGAACTAAATGGGGGGAGGGGGGTTGTATATCCTTTTGATGTTTAAATGAACCCAGTTTCATCATAAATGTCTGCACTTCATGCACTGATCATAATAAAAAGAGCAGAGATCCCTACTAATGTCACACAAGTCCAAATACTACAAACAAAAACAGTATGAAGCATACACGCCATGTACTTTATTTGTGAATATTTACCAAGCAGTCCCTGTAATATTCTGTATAATATTATATTCAGTGCTGCCTGCCTACTATCCAGTCAAACATATCAATAAGGAAAATGTCCACATATATACTCACCGGCCACTTTATAAAGTACACCTGTTCAATTGCTTGGTAACACAAATTGCTAATCAGCCAATCACATGGCAGTAACTCAATGCATTTAGGCATCTAGACATGTTGAGGACGACTTGCTGAAGTTGAAACTGAGCATCAGAATGGGGAAGAAAGGTGATTTAAGTGACTTTGAGCGTGGCATGGTTGTTGGTGCCAGACGGGCTGGTTTTAGAGTATTTCAAAAACTGCTGATCTACTGGGATTTTCACGCACAACCATCTCTCGGGTTTACAGAGAATGGTCCAAAAAAGAGAAAATATCCAGTGAGCAGTAGTTGTGTGGATGAAAATGCCTTGTTGATGTCAGAGGTCAGAGGAGAATGGGCAGACTGGTTTGAGATGATGGAAAGACAACAGTAACTCAAATAACCACTTGTTACAACCAAGGTATGCAGAATACCATCTCTGAACGCACAACACGTCGAACCTTGAAGCAGATGGGCTACAGCAGCAGAAGACCACACTGGGTGCCACTCCTGTCAGCTAAGAAGAGGGCACGGAGGCTACAATTTGCACAGGCTCACCAAAATTGGACAATAGAAGATTGGAAAAAAGTAGTTGCTTGGTCTGATGAGTTTTGATTTCGGCTGCGACATTCAGATCGGGTCAGAATTTGGCATAAACAACATGAAAGCATGGATTCATCCTGCCTTGCATTAACGGTTCAGGGTGGTGGTGGTGTAATGGTGTGGGGGATATTTTCTTGGTACCCTTTTGGCTCAGGATGCTATCATGTCAATATGGAAGTAATGTTTACAACACCTTGTTGAATCTATGCCACAAAGAATTAAGGCAGTTCAGAAGACAAAAGGGGTCCAAAAAAATGTGCGTCGGATTCCACCCAAAGTCATACCAGGCCCTTTAGGTCTGGTAGGAATTTTAAGGAGGAACCCCACCCCCAAAAATGTGGAAAAACGTGGGTACCCCCCTAAAATTCCCAACCAGACCCTTGATCCGAGCACAGGCCTGGCAGGGCTCGAGAGGGAAGGGATGAGGGAAGGGATGAGGGAACGCCCCCCCCCCCTACACACACACACACACCATACCAGGCCACATACCTCAGCATCTTGTGGCGGTGGGGACAAGAGCCTCTTCCCCACAAGCCCTGGAGTGTTGGTCACTAAAGGGTTAAATAAAATATAAATAAAAAAACCTGACTTAAAAAAAATCCTTTAATTGAAAAACAAAAACACAACAAAAAGTATCGACAATTCCTTTATTTAAAAATAAAAATCCCCAAAAATTGATCCAACAACGTAATTCTAAGGTCAATCACGATGTCCAGCTTTGTCCATGAAGACGACTCTGCGAAAAAAAAAAATGTGGCCCGCCGACCCGACCGCACATGAAGAACTCTCACCGCAGAATGAACAATCTCACAGATGCCGGGAAAATACAAACAGTTGGGCGGAGCTAGCTGTCACCTCTAGCTCCACCCAATTGTTTATATTTTCCCGGCTACTGTCAAAATGCCATTCTGCGGCAGGAGTTCATCACGAACAGACAGGTCGGCGGGCGTCTTTTTTTATTATTATTTCTATTTATTTTCTCTTGTTTTGTTATTTATTTTGTTGAGTCGCCACCATCGTGGACAACGCTGAACGGCATGATTGACCCTGGATTATGTCGGTGGATTCATTTTTTGGATTAAAAAAAACAAAATTTAAAAACTTGTCAAAAACTTGACTTTTGTTGTTTTCTTTAATTAAATGATTTTTTTCAAAAGTCTGGCCTCTTTTTAAAACCTTGTATTTAACCCTTTCATGAATGGGTAGTGGTACAAGTACCCCTTACTCATTCACGGGGGGTGCATCTGGGTGCATCTTTATTAAGCCCCCTGTCTGCACCCCTATAAACAATGCCCCAGGGCGTGTTTTTTTTCATTGATACAGGTCCCCCAGGGCAGTACCCGAACCCCCATACCCTTTTTATGGCCAATAACTTGCATATAAGCCTTCAAACTAGGGAAAAGTGGTTTTCAAAGTTCTTGCCCCATAAACTTGCTTTGAGTTCGAATGCAAACTATTTTCATGTTCTAAAGTTCGAATTCGAACTGAACACAGGGGTGTTCGGCCCATCACTACTTGTGAATAGGGATACACAGATACCAAGCACCGTACTCGGTACAAAGTACAGATACTTTTCCAGCTCCAAAACTAGACTAGAGAAAAACTCAAAAGTTAGGAGGTAGCTTTCATTTTTAAGGAGCATACAGGGCTCTTGGGACTTGTGCATCCCTGTTTTATTGTATGATTTGAGTGATATTTGGGGGACTTAGCACAATAGTCAGCATGCAGGGATCAGTCTCAATATAATAAAATAAAGTTTGCTTATCTTCAGCATAACATAAACAGACCCAAATCTGGCTCGCAGATACAGTATAACACCAGAGTCCCAGAGCTTTTTGGTAACTTCTGACAGAACAAACACCTCTCAGCATAGCCCAGTTCAGTTCAGCAGCTCACACAGCTTTGTCTGCACACCTGTGCTAATCCAACTCCTCCACAGGTTCTGTGGAGTTTCCTGTGTTTTCTAGCCACTTCATCCTGCCTGGCAGTTAACACTTTGTTGACCCTTAAAAGGACCACAACCCAAATAAAGAGGACACATACCGATCTGCCAGGACCCATACCTGGCATCCTGTACAATATATATTAGGAATGCATCAATTTACCATTTTTCCAGACCAAGTACAATACTGATACTTGTCCTCACAGATACCAATTACTGATACCTTTTTGTTTATTGTCATGTGACAGTTTTTCTAAAACAATACAGACTAATGATTTCAGGACAGTGGTGGAGCACCAGAGTCCGGTCCCAGCTACAACCGCTGCAATCCTGGTAGTTCTCGTGAAAATGCCATTCCTAATTGTGAACTAAAGAAACTAATATGTGTATTTCTTCTCAATGTCTTTATCAGTGCAGCCCCAATGCACAGGCCCAGGAAACTGCCTTGTTTACTTTGAATCTAGCTCACACCACCACGCTGCTGTGATGTGCACTGGAAAAAGTACTGCATGCATTCTTTTTTCAGCGCAGGGTGGTTGAATGCAGTATTACCACATTGCACTGCACTTTGCTTGTAGAATGAAATGTCTACAGTCCTATAAATAAAAAGTAAGCAGTATCCCACACCAACATTGGCCCATCTGCACTGTTTGTCTCACTGCACACCAGCAGCTGTGCGTTTTGTGTGGCTTGCTGGTGTGAATAGGTATTGGTATCCAAGACCGGACTGGGATAAAAAATAGGCCCGGGCATTTTAGACTAAGTAGCCCAATCACAATCCGGGGGCAGAGCCAAACATGGAAAGCACACTCAAGGGGCAGGGCCAGCTGCTTGTAAGTACAGGAGAGCTACAGTCGACATATAAGCCTTGATACAACCAGCATGCAAACCTTGCTATACTATGTAAACCTTGCACCAATATAGGAAGCTTGCTACAGAGAAGTCTTGTGATATCCTCAGTGGATCTCAGCCTCTTGAGGCACCTGCTGGACCCCGAGCACGGTGTACAGGTCAATGTTCCGAAAATAACGCTCATAGTTCTCCAGTAACACCAGCACGATACCACCTATTCCATAGACAGGGGAACTACAACAACAGCAACGACACACTGACAGCTTTTGGCAGCTCTTTCAGAGCTAGGACTCTGTTGGCTGGGAACTCTGCTGCTATACGTAATTTCCGCTCCAAATTGAAAGCTTTATGTGTAGCAGAGAATGCCGACAGGTGGATGCTCTCAGAACCCCCAACACTATATTTACCTTTTGGCAAACAGTCCTTCCCCTCCATCGTACTTTCCTTTACCCATACAGCTGTCCAGCACAACTACTTGGACAAGTAGTTTTAAAAAAAAATTCCACACCCCTGGTAATAGACAGGTATGCTTTGTAATAGACAGGCACAACGTGTAATAGTGGGTATCCTTACCTTAGATGTGCTGGTTGATGACACTCTCCAGCCTCTCGCTAATCCTCAGGGTGTCCCTCTTGTCCTCCAGCTCCAGATTGGTGCTGTTGGGATCACATAGAGGCCAGCCATGGTCACCTACTGGTACACACCATCCTCAGCTGCCTCTATAGAGCCAGGCACTTCCATGACCCCCTCTGCTCCGACCGCTGCTTCTAATCGCACTGATTGGAAAGACAAAGCGCACTACACCAAGCCTACGTGACTCCTCTCACTGCAGACCAATGGCAGGGAGTGGGGCCAGTCATCGCAACTCAACCTGCTCTTTTTCCCTCACACATTCCAGAGCAGAGACACTGCAGAGTGCACGTTTTTTGTACCCCCCCAGAGCAGAGACAGTGCAGAGTGCACATTTTTTGCCCCCCAGAGCAGAGACAGTGCTGAGTGCACCTATGAGCAACCCCATTATGAGCTTAGAGACTACACTCTGGGGCGAATGTTGCTCTCCTATTGGCCCCTGGGAAAGGGCAGCTCTGGCACATGTACAGAGTGGTATAGGATGCTATCCGATAGCACCCGTGTAGAAAACAGAACACCAGTATGGTGGCCCAAAGAAATATTAGAGTGTGTGACTTTTTTTGGACAGGCAGTGTATGTATATTACATATAAACTATTTTTACCATTTTAACAGTCCAGCTCAATGCAAGATAATGAAGAGCTCAGCACATAACATTGACCATAAGTATTTTGCTGAAAATGGAAACATTTCTCCGGTTGCATGTGAAAACAGCTTTAGCATTTATTTGGGTAATGAATGCACCCACGGGACGTTTGCCTTTCACAAAGCTTGTTAATTAACATTGATTTTAATTCACATCATTAATTAGGTCTGTATACACACATACCGGAATTTTACTCTGATTTCACAAGATTCACAAATCTTTACCATACGAAAGTACTTGATAGAGGCCAATTATAAATATCTATCCTGTTTGTGTATTTTCTTCTTTGAAAGGAAAGATTATTACTAATGTTTTACTTTTATGTGGCACAAAAATGCCTTTCCTATTTTTAGATTTGTATATGATTAACATACAGGAAAATGTGCGAATTTGGAGCATTCTCTGTACTATATACAGTATGCACACTTCCAGAATGATGATAGTAATTCACAGCTTTGAATTATAAATTGAAGCTGAAATACAGCTTTATGCAGATTTATAAAGCTAAATACACAGTTCAAATACATACAGTATATAGGGGCTGTTTTTCCTGCCAACAGATTTGTATTTCAGTAACACTATAACAACATGACTGTCAAAGTCTTCTCTCTATTGCACTCTCTTGTTGGCCACTGGGACTTACTACAAGTCACCCCACCCAGGTTGGAGCAGCAGGAGGGGGGTGGCTGCATATTAAAATTACCCTGTATAGGAGTTTACTGCCACATTTGCCTGTTGCTCATTCATCCTATCAATAATAGGGTGATTGTGACTATGGTATGCCAGGCAAATGCTGTCAAATGTCACAAGTGAGTGAATCCTTGATAAATCAACTTCATATACTGAATAGTAATAATATTCTTATAAATTGTATATAATACAATATTTTTTCCAAAAGTGGTCCTATAAAACCAGAGCTATGAAAGGAACCTACCTAATTGGTACATAAATGCCTATTCAAGCAGTGGCGTCTTTAGCCTTTCTGCGCCTGAGCCCGGGGAAGGAGGTGCCGGTGCACGTTCTGGGAGGGGGGTAGGGTGCTGGTACGTGTTCTGGGAGGGGGGTGTATGGCCCTTACACATCTCCCTGCCTTGCTATTAGCAACCTGGGATGCTCTAGCTGGAAAGGGAGTGGCAGGCACACTGCAAATATTGTGCAGCAACCATGTCACTCTGCCTGCCGCCTCCCCCCATGTGATGCAAAGAAATGCCACCTGAGGCAACAGCCTCAGGCTGCCTCATTATAGGGAAGGCCCTGAATTCAGGTCTAGGTAAAACATAGCGGTGAAGAGAGATGATTTCAGAACGGACTAGTAAAATTTAGATATAGATATTTTGTTAATGATCTATGCTATATAATATTCCTATTAAATCAGGTATTACATTTACTAAATTAATACAGGCTCATCTGTGAAAATGCATTCTTAGCTGCTTGTTCCTTGACCCGTGAGTTGACTTCTTACCTACATGACACCATTTATATTCAGCTAATTCAAACATAATGAAATATGTCAGGGTACCAGTTTGGAGGTTATTTCCATTTTTTTTTCATACTGTTTTTTGTCTTTAATTTTGTTCTGGCAGCAGTGTTTGGCTGATAGTAACCATAGCAATATCTACACGGAGAGAAAAGGTAGCTTGACAGTGCCATCAAGGTAATCCTCGGAGCGCTGTCAGTTTTCACTGCTTTCTATGCAGTAGCTGATCTTTTAACCCTTTTGTTGAGATGTTCTTTGTGTCCAGGTATCCTGCACAAAAGTGCGTATTTTTTACAAAATCTTCTTGGAACAAGAATGAGTCGTCAAGGTTAATAATATATAAAAATGTGCATATCCATATATAACATATATGAGGAGGAGGAGAGCAAGGTTTCACACCCCAGAAAGTAGATATATCCAGTAAAAAATATTTCTCTTTCAGGTATGCAAGGACGGGAAATGGGGGAATGGGGGGCTTTTTAGAAACACTTCAGCTCTCACAATGTATTTGTAAAAGAAAATAATTTATTATTCACAAAGAATGAAAAACACATAGTCACACTTGAGCAAAAAATGCGCTCAATAGAATAGTGCTTTGCCCGTAGACAATTGCTGGCATGTTCCATAATTGTCCCAATTCCTATGTTCCAAATTCTTCTTGCTGTTTAATTGAATTATATAAGCAATGTCCACCTGGTACTGGATAAAGCCACTGCTTATTTGGATACCTCATTTTTATAGAATGTTGAAATTGGGAGCGGATTTGATTATTTTGGGAAATGTTATGTTATAGTGATGAATGTTCAAATCGGCTCTCTCTCCTAACTGTTCTTTCCAGGACATCGACTAAGTGCCACTGTAGACACAATAATCCTTGCATACCCTCCCTAGTACACTATTCCACCACTGCTATCCTATACACAGAATTAAGATTTAGAAAACACTGTGCGTGAGCTTAGTATTAGGTTAGTATGTCCTCACGTCTTTGGGTTGGCCTGCAGACTTGGTGGCTGATCACCCTAACAAAGTAAACTTTGTAGTGGATGGGTGAGGAAGCGCTAGTCTATGTAGGTGGAGTAGGTCTTTGGTCGTTTAGCGTGCATGACTTAATTTATGTGTACCGTTACCCCAACTTGCTCTGCTCCACCTTTTTAATCACCCATCCCTAACACCCCCACACTGTACTTTAATCCAGACACTTTTTTCCCCACAGCCATTATTATATTAAGACATAGTGCCAATGGTTAATGGAAAACCTAAAAATACAAAGTACATAAATCAAGATAAAAATACAAATTTCTAATACCTATTTGAACTCTGGATATACTTGTATCTATTGCATTTTTTTTAATTGAGTATATTTATAAAAAAAAGAGATTATACGAGACTTATAATGTATTAGTTCTTTCACTAAACCAATCAGCTCCACCTGTTCATTTTTATTATGAAATTCGGTTCATTGTATCCTCATCGTAATTGTACATGTTTTTTTCCCATCTGTTCCTTTCCCAGTGTTAGCCTTGAAGAAGAGGAAGCCCCAATCCTCTGAAAACCGCCTATGTTTTATGTCATACACTAATAATGTAATCATTTTAAGGCACACTGTTTCTTCTCAAAGATGGGTGACCATCTTGACCGGTAAATATGCACAGCTCCAAGAGAAAATTACATTTGAAAAGGGACACTTATGGAAGCAACTAAATCAATTTTATTTTTTTTTAATGAGAAAATTTGTAATAATAAAACTTTGAACAGCCTTTAATGCCCAGAGGGAAGGGGCTTACTGAATTATCCCTCTGGTATATAAATGATATTAAAACATACCTATGGTTTTAGAAAAAATGTCAGGGACCGGAGCACCTCCAGGTGGCACTGTAGCGCTGGAACCCGATCCTGCAGTTCCAGTGCTCACCTGCAGGTGTCTCCAGCCAGTAGCTGTCAGGTACCAGACCACCTCTGGGTGGCACTGCGGTGCTGGAACCTGCAGTTCTGATACTGACCTGTGAGTGTCTTCCAGCAATTAGTCACCACCTGGTGCTGGTCAGGGGAGCTATTTAGCCTCTCTTTGCATTGAGGCCTGTGCGTCAGTATTATTGCCATAGCCTGTATCCTGTTGCCTGTATCCAGTTGGCGATATCCTGTTCCTGTTGCCTGTATCCTGTTCCTGCCTTGTACCCTGACTTGGACCTCACTCCTGACCCTTACCCCTGAGGTCTCTTGATCAGTGGCTCCCCCCTTGTTGTCCTGCTCCCCAGGGTTTGCCCTGTTGTCTCCGGGGTGTCATTGTTACTTGTATTTTTATATGTTACTTGTGGTTGTTGGTGGGGGAACTTATGGTGGTGGTGTTTTTTGGAGTAGCTAATAAACTACAGTTCATAAGCATTATTTGGTGTGGTCACATATTTGGTTCTCCTGTATAGATACCTGCACGGGGTGTGTGCACGGTATCTTGACAGAAAATTATACTTTGCAAAGGAAGAGGTCAGAGAAGATAGCCCCTGCACCCCAAATTTTTATAGTTGCAGGCTTTTCTGGAAGGGTCATACTAAGGTCCTTCTAAGTATTATTCCTATGCCAGTAAAGCTTCATGCATACATTCTGTATATGGCCAGTATAATGAACATATGCTCACAATGGTGATAATTATTTTAATTTGGTCACCTTAAATGTGAGCCTGTCACATCTCACTTTCCCACAGTCTAATATGCTGGCATCGACACAGTGCTATAGAAATAGTCTAATGAAGGGAGAAACATGTATTAGAATAAGTCTACAAATAACATTTTCAGTGTCAGGTATGCCAAGCAAAGATTAAATACATCTATAGATATAAAGTGTATGGTGAATTTTATTATTTTTTATTAAGAGCTATAAAAACCTTCACCATTGGACAGCAATATGAGAGTGATGTAATGCAGGACATGACATTGCTGCTGCCTTTCCACAGACCTGCTCCAAGCTCGCTCCCATGATGGTCTGCAATCTCACGTTTAGTTAGCCAATTTGTATTGAGATTGTAGTACATCACAGGAGCGAGCTTGAAGTGGTGGCTAAATTACAAGACACACAGGGACCATGAGGGAAAAAAAAGGTAGCCACCTTCCAGAAGGAAAGACAGTGTTGGCACCAATTCAGAGATGATTTGAAGATCTACAGTCGAATGATGCCCAAATAAGATACATTTTTTGTTAATAGTTAAGATTCCTGAATGCATTTTTAAAGTTTAATTCTTGAGTTTAGTGTCACTTTAAGACCCAGAGGGAAAAGCAGTGCTTCATGTCATGGTTCCTCAAAGGTTCCCACCACAGGGGGTTTTCCCTCTTCGGAGGGATGACTCTTAATAAATCCACAGGCTTCTTTTAATCTCTTCCTCTTCAGGTGTGTTCTTGTTATATTACATAGACTACAGAAAATGTACCAAATGCAATTATTCAAAGCTTTTTGCTGTCATTGTTGTATGCATTATGGCATTGCAGTATCAGGATGTAAACAAACTCACCACAGCACTAGCAGCCTTGGTTTGCTTACTTTGCTGTCATCTGGCTCTCTAACAGAAGTGATTTGGGTGGCTGTAAAGTTGTACAATTATTTCTACATGTGAGTTATTTCTACATGATGCTGCTCCTCCCTTCACTTCTTTTACAATGTGTCCCAGGTTCACCTGTCCCTCCTGGGTGCCCAGGAGCACCAAGGTGGATGTCAGGATAGTGGGGGGAGAGTGGAGAACATTTGTTTTTGTGAAACTAGTACGTGAGGTGATGTTTTCAACTTATAGCTTTATAAGTGTAGACTCCCCCCAAACCATACAACACCACACCCCTATTGAAACATGGAAAAACAACACAAGCATTTGGTTTTCTAAGGTATTTTCGTAAACCATAGTTTAGACAAAATTATATCAAATCAATCACTTTATTGAGTTCATCAAAATAAAATAGTTTTAAACAACATACAATTTCCAACCAAAGTTCAAAAGATTGGTATCATGATCCCTATAAGTAATACCTACTTTGAAAGATTTTAGCAATTGTTTACAATATTTCTATTGTGATGGAGTGTGTTTATGAAGGACTCAGATATATATAATATGAAAAAATATATTTATTTGATTTTAAATTCTTGTTGGTTTAAAAGATTCATGCAGTTCAATAAAATATTGTTTACAACTTCTCTTGTGTTGATGTTCATGTGCAATTCACAAATACATGTATCTAATTCTATGACTATTGCTGATTGGTATATTCGCAAACCGTATTTCATACATTTTCAATACATTCATGTGGATAAGAATATACACATAATTGATAGCTTTATAAGTGTAGACTCCCCCCAAACCATACAACACCACACCCCTATTGAAACATGGAAAAACAACACAAGCATTTGGTTTTCTAAGGTATTTTCGTAAACCATAGTTTAGACAAAATTATATCAAATCAATCACTTTATTGAGTTCATCAAAATAAAATAGTTTTAAACAACATACAATTTCCAACCAAAGTTCAAAAGATTGGTATCATGATCCCTATAAGTAATACCTACTTTGAATGAGTTTAGCAATTGTTTACAATATTTCTATTGTGATGGAGTGTGTTTATGAAGGACTCAGATATATATAATATGAAAAAATATATTTATTTGATTTTAAATTCTTGTTGGTTTAAAAGATTCATGCAGTTCAATAAAATATTGTTTACAACTTCTCTTGTGTTGATGTTCATGTGCAATTCACAAATACATGTATCTAATTCTATGACTATTGCTGATTGGTATATTCGCAAACCGTATTTCATAAATTTTCAATACATTCATGTGGATAAGGATATACACATAATTGATTCTTTCTAATACAGGTATATTACTATTTGATGAGTCCCCTACGCGTTACGCCCAGAAAGGCTTCCTCAGGGGGATATATTCACTCTGTATGTTTGTGTATACCGACTTTCAGCAATAATCTGTTTTTTCAAAAGAAAAAATATATATCATATAATACCATATATATTAATATTGAACCACAGGATAGAATCAACATACAATATATCAGTAAACTTCCATTCATTTAGTTTTCAGTTTCTAGTTATGTATATACTTTAATAATATTTCCTTTTTCAATGAAATATCAATTTTTATCCCTAGGGTGGTGTCTGGGAAGTACCATTACTGGACTACTTTGAAAGATGAGATGTGGCCATATAAATGAGATTGCTGATAGGAGCAAGGTTATGTTGTTTGATTGGCATATGATATAATACAGAACCTGGGCATTTTCTTCAATATTTTCTTTATGGGTATCTTTCAGCCATCATCTGTTTTAATGGTGGTCCGTTGGGAAAGACTGACCCACAAACTGTTTTGGTACATGTTCTTAATCATTAAGTTACCTTAGCCTCCTGATTTAAACAATTTTATTGTACTTTTAATGAACTGAATAAAGTAATTCATTAGATATAATTTTGTCTAAAGTGTGGTTTACCTACACCTAACAAGCCCCAATACTAGTTGTGTTAGTTTTTTTAATATGTTTTCAACTTAACAAAAACACATACAGCGCTTTACCCATAATAATAGGCTGATACTAACAAAAAAAAAAAATGTTTTCTACACATACCAATATGCTCGGAAAGATCACTTGACTGTGTCTAATTTCCCAATTTACCTTCCTGGTGCTAATTTCTGGAGCTGAAAATTGTGCTGGCAGCTTTTGTTTTGTGGGTCCTGGCACTGAGAAGCGTTTATACATTTATCATGAGGCCTCCTGTCACGGTACCGTGCACAGGTGTCCCCGCACCGCATGCAGGCACCTACACGGGAAGACCAAACACGTATGACCACACTGGACAAGGCAAATGTGTTATATCAAGTTTATTGTAAACAGCACAACCAAATAAAACACCCAAAAGCAAACGAATAATTAACATGACACCAACTAAATATAACCACCAACACTAACAACATATAACAGGAGCAAATAGCTTAATACAGGTAACAGTAACAGGACTACAAGCAGGTATCAGGACTTAGGCCTATAATCAGGTGACAGGACTTGGGACTCAGGATACACAGGAAATAGGACTGCAAACAGAGTTCAAGGTTCATGATTCAAGACTGGTAACAGGACTCACAGGAAACAGGATTGCAAACAGGGTTTAAGGTTCAGGACTGGAAACAGGACTGCAAACAGGGTTCAAGGTTCAAGGTTCAGGGTTCAGGGTTGGTAAAATGACTCACAGGAAACAGGACTGCAAACAGGGTTCAGGGTTCAGGACTAGTAACAGGACTCACAGGAAACAGGACTGCAAACAGGGTTCAAGGTTCAGGACTGGTAACAGGATTCACAGGAAACAATACTGAGCCATCGTCCTGACTGCAGGGAGGGTTTAAATACCCTCCCAGGATGCGCCAGGTGATGGCTAAGTGCCGGCAGCTGGGAGACACCTGCAGGTGAGCACTGGAGCTGCAGGTTCCAGCACCACCCAGTGGTGGTCTGGTACCTAACAGTTCCTGGCTGCCTGGAGATACCTGCAGGTGAGCATAGGAACTGTAGGGCTTAGCTCCAGCGCCACCTGGAGGCGCTCTGGATCCTAACACCTCCATTAGCTGGAAGGACAACCTGCCAGTCCCACTAGCTGGTAACTGAAATGTTGACAACTCAGAGAGGTTTTTGTGCCTGTGCCCCTTAGCATGTAATAGGGAATTATTCACTAAAGGGTGAAGAGTTTGGCAAAGGCAGGAGAAGTGAACAATCTGGGAACAAAATAACTGATTCGGAAAAACTCTCCAATTCAACTCACTTTCCAGTTCAGCTATGTTGTCCTAGATTTTTCACTTCTCCTGCCTTCTCCAAACTCTTCACCCTTTAGTGAATAGCCCACCTAGTGTTGTTGTGTCCATATCCCTTTGGGTTCTAGTTTTTAGGCCCAGCTTTCAATAAAATATATATAATAGTGTACACAAATGCAAACAACATTTGTGATAACAAAAGTTCCAGCATGCACACTGAGACTTGTAGACCCAGCACTAAATATGTAAACTTGTTTTAAATTCTTGCTGGTTATCTGAGCTCTTTTTTGTAGTAAAAAAATGCACATTTCGTGTTGCATTAGTTAATAACGTCACCGTGCTGTGTACCAGAAACATAATTTTAGGGTCCTTATCAACAGGACAAACTATTAAATCCAATGCATACATTTTATCTACAGCAACACTGGGTATTTTACAACTGACACTGGTCAAAGTAGTAAAAAAAATATTGTCTTCCTTTTGTTTCATGTATAGATTGCATAGGGTGAAATATTGTTTGCAAGACAATATTGCTAAAAGAAAGTCTTGCATGTCCCAGAAAAATATAAATCAATATGTGTTTTACTTTTATTCTTAAGCCGTATATAAATGTACTGAAAAATAGATTTTTGGTACAAATATAGTTTAAGTAATGACAACGCTACTGCTTAAAGGAGAACTATGAGGTGAGTGCTTTTCACTCACCTCATAGTTTTAGCCGACCTGTGACAATGAGACTGTCACAGGTTGGCTCAGTAGATCGGGAGGTGAGCGAATACATACCGGCGTTCGCTCACCTCTCAATCCTGTCACGGCTCTCTGCCGTGACAGGCGAGGGGCTGGATTCCCCGCTCCGATCTGCCAGCGCTGACTGGCGGAACGGACGAGGGAGGGGGCGGGTACAGCTGGCTCTGCCTCTAGATAGGCAGAGCCAGCTGTCAGTCACGCAGCTGGGCGTATCCCGGCACAATTGTTGGGATCCGATTCAGCTGCGGCGTCTCTACTGCTCGCGGTATACTGAGCTTAGGGTAACGGGAGGACGCTAGTTTGTGTCCTCCCGTTACCCTAAGGAGAACTATGGGGAAAAGCCTTAACCCCATAGTTCTCCTTTTAATCAATAGACTGCTAGCTGAATTGTATAATTTGTTCTGGCCCATGTGAAGCATACAGATGCAGTCAATGAAGCTGCTCTAGTCCCCACCACATTTGGACCAATTTTTACCTTTGAATGGTCATTTTTTACAGCACACTGTGCAGCGGTGATTGAGAGAAATGTTTTCAGGAGGGCAACCAGCATGTGAATTGGCATGTGGTGTGTTTATGGGTGAGGCTTAAAGTAGTATTAAACTCTCAAACATTTTTCAATAATGAATCTAGATCAAACAAATATCCATTGCCCAGCAAAGTAGTTCTTTATATATCTGCTCAAGCACTTACAGTTATCATGTTTCCTAACAGCTGGCTCCAACTCTCTCAGCTTTGCTTCCCAGAACTTCCTGTCCAGTACAAGATCACAAGGGAGAACACACACCCCAGGAGCTGTCCATGTGCTTGCTTGGAGAAGGGAAGAGGGAGCAGGGAGCAGGGTGGCTTGCCCTGCTGTGTATGTTTGTGGAGACACACAAAACTTATTAGCACACAGAAGGATGTCTCCATTGGACCCTGCAAAGGAAAGGAGGCACCCTAAATCAGGATATTAGGGCCAGTACTCAGGGGACCAACTGATTCTGCAGGAAGCTAAAACATTTACACATAGAGCACCATCCATTGCAAGTGAAGTAGCTTAAAAACCTTCTGACTTTAATATCACTTTAAGTGCCCAATTTTCTGTGTCTATAGGCTCATGAGTTGAAGATCCAGCCCTGACATTCACTGAAAAATGTCACACAGTGACCAATTTAGTTTTCTTACATAAATTACAACAGTATATGGATACAATGTATTTGATGTAAATAATTTAAAAATTCAGTACTCATTCAGAATGGCACATTGCAATCTTTTTTTATAGTCCACTTAGGGTTTTTGTAATATGTTTTCTTTTTGTTTACCATCATAACTTAGATAGATAGGATATTCAATCAGCATATGTGGCTAGCTTTATCTAATAAAAAAACACATTGTATTATTATTTACTGGATTAAACAGTACAAAAAGGTTAAGACGTTGCATAAAAAGTATGAAATTTGGGTTAAAGTACTATACAGCATATCTAAGGACAGAGTTGGCAAGGTTTAGAGCCCCTGTCTGGTTTTATTGCGGTCTGGGGCTCCTTTAGACAGATTCCCCCTTACTTAGGGGGACAACCTTTTCAACAGACAGAGAGTGAAGAAAACACTCCAACATAAAGTTATAGGGGATGACAGAATTCATGTGAGCTTTTTGTTCATGTCTGTTTCCCTATTGCAAGATTTCTCCCACTTTCTGTCTGATAAAATGTCTCAGGAAGTGAGAGCCCTGGATAGCACCTGACAAGCGTTCTAACCTTTCCCCATTCTATCCAAAACTAAAAAAACTGAGCTATAAAAATCTTTTTTTATTATTATTTATTAACAGAAATGCATGTACTGTATTGTACAACACAATGACAGGTGGTAACACGTCCAGGGGTGTTATAAAATATACATTAAAAGCAGATCAATAGAATGTAATGAGTTAGTTGTATCAGATAGATTCCTAAGTAGTCTCATTTGGGATAGATATAAGGAAGGGTAAGGGTTGAAGTGGGAAAGAAGGCTGGGGAGGAGGCAGGGGGGCAGTGTGGAAAGGGCCAAGGAGAGAAAGATCCTCTAGGCTAGTCAAGGTACAGTGAAGGAGGAAAATGCAGGAAACAAGGCATGACAGAGAAGAGAATGAAAAGGGAACCAAGAAGGAGAGGTTCCAGTTCCCTGCAGTGTCTGGACAGGATAGTGCCAACCGGTGTGTAGGTGTATAGGTATATTAGGCACCAGAGATTGTTGATCAGGGAATATCCGATTGCCTTATCGGATCTGGAAGTAATTATCTCCCCCTGTTGGAGCAAATTGAACCATGCTTTATAGGGGTATTTTTGCCTTCCTCTGGATCAACAATGGGTAACTGTGGGCATAGCATTCTGTTTTATGTTTTTCTTTCTTTTTTTTTTCCTTCTTCATATCTATAGGTTGAACTCGATGGACTTGTGTCTTTTTTCAACCTGACTAACTATGCAACTATGTAACCGAGCTCTTAGCAACCTAGGATGCTCTGTCCCATCCAGCTCCTGGAACCAGTGACTGCACCAAGAGCTGGGCTCTGCAGGCTGGGCAGATACGTATCTGCCCAGCCTGCAGAGGGTGACATGCACCACTCCACTCTCCTCTTACTGCCACCTCAGCTGGCAAAAAGGCTGTAAATAAAAATGTGTTTATATATTCATTGCCTCCTCAACCTGGTAAAGAAAAAGAAAAAAAAGAGAGGAGCTGAGCAGAAAATGGGAATCCAACTGTGTAGTAAAAAATACCTGGCTAAACATTACAATAATTAGTAAAAATATGCTCACTGAAATGACACCATACTATTGATTAATACAAGAGCCAAAAAAATGCCTCAGAAGTGAGACAAAAATAATAACCATCAGCCACCTCCCACACACTGGATTGCATGATTACAATATGAATTAACTGAATCCAAGGTTCCATTGACAGTACTCTGAGCTGTGGAAGGAAAAGCATCCCTCAAAGTGTGTACTGTGCACGTTGTATTATGAGATGAGGAAATACAACCTCAGCTGCTTGAGCTGTATTATGAAGTGCACATTTTGGAATGCCATGGAAATGGATTTTACTGTACTACTCCCCTATACATTATCTAACAGTAATAAGACACAGACATACAGTATCTGAATGGTCTGTCTTACGCATCTATGGAATCACTGACATACATTCTCTTCAACACAGGGCTAAATGGTTCATGTTATAAATTTGCTGCGGTTTAAAAAAGTTCACAAAACGTTGAATCCATGCAGGATAATATATTCAAAAAAGATGACATTGAACTATAAAACTCAATGGTTGGTTCTATATATTTGGATACAAGCAAAATGGATCAATTAATGGGTTGTGTCTCTTTCACATGCCAACTGTTTGATATACCTCAATGATGATATGGGGCTGGAGGTAGACATAAAGTAAAAAATATTTAGCTTGCTAAAGCACTGTGTATTAGACATGTAAGATTTGTTTAGTTCCGAATTAAAATTAGGATGAATATAAGCATATTCGGACATTCAAATGCATCTGAATTTCTGACTGAAAACAAAATAACGGATCTGAACGTACCTGAAACGTAACGAAAATCCGGATGCATCAAAAAAAAATTTGAATTTCATTCGGAATAAACTGACGTTCTTAAACATTAAAATAAAAAAATAAGAAAACAGCATAGAGTTACCTTAAAAAAATGCTTCATGTTCCTGTGGACTGCCAAAAGTTAAAAAGAAGAAAGTAAACATTTAGCGGGCTATTCATTATGCTGCCAAAAGGCAGCCGAATGAATAAACGAGCCGAAGTAAAGTGAACCAAACACCGTTCGGCTATTCACTTCTGCCCTGTATGGCTGATTTTAGCCGTACATCAGCTAAAATCAGCCGTACTTGGGCTGAAAATGTTTACATTTGTCCGGCACCTGTCTTTCTGCAGGACCCGACCAAATCAAAACAACTGGGCAGAGCCAACGGTGATATCACGACTGGCTCTGCTCAGTTGTTGTCATTTGATGACAGCCCAGTGTCCTTAAACAACCTCAGGATGCTGGGCTGTCATTAAGTGACAACAACGGGGCGGAGCCTGCCGTGAAATTAAGACTGGCTTGCCCAGTTGTTTACATTTGCTGTGAGACCGGTCTGCTTTGGCAGACCATTCTCATCGCTTCGGCTGTGACTTTGGCTCAGTCGAGCCGAAGCATATGCGTTCGGTTCGGCTGAGCCATTTGCCTGCCTTCGGCTGCTGTTTGGACTATCGTGAATAGCCCATACAGCAGCCCTTTGGTTTTGTTTAACCACACGGCTCCGGTGGCCGAATTGAGCCAAAGGATTGGCCGATGCTTCAGCTTAATCCTTCGCCTCCTTTGTGAGTAACCCTCTTAATGTCACTTTAACAGTCAAATACACAACAACTAATATTGTCTATGATTTTTGGTGTCCCTATGTTGATGAGGGCAAGGGCTTCTTCCCCACAACCCTGGCAAGGGGGGGCTTATCTGAATATGAATGCCCGTTATCAAGGGGACAACCAGATACCGCACCCCCCTTTGTGAATGAGTAAGTGGTAGTTGTTACCTCTACTTATTCACCAAATGACAATATTATAGTAAATAAACACACCACAACATCCTCAAAAGTCCTTTATTTAAAAAAAAAAAAAAACCACATACAAGTTGTTGACAAGTCTTTTATCAAAAGAAAAAAATACGTCAAGTACAGGATGTCTGAGTAGCCGGGAGACGAGGAAAGGGGGCGTGGCCTAGTCGGCGGCGGACATGACGGTGGACGGACGCGTGCGGTGAGCTCTGGGCACTGTCGGACGAGCGGGTGAGCAGTACGAGCGGAACGAGCGGCTCGAGAGGCATAAGCCGGGACACAGAAGGGCCCACACACTGCCGCCAGATGAGAGATCCGAGTCCCGCACGCAGTGACATGGACATGGACATTATGTGAGAGGGTTGCATGCTCTGCACTTCGCCTGGAGAGACTAAGGAGAGCCAAAGCAGTAAAACTGCAAACTGTGAGATCAACGGCAGCAGCACAGCAACATTGCCAGTGGGAAGCTAAGCAGAGATAAAGCCGTAGGCTGAAGGCTGGAGGATTTAAAGCAGCAGCAGCAGCAGCAGCAGCAGCAGCAGCAGCAGCAAAGGTGGGATACAGCCCCCCCCAGTGCATAAATATACGGGAAGTAGCAAAGGAGCAATAAGGCTATGAGGAGGAAGAAAGCCCAAGGAAGTACAAGATCGACGAAAGGATCAGGCACGATGAAACGATTCCTCACTGCTGGAGGGGACTCGCCTGGGGGCTCACATGGAGGGAGAGCAAGGAGGGGAGACGCCATGGACGCAGAGAAAGAGACGCTCCTCTCAAGTACCTCAGGTGAGGCTGATAAGACTGTTTCTTTGGAGGTATCCTCTTGCTCAGAGATTTCTGGAGAGGGAGATATTAGAGGAAATTATGCCTCTATGGGGTTATTGAAGGATATTCCCACTAAAAAGACACTAGAAGCTATGTTTTCCCGCTTGGAACGGAGATCGCTGCCACTTTTAGATCATTTTTCCAGTCTCTGTATAAAGTGTCTGGGGAGAAAACAAAAGAACAACTCAACACCGATAATAAGAGGATACAACAGTATTTATCTAAAAAGGCTTTCCCCAAAATAGAAGAAGAGGCAAGGAATGCATTAGAGGGGGATATAACCTTGGAAGAATTAAAAAAGGCCCTGTGTTCAATGCCGTTAGGTAAGAGCCCAGGCCCTGATGGGCTACCGGTAGTATATTACAGAACATACCAAGAAATACTTCTGCCTTATCTGTTAGATTATATTAACTCACTTACACAAGGGGGGAATCTTGCACAAGAAACTACCTTGGCGCATATCACAGTGATCCCCAAAATAGAAAAGGACCCTACCAACCTGGCCAGTTATAGACCCATATCCCTGCTGAACAATATATTAAATTGTACGCAAAAGTACTAGCCTCTAGGATACAACAGTACATCCCGCAACCGATCATTCCAGATCAAACCGGCTTCATCCCGGGTAGAGAAACCTGAGACGGTGTTATGCGTACAATTTCTATCATCCACTATGTACGAAGAGGTCTACACAATTCATTGCTCCTCTCAACAGATGCCGAAAAGGCATTCGACAGAGTGGACTGGAATTATTTGTTTAGCACCTTGGAATATTTTGGATTTGGCCAGAAAATGATAACTAGAATACAGGCAATGTATTACCAACCGAGGGCCCAGATAAAAATTTACGGTTCCTTATTACAATCTTTTCAAATATACAAAGGGACTCGCCAAGGATGCCCCCTCTCCCCAATTCTCTTTGCTTTCTTTTTGGAACCATTACTAATTTAAATCAGGGAAAACCCCAGCATACATGGAGTAAAGGTGGGAGGTTGTGAACACAAACTGGCAGCATACGCAGATGATATATTCTTTTATATCCAGCAACCGCATATAACAATCCCAAACTTGATGAAGGAATTGGAGAAATTTGGCCAGATCTCGAACTTTAAAATAAATATTAATAAATCAGAGGTACTGAATATTAACACGCCCAGGAAAATGGAGGCTCAATTACAACCTCTCTTCCCCTTTAGCTGGCAGAAACAGAGGATGAAGTATCTGGGCATTTATTTAACCCCGCAGCTTTCTGAATTATACCAGGTTAACTATGTTACTATGCTGAATGGTCTGAATGACGAACTGGGTAGCTGGAGGCACCTGACTATTTCATGGCTGGGTAGGATAAATTTGGTAAAAATGAATATCCTCCCCAAATTCCTATTTTAATTTCAGACGCTACCGGTTACGGTCCCCAGGAAATATCTATCTATACTTCAATCTAACAATAAGAATTTGGCCCTTTTTTTTTTTTCCTCTTTTTCTCCCTCTCTCTCCTCTATTTGACTTCAGGTATAGGATAAGAGGGCATACTAATTATACCTGCTATAGGGCAGGTTTGGCACTGCTAAGGACACTTACACAAAGATATAGATATTTAGTGGATAATCTACGTATGATTAGTTTTAGGAAGGTAGAGGGAGACGCACATATATATGTACGTGCATATAAAATATAGTTTTAAAAATAATAAAAGAGGACAAGAAAAAAATACAATAATAAATGTCCATCGGTGTAATCCACAGGTCTATCACGTCGTCCAGAGATGTAGATCCTCATCAATCACGATGGACGATGGCTGCCGACTCGCCGCCATGTCCGAACCCGACAAACTCACAACGCTAATAATAGTTCTGCCCGGAATGTAAATAAAGGGGCAGAGCAAGTCATGATGTCACGGGATTTGCTCCACCCCTGATGATTTCCTGGTTGTGATAATGGTGGACCATGCCTGCACAATGAGCGTTGGCATGGCCACTGAGATGCTTGTAACAGGGTGACCATGCAGGAGAGCAAATGGGAGACAGGGTCAGAGGGTGATCATCCTCTAACAGGAAGTGGCTGAAAAAGGACCTTCATAGCAGGATTAGTTGTTATTATTTTTAGAAAGCTGTAGATTTAAAATGATTGAAAATTACTTTTGAAATATCTTTGCCATGCTAAAGATATTATGAGCTTTCAATAATTGTGTTTACATCTACTTTTCCAAGTTTTACAGAAGTCAAGTTTTGCATAAAATGTCAGCTTATACCTCTGCTTACACATTATATGTTCAGTTGGAATTTTTTACATTTAGTGTTATGTGGGGCATCAGAAAAAAAAAGAAAGAAGCAAAGCTAAGGGTCACATCTCTGATATTATAAAGACTGGCAATGCAGAAATATCCCCCAACCAAACCGCTTCCTAAAAATACATTTGCAAACCCATTCCTGAGGATTCACCCGGGAACTGTAATATGACTGATTACAGAAGAGATTGAGGAATCTCTTATAGTGAAAGTGCAAGACCTCTATTAAAGCTGTTCCCATGCTGCTACCGCTATAATATTCTTTTGTGTGGGCAAAATGTGAAAATCAGCTGCATTTTGAAATCCCTTTAACCTCCCTGCCAAATCATTTTTCATTATCTTGTGCTGCAGGTAATATAAAACTCTTCCTAATGGGTGAAGTGGTAAAAATATGAAAGAGTTGTCCACCTGAACACATTCAGTGATGGCCTACAAACACAAAGGCATGGCTCTATTAATGCCACTAGTCAAGCAAAACACTTTAGAGCATGGCTACTAACTTAGGATATGCCAGCAATTGAATAGATTTACGAAACTGAATGTACAGTATAATGTGCAGTGTACATATTTAGGCACAATTTGCCTTAAAGTGGACCTGTGCCTTGCCCATGCAGTGCAGAACAACAGACTTAGTCAATACAGACACATGTCTTTCTTTCCATTTGCTCCTGTGTTCTTTCAACCAGAATGGAAGCATAGCCCTGCATAAGCTACAGGTTGCCAGAGTCAAAGCTTAGGGTCATAGCATAACAGGACCATAGACTCTCCTGGGACAATGCCCACGGGCGAGTTCCATAGTCCTTCATACCTGGAAGTACAGGGTATATATATACTTTGAATACAGGTGCTGAATGGAGTGGCAGTAAACTGAAGAAAAGGTAACTACATACTGCTGGGGATTGGGGGG
>NW_017306486.1:755481-798525 GCF_000935625.1 Nanorana parkeri
AGGGGGTGAGGGTGATAAAGAAAAGTTTAAAAGGTAGGTTTGTTTTAAAGTAATGGTTGATGTGACGTTCATGTTTTTACATGCTTGCTCTTTCTTATTTTTTATTACATTAAATATAGAAATTCACAGATTAGTCCCTAGAAGAAGTGTATAGTACAGCATATGATATTATAACCTCTGTTCACCGCTTAAGACACAGGGAGTGCTTTGATTTCAGTGGATTGATAGACTGTCGACTTGTATGATAGGAAGAAGTAAAGTGCCGCCATTGTGTAGCATTGGAATCCATGACGTAGAGCCTGAGTATGATCAATATATGGCAAGCATATTATTAAAACATTTACACAAATTGGTAATATTTTTTGCATCTATTTTAGATAGATATTTTAAATGGCAACCCAAGCTGTGCAACAATAGGCAGTGACGGAGGACAACAGTCATATTTTATTTTATTGGTTTGAATATGCTATTTTAACATCTTCAACTCGCACATCTTCCCACCGACACTCACACACAATTTTTACATTTAAGATATGGGCCAACTGATTTAGCAATAACTTGTGATTACTTAAAAGAGAACTATGAGGTGAGTGAAAATCACTCAGCCTCATAGTTCGAGACGACGTGTGACAATGAAACTGCCAAACGTCGGCTCAATAGATCGGGAAGTGATCAACAAAAAAAGCCTAATTTTATTTTTACTTCAATCAGTGTAATTAAAAAAATAAAAAATAAAATCAGCTTGGGGGTTAATAAGGGTATAAACAATAAATGGTAACCATTGTTTTAATTGTTTTTACATGTCAGATTGCTTTAACTGACATGATGTGCAAATCGATGCTCAACCCCTATTAATGGTTAGAAGAATAGAAATAAAAAAAACATAAAATAATAGTTAAGAGGAGTAGGGGAGGAAGAAGTTATTTGGGGCTGATTAGTGTAAACTAAGGATTAATATGGATTTAAATAAGAACAAAGTTTATTTTAAAAAAAACAACTTTTTTTTTTACTGGTCAGGTTGCTTTATTTGACATCATATACAGACTGAATCATATGTCTTTTATCTGCAGATGAATGGAACAGAGTAGATACAACAATATACAGACAAAAGGGGTGAACGAAAGGGTTTGTGGAGAGATGTACATCGACCCATGCGTAAAAATATCTCAAATTTATTGTACATAAAAATCATTTTAGTTGATAAAAATCATAAATAACATTATTACATACATTAGTGGATATAATATCCCAATTTTAACCAACATGATTCATCCTTCCTTTGTAGGCAGCCCAGAATACATAAATTAATTTAATAAACTAAATCTCTGATACATATCAGCCATGATTGATTCCAATTGATGCATTCATTGTGTAGTCTCCAACGTATGTATATCAACATTCATGATCCACAAACCCTTTCGTTCACCCCTTTTGTCTGTATATATAATATTAGGGGGAGAGTTTGATATCAAGGAGCCAAGGTGGGGGCGACCCACTTCTGATTAGTGCTTTTAAACACTGTGTCAGATGGCCCATTTTTTGACAACAGTAGCTATTACATCTCAACAGTAGCTATTACAGCTTCCGTATTTACAGAGCAAATGACACTTCTAACTAGGGTTGCACTGATGCCAGTTTTTAGGTATCGAGTACGAGTACCGATATTTTCCTTTTGGTACTCGCCGGTACTGTGTACCGATACCAGTGCTTCCGCTGGCATGCGCTGGCTTCCTGGGCAATCAGGAAACAGGACAGCGTGTAATGACATGCCACCCAGCTTCCTTTGACTGGCTCAATTGTGATAGGCTGAGTCAATCAGCATGGAACTGTCTTCCCGGACACTCAGGCAGCCGGGTGGCTGGTCATTACTCGCCACCCAGCTTCCTGATTGCCCGGGAAGCCGGCTCCATGTTCCTGGGGACACTGGCTCCATGTTCCCCACCGGCACGGCCGAGTTCCGGTATCGGGGAAGGTATTGGAGCATTTGGGCGAGCAATATCAAATACTTGGTATCGGCACCAATAGTAGTATCGGTACATCCCTACTTCCAACTGTCATTGTGACAGTTAGGAATTGCCAGCAAGTGCGAGGGGGGAAGCGGCAGAAGGACAGAAAGTACTACACATGCCCCATGTACAGTGATGAAAGTTAATTTTGGTGTGTGCTGTACATGCAATGTCCAAAACTGGAGCAGACAAAATCTGGAGCAGCTGTGCACAGCAACCAATCAGCTTATCTTCTCAGTTTGTTCAGTTAAGATTTGAAAATGAAAGAGAGAAGCTGATTAGTTGCTGTGCACAGTTGCTCCAGATTTTGTCTGCTCCAGTTTTGATAAATTCCCCTCATTGTCCTAACAACTGCTTAATCCCCTCTGGAAGTCTTATAGTTAGTCCCAAATCCTGCAACTATCCCTTTCCTGGACAGCTAGGTTTGCATGTAAATGTAGAGAAAAGTTTAAGTGAAAATAATCACATGCTGAATCACATGTATTAACTGCACCCCATTATGTAACAATATTTCTTACCAAATGGAAATTGTCCTAACCCATTAATGACACTTACTATGGACAGCTCTTCCTATGTAAATGTTGAGAAATATATAAGACATGAAATAACTAATTTGAATGTTAAGTTATTCTTAAATCCTTTACACAGCAGGCTTACATATGTGAACTAAAGACTAGTGCTCCATCTGCTGGCTGGAGAGAAGACTACCGTATGTATTATTAATATGAAGCACATCTATCACATTCACCATACCAAAAATATATATTTTAGTCTTTAACTTAGTATAGAAAATATGTGCAAAAATAATGTACATTATGCCCAGTAATGACAAATGTCTCATGCTCTTACTAAACCCTGCCATGAAACAGCTTAGCTATTTGGGAAGTGTTCAATCAGTGTTGATGGTAGGAATGAAAATATGCATATATCTGCCTTGAAGCGCTTCAGGTCTTCACTTTTCAGCAGATCCCCCTCCCCACAATCTTTTGCAGCACCTGCCACCCTCTGTTTTCCTGCTAATTAACTAGTGAAATAAAACAAAAAAATGTCTTTTGATATGAACTAAGTTAACATTTGTCTTATGCAGGGATCCCAACCTAGTTATTAACTAAAAACATTTTAGTATTCAGCTACTGAAAATCTCCTGTGTAGCTCTAACCAAATGAGGTGACTGCCAGCAAGTGGTTAAATCTCTCAGTAGCAAGATACTAAAATCTCTAGTGTACAGTGGCTCTATCCTGATGTGTTTACAGGCAAAGTCCACCTTTTGAAAAAAAATCAATAAATGCACACACATTAATGAAAGAAAAAAATGGGAATGTATTGATTTTTTACATTAGAACCTGCAAAGCATTGGAACCACAATCAGTGGATTCCCGGTGCAATGCTCTGGCTTCTGCATGCTGTTCCTCCTAGTCCCTGTCCATACAGGGACAAGGTACAGACTTTCAGTTACAGGGACAGAAGAAAGTATGAACAGGCTGTCACAGCACTTGTACTCTAATGAGAACTACAAGTCCCTCTGCCGCAGTGACAGATGGGATTTGTAGTCTCTCCATTCACAGATCCTGTCAAGGGATCTATGAATAGATGATGCAGCTTTGCAGGTGGAGCCAAGCACAGCCACACCATTTATATCACAACAAATATATACAGAATTCAGCGGGAAGAAGAACCCCAGGATTCTGGTAAGGGAGAGGTGGCAGTTCAGAAGTGGGAGCCTGTTTATGTGAACATGTTTCATGTTACACCCTGAATATAGGTGTAACATAAAATATGGTAAAAAAAAGATGGAGTTATTCTTTAATATACTATTATATGGAAGAGCCCTGGGGCCATGCTAAAAAAATATGAAAAATAATTCTGTGTTTAAGAGTCAGAATTAGAAAGTCAGAATTCTGACTTTCAAACAGAGAATTATGTTTCATTTTATTTTTTTAGCATGGCCCCTGGGCTCTTCCGTACTATTACATATACTACAGTATAATATGAACTATATTATTAGTATATGAACTATTAATATGTATAAATCTAATATACCTACCATAATACTATGAAAGTGATTACTGCAGATCAGCCAATTTGTATAATGCAAAAAACTAATGTCAATGTAAGCAATGGTTATAATATTTCACACAGCCTATAAAAAGATACATTTAAAGTGAGTCTGAAATTAGGACCAACGTAACCCCAACTCTGTATAGTAGGCACCATATGTTGCCTTGTCTTGGCCTTATGGGGTTCTCTTGCTGCCCTGCTGCTATAGATACTCTGAAAGTCTTAGGCAAATAATTGATAACTGAAATTTGGCCTCGCAGATGACATTAGAAATTGAAAACTGGCAAATACTGCAGTGAATATGGCAGAGGGGAATGTAGTCAACTGCTTCCATGAACAGAAGGAGACGTGCAATTCGTTTTGTTTTCCAAATTAAAATTCGGATGAAATTTTTAGAAATTTGAACATTCGGATGCAGCAAAATTCCTGAATAAAAAAAACAATGAATCCGAACGTATGTGAATTTTTGATAATGTAAATTTTAAATGCATCCAAATTTTTTTCCTAATGTCATTTGGAATGAACTTTTACAGGGGTATTCACAAAAGGGTGAAGAGTTTGGAGAAGACAGGAGAAGTGAACAATCTAGGACAACATAGCTGAACCGGAAAGTGAGCTGAATTGGAGAATGTTTCAGCTATGTTGTCCTAGATTGTTCACTTCTCCTGACTTCTCCACACTCTTCACCCTCCTGTGAATAGCCCTGTTAGTGTTAAACGTAAGTAAAAAAAAAAAAGCATGGCGTTCCCTCCCCAATTGATACCAGACCCTTTAGGTCTGGTAGGAATGTTATGGGGGGACCCCTAATACCAAAAAGAAAAGCATGCCCCATACCAGGCCTTTCATTAAGGGGGCACCCAGATCCCACACCCCTTGTAAATGAGTAAGGGGTAGTTGTTACCCCTACTCATTCACCAAATAAACATTCAAAATGTAAATCAACACACAACAATATGAAAAGTCCTTTATTTTAAAAAAAAAACAAAAAAACGGTTTTTGACAATTTCTTTATTAAATAAAAAGTCATCCAGCGTCAATCACGGCAGCGAGTATTTGGGGCAATTTACATAGCTGGCCGAGGTGAATGACGCTGGATTGGCATCATGGGACTTTTTTTTTTAAAATAAAGGACTTTTTCACAGTGTTGCGTGTTTATTAACCACTTCACGACCAGGTGTTTAGACCCCCTTCCTGGCCAGGCCATTTTTCAGTATTCAGTGCTGCAGTACTTTGACTGACATTAAATTTTTTTTATTCTTTTTTGTGTTACATTTTTTTTGGGGGGGGGGACTTACATTTTTTTTTCCTTTTTTTTTTACGGCCGGCCTGGAAGTGGTTAACATTCAAAACCATTTAAATTCGTTTGCGTTATTTCTATCATTCAGAAATTCGGATGCATCCGAATGTCCAAATATGCAGAAATTCGTATGAATGTAAATTCTGAACGAAACGAGTCGCACATATCTATTCTACTGTGGGGGTTATTCACACAGCTGCCGAAGGCAGCTGAGTGAATGACCCAGCTGAAGCGAAGTGAGCCGAACAACATTTGGCTATTCAGTACGGCTGATTTCAGTCATACATCGGTTGAAATCAGCCGTACATCGGCTGCCATCGGTCAGCCGAACATGTTCTGTATGTTCAGCAGAGTCGAAGTGCAGAGGAGACGATTCAACAACTGGATCGGCTGAGCCGAAGCTCCGGCAACGCACTCAAGCAGCATCCGGCTTGGCTATTCTGCTCGGTACCTCCGAGGTACCCAGAAGAATAGAAAAGAAGTGAGGAAAAAAAAGGAGTTAAAAAATTATTTTTAAAATGTAAATAAATTGGAAAATTAAAATATTAATAAAGATATTTTAAAGAAGAAAAAAAAACAATTGGGCGGAGCTATCAGTGACAGCTAGCTATTGCCAGCTGTGTCCTATTGGCCGACACCTGCTAGAGTATTCTAGCAGGTCCCGGCCAATGAACAACAACTGGGCAGAGCCGGCCATGGCATCACGGCCAGCTCTGCCCAGTTATTATTGTTTAATGACAGATCAGCATCCCCAGGTCATTTGGGGGCGCTGATCTGTCATTACAACTGGGCGGAGAGAGTTGTGAGATCACAGCTGGCTCCGCCCAGCTGTCTTTCCTGGAGCGAACGGCCGGCCTTTGGCAGGCCGGTCTCTCTGCTTCGACTGTCACTTTGGCTCAGTCGAGCCGAAGCATATGCCTTTGACTCCGCTGAGCCACATGCCCGCCTTCGGCTGCTGTGTGGGCTATTATGAATAGCCTGTACAGCAGCCCTTCGGTTCGACTGAACCGAAGGGCTCCGGAGGCCAAAAAGAGCCAAAAGATCAGCCGAAGCTAGGGCTGTAGCCTTCGGCTCAATAGTGAATAACCCCCTAAATGTATACGCTGCACAGCATGCAGAGGGAGAATACATTTTACAGATGTACTGCTGTATTAGACACTTCCTTTTCAGGGATACTGATAGAGACTGTTGTGCCAGATGTCCTGCCATATCAAACGTAACTGATTAACATGCAATGACAGGCACAAAAGATGCTTTGAAAATGCATGAAAATGGATCCAGTAAAGCCCTGCTGAATGTAGGATCAAAGCAGCAGAGCCAGATAATGCATACCTGCCACCTCTCTGGCTCAGTAATAAGCAACACCTTTCAGCACTAAAGTTCTCACAGATAATTTGTGGCCATTGCCTGTCCCTGGACATACCATTTAAAGTGACACTAAATTCAGAAGTTAAATCTTAAAAATGCATTCAAGAATCTTAACTATTTACAAAAATGTAACAAATACAATACAAATTAGAATACTAAACATGAGATTATATTCCTTCACCGCTTGGAGTGGTGGCTACTTTACAATACACACAGGGACCATGGGGAACAAAAGTAGCCACCCTCCAAAAGGAAGGACAGTGTCAGCACATATTCAGAGATGATTTGAGGATCTACAGCCGAGTGATACACAAATAAGATATATTTTCGTTAATAGTTAAGGTGCTTGAATGCATTTTTAAGATTTAACTCTTAGGGGGTTATTTACAATGGAGCCGAAGGATTAAGCCGAAGGATTAAGCCGAAGCATCGGCTAATCCTTCGGCTCACTTTGGCTGCCGGAGCCCTTTGGTTCAACCGAACCGCAGGGTTGCTGTACGGGCTATTCACAATAGCCCATACAGCATCCGAAAGCAAGTGAATGGCTCAGCCGAGACAAACACATATGCTTCCGCTAGACTGAGTCGAAGTCACAGCCAAAGCGGGGAGAATGGTCTGCCGAAGCAAATGTAACAAATGAACGGCACTAGCAGTGACATCACCGTTGGCTCCACCTGTTTGTTACCATGCAATGACAGGCTACTGTATCAGGTCATTTGAGGACAGTTGCCTCTCATTCTATTAAAACAAATGGGCGGAGCCAGCTGTGACGTTACTGTGGGCTCCGCCCATTTGTTTTGATTTGGCCAGGACCTATATGTTCATATTTCTTTTTCACTTTCAGTTAGGTAAAAAAAAAGCACAAAGTGAGGGTTGGGGTTTGAAGTTTAGAGTTGGGGTTTAATGTTTTAGGTTTTATTTTTTTGAGGGAGGTATGTTATATTTGAATATATTGTTACTTATAATTACACTATAATTTTAAGTTTTGATTACAAATAAACATCTCTTCCTTTGGCACTGCAACTTACCAAAGCTGCTTACATAGTGTGCAATGAGTCTGTAGTACAATATTTCTGCCTTTTCTGATAAATAATGCACTCTAATTCTGAAACTGTGGCTTAAAAGTGCTTGCATGGTGCCTGTATAATATCCCTAGCTTTTTTGGTGACATTGTACACTATAAGTTTGATTCTTAAATCAAACATACTTGGTCTCTCCCTCTGAAACTGTGAATTAATGTGCTTACATGTGCAGATAATACCAAGAGAGTTATTGATGTCATTCCTTAGAGTGTTAAAACTAAACAATCTTGCTTGTTTCCATTTATAAAATCTTATAAACATGGAATCTGATGGCCATCTTCTACGGGAGGTGTGCACTTGATGGTGGAAAGGGACACCTGTCTACGCAGTCTCATACACCAAATCAACTGCAGCGATCAATGGGATAATAGATGTTTCAGCCAGATAGCCCTCACATCTGGTTTTTGAAACTCCTCACTTTCATTTAATTCCTCCTCGTACCCCTCCAAGTCTCTTGCTGCATCATGCCATTCCACATGCAGGTGGAGAGCACAGATTTTTTTTGCCCAAATAATGGCGCTGGCTCAGGACATTATTTTTCAAATAATAAATGCTGGGTACCTGCCATGGTGGAGAAGCACAGGCCACAAAAAAAGGTTTAGTAGCAATCCATCAAAATGGGAAGGAGGAAAAGTGTGCATTAGCTGCACTTGCAGGCAAGTGGCTAATGTCTGCCTAGAAGTAATAAAAAGATAACTGATTTGTCGACCGCTTCACTTTCTCCTGCACCATTCACAATTGACAGGTGAAAAAAAACAGCTCCTCAGAGCCCCTCTACACCACCTCTCTGATTTACAGTATTTATAAGTATGAAAGGAAGATTTAGTGAAGGTAAAGCAGGCTATGGCTGCAGGATTGTACACCTACTTTTTGAAGCTGCTTGTCCTTCCCCCTGGCTGTAGCATTTCTCCTTCCATTTGCTGCTGTTTCGTGCCCTGGTTCCTGCCATGTGGAAGGCAGGAAATCTTTTTATTTTGCATAGGGACAAGGTGGTGTATAGGCCTAGGACTTCCTTTTTGTTAAAGAATTACCCATAGCATAGAAGGCACTTTGTTATGCCTCACCCTGTAGAATGTTAACTATTACACCAGTAATACTCCATCTTAAGTCCACACACACTGGTCCATTGGCCTAGACATTCAGCACATTTGTTAAGAGTGTTATTAAATAACAATAGTCAACAAGTGAGGTTTTAAAAAGAGGAATGCCAGACAACATGGTTTGTATGGCTAGGAGCACTACAATGTTTTCTGGCTCAGTAATGATAGAAGAAATCCCCATTTCAAAAAGTAACAGGTATGATTAGCCATGACTCCACATGAGTAACCTTAGGCTTCATTTACCTTATGCTCTCATATAGATATTACATCCTACACTTGCTGATTTATATTAGATATCATATTTGCCAATGATAGGGTTGCTATAACTGTCTTTGACTACCACAAGGTGCTCGACAGAGAGACCAGAAGCCTCATGTAGAGATAAATACAGCACACTGAACATCAATCTTTTGCTTCACACTGTAAATTATTCCCTTCCAGTATAATCTGATGGTCAATAGCTATATGGAAGCAAATGGGAAATGGCATACTGCATTGCATCCGAAAAAAATCCCACAATAATAGCTGCATTTTATACCAACAAAAACCGTATAAAATAAGAAGGAAGTAGTTTTCAAAGTGCTGAGACGTACAGCAAGCCATCAGAATTCATTTTACACTGATAGATTTAAAATCCCAGTTGTTTGAAGTAAACTAATATTTCATTAGTTGCAATGGGTTACAATTCTATGGGCATCAACTCAACCCTGATCTCAACCCTACTGAACAACTTTGAAATTAATTGAAATGCCAATTGCAACCCAGGTATTCTCATCTGACATCAGTAGTTGACCTCACAAATGTTTAGGTTTTCAGCTGCCTGAGGCTTTACTGGAGAGATTCGTTCACTTCCTGTCTGGTAAAATAATTCCTCCTTACTCCAGGTCTTTATTCATGTGCTTAGCTCTCTAAGCTCCCACTGTCTTTCCTGTGTTGCGCATGGCAAAGGCAATATTCTAGAAAACATAACCTTAGAGGTCCTTCCCTTCAATATGCAGCCTGATTCTCTAAACTGATAATTACGAATGCTCCATGTTTCATGTATTCTGTCATCAGTCCCAATTTGCACCAAGACAGCTGGGTCATGCCCAACTCCACCTAGGTAACTTGTCTACTTGTTTCACCACATGCTGAACCCTGGCACCAGGGAGAACGCAAACTATTCGTTGAGGCAATCCAGGCAACAAATGAATTTATCAGTCCTCCTGATTATAGAATTCCAAATAACCACCAACTATACAGAACTTACTGCATTATCCTCCCCATCCCCACTAGATGGGCTGCTCTCCTGGCTGTAGGAGGTAGCAGTGACATGTAGGGCTGCCAACTCTGGGTTTGCCACTCACACATCTTCACTCAAATTTGTTTGGGTGCTCAAACACAGGACTGGCCTTCCTTTTCTCTGTGGCCCTGCCACTCCCTCTAGCTACAGTAAGCCAACTTCCTACCTCATCATTCTCACCCTCCTCATTAACCCCCATCAACCCCCATTAACTCTTCTCAAAGTTGTCAAGTCTCCTATGTGTTGAATTTTGCTTATCAAGATCTCTAATGTAAGCTTCCAGGAGGGCAACCTGCTCACATCTGTCACAGCAGTATTCATCCTGAAACTGTTGTTCCATGGGTGTATAATGTGACACAGTGTGCGCAACCTTGCCAGTAGACATGATCCCTATTATAACATTTATATTGCTTACAGGAAGTTAATAGGTTACTTACAGGTTGAATACTTCTTTTAACTTCACTTAGTTCAAGCTACTTTGTTCATAAGCCTCTGTGAGCAAGGAACAGGAAAGCAATACTTTGTAACAGAGCCCTGGATAGCAGTAAAACCTGAATGGGATCCTAACCTATCCCTATTCTATACAAACAAATATGGGCATAGATACACTTTTAGGCTTTACTATAGTGTGAATGTGTGTTTAGAGATTCCTGCAGACTGCAGGCGCTCCGCAAGTGATACGATTACATGCCGTTAAGAATAGATCACTATTCCTGGATGCATGATAGATGCGCCAAGGGATAGTTGAACGGGTGACATCGGCTGCTTCTAAATGGATTGCTGCCACATGAATTCGTAGGTTACTGCCGCAGGAATCCTTAAACGCATATTCACACCTAGTGGTAATGTAACCTAAATATACCATAGAAAGTGTTTTGTTATAACTGCTAAATAAGTGCAAGAAATACCTGCTGATCCAGCCAGAAACCTTGTGAGCTGATACCTTTCTTTGCTCTCTGCATAGCATTCTTGACAGCTATCTCTGTGGACTACAGAACACTATCGCTACTATGAAGTTGAGGAGAGGAAGAGGTATTCTGTAGACCTAAAATACTTCCTGTTCTAATTTGATATAGATACAGTACAATGGGTGAGCATAGTCACCCTTGGACAGGTAATGTGTTACTGGCAGGATTACCAGGTGGAAATAAAGGGGAAAAAAGACCTAAACAATTAACGCGATTGAGTCCTTACATTTAAGGTGCAATATAAAAAGCTGCAATATACTACCTTTTTGTTCTTGGGTTTGAAAACGATTTAAAGTGTAAGTGCAGTTACAACATTCACTCGTCTCCTACCCTCTTAGGGCTAGTTCACAGCAGCCACAGTGCGTTCCGGCCCGATTCAGGTTGGAATGCTCTGGATCGCATTGCATTGGATGCGATTCAGGCTGGAATGCACTGGATCACATCTGCCTCACTTTGTTGTGGGGTGGAAAGGGGCGTGGTGGTGCATTGAATTCAATGGCACCGTAGTCACGTGCTCCGGCTGCAATGCGAGCGGGCGCACGGGAATGCAAGGCACATCAATGCCTGCGGTCTGGTCTGGTCCAGTAAGAAAAAATGCTGCAAGCATTATCCTAGGTGTGAAGCCCTCTTAGTGGTATGGTCAATTGGTTGTGACCATATAGTATGGGGCTGGAAGTGTGTGCGATAAACAGTGTTGTCGGCTGAGGCCACATACTTAGGTTATGGGTGGCTTTGTTACGTTAGGTGTCTTCAAGGACCTAGAAACTAGTTGCTTATTTATATGGTTGTATTATTTTTGTTATGTTATTACACTGTTATTTATATTTATTGTGGTATTTAATTAAAGAGAGGCTGCTGTGGACTTTGAACTCCACACAAGTTTAATTATATTTTTATTTGTGGGGAAATTTGGAGGTGGTTGGGATTTGGAGAGTGGGGTATTAGAAGGTTAACAGGAGGGGCAGGTTACCTCTGAAATACCCTGGTCAAGGGGAAAAGTACAACCATTAAAGTTTGCAAGGAGGCAGTACAAAAGGAACTGTTAGCCCACCTCTAAAGTACTGTGAGATTGAGCATTGCCTTCTTATAACAGAAGGTATCTAAACATCCTCACTTCCAGCATAAAATCCAAAAACAAGGAGCTCAGTTCCTGCTTATGGGTAAGTGAGAACAGCCATGCAACTAATTGTTTTTTTTGCCCCTTTTAGCCATCTGTGTATCCAGAGCCACTGGTGTATAGCACGGATATAGTCATAATTCTACAGAGCTGGGATGATCAACTTGCATACAGCTGTTTCAGGCTGTATGCAAAATGCAGGCTGGAGTTCTGCTCCCCCAATGGCGCCCTCATCAGTGCAAGATATAGCTTTACTGGATCTCCGGTGTAGGGCAGGGCTCAAGTCCTGAGCTTCTAGCCAGGCCTTAAAAGTTACTCGCCAGCGGTTGCCCACCCTAACCCCCACCCTGCTCCGGCATTAACTCCGCCCCTAAACACACCCTCTTAAATGGTGTGGTCAGTAGTAAGTAATGCACAGTGGTCAGTAGTAAGTAATGCACAGTGGTCAGTAGTAAGTAGTGAACAGTGGTCAGTAGTCAGTAGCGCACAATGGTCAGTAGTCAGTAGTGCACAGTGGTCAGTAGTGCACAGTGGTCAGTAGTAGTGCACAGTGGTCAGTGAGAGCATCCGTGTTGGAACCTCCGACTGAAACCGAATACATTGAAAAATCTAAAGAGCCATGAAGGTTTCAGAGACTGGATCTCAGTGGACCCCGTCAGCCTTGGGCCCTAGGGAAGTCGCACCGGCTGCACCGCCCGTAGGTCCACTCCTGACTGGCTGGAATTCCACTCGCCCTCACTTTATTTCCACTTGCCAAATGCGAACGGCCGAGTGGAAAATGTGAGCCCTGGTGTAGGGCATGTGAGGTCAGGGGAACAGTACTAACATTAATCCTTCGCTGCCACTAATGCATGCCATACGTTGACAGCAGCGGGCCCCTTTAAATGAACCCTGTGAATGGACAGCTATAGCTGCCAGGAGTCTGCTTACTTGTGTAAAGCCATCTGTCAGCTTTACACTGGAAGTGATTCGAGCAGCTGTAAAGCTGTCTGATTAGTGCCAGGGGCCATTAAACATGTGCCCTCCTCCCAACACCCCCCTCCTTGCTTCCCAGGGTCCAATGTCCAATGTCCAAAGGAGAACGGGTACAAGCACTCAGTGATCGCTGAGTGTTTGTACATAATTGAGGACCTGGTATGTATACTATAT
This sequence comes from Nanorana parkeri, assembly GCF_000935625.1. NCBI lineage: Eukaryota > Metazoa > Chordata > Amphibia > Anura > Dicroglossidae > Nanorana > Nanorana parkeri. The sequence goes on from NW_017306486.1 coordinate 768,909, forward strand.
CCTCAATTATGAATGAACGGGAGTGATCTATATCCCCTCCTGTTCATTCAAAAAGGTAACATTAGGGGTCTAATAGATCCCTAATGCCACCTTAAAGAGGACCTGTCACTACTAAAGTGCTATTACATAGGGGGCTTGTGAGCCCCCCTATGTGATATGCAATTATGTAAAGTAAAAAAAATAAAAATATATATATATATCGTTATATAAAATAAATCTAAAAACACCTCCCAAAAAGTTATCTGTGCCCATGTAAATGCACAAACAACAATTGCAAAACACATGTTAGGTATCACTGCATATGCCAGAGTGAGAGCATCAATTCTAGGGCCAATATTCATGTTTAACTCTAAACTGATGACCTGTACAGGCTTTTAAATTGTCTCCATGGACAATTTGAGGTACAGTTTTTTTTTAGCCTTCACAGACACACAATTTTTGGGTCTGTTAGGTATCTGTTTATTTGGCACAACCTCATCGTTTATATTTTACATGACATTGGGTATTATATTGTATTTTTGTTCACTAAAATTAAATTCAGTATATTTTTTACTGTGATTTTCATTTTATTCCACATGGTCTCTGATTTTAGGAAATATATAATGCTGGGGGGTTTTAAGTAATTCCCAGGCCTAAAATGTGGATTATAACATGTGTGCAAAACCCCCCACACAAACACGGCTCTGGAAAGAAAGGCTTAATTAAAGGGATAATAATTAGGAGAGTAAAATATACTCTTCCCAATACTTAGAGCTGGTGTGTCACACTTTGGGTGTCACATGTCGGCTCTATAGAGCGAGAACTGGCCGATCATGTAACTCCTAATCGTTCAGCTAACGATCTTCTCCCTGCAGAGAGCAGTGACTATGTGTCACTGCTCCCTGCAGAGATTCTCCCCTCCCCTCTCTATGCTTCCAACATTCATTGGAGGGACAGGGAAGGGAAGGGGCGGGCACAGCTGGCTTTGGCTCTAGAGAGGCAGAACCAGCTGTCAATTAGGCAGGAGGGTTGCTGAAATCCTTCCTTGGAATATTGTTGGAATCCTTCCTGGCTGCAGCGCGGCTTTGCACTGTCAGCATATAGCGGCCATTAACCCACTGTATGCTAACTTTGGGTCACAGGAGTATGTTAGTAAATGTACTCCTGGGATACAAAAGAGAAGTAAAGTTAAAAAAAAGGTTTAGTTTTGCTTCTGTTCTAAGGTCACGGTGAGGCGGAACAAAAGAGACTGAAAAGCCCACTTCTACAGTACTGTGAGACAACGCATTACCTTCTTAAACCAGAAGGTAGATCATAAAAAAATTACGTGACAATAATTATATATAAAATATTTATACAATAACCATGCCACACACATGCAATGATATTATGAAAAAGTAGGCTGTGCTTTAAAGAAAATCTGTTACAATAAAATGTATCACTGTCTATTATATAGAAGATATTAAACTCATACAAGCCAAATATACAAAATGCAGTTCTGAGTTAATTTATTCCACTTTGTGGTGCATGTTTAAAGGGCTGGTTTACTGTGATAAGGTTTAAACATTTGTATCCACTGTGGCTTGACACTAAGACTATGAAATAGCAAATATATATTATCAATAGTGTCCTCTAAAGTGTGTAAATACTCAGTACACAATTCTCCATGATCTGGTGTGTCAAAACTAAAGTCATTTCTAATGCATTGGCCATACAGTTTAAAGAGCTTAGCGTGGGGATTTGTGTTTTCCAATTAATCTACTTCTTAGCAGTAATCAAAACCCAGCTTTCCTGCTCCTTCATGCTTGAAGACAAATCACAAAGGCCATGGTTCTGTTCATCTACAGTTTTCTCCCATTCAGCATTAGCAATCATTGTCCTCCATAATTCGGATTATCTCTTCCATATCACTGTTTTATGCATTGTGCTCCTTGATATGTCTTCTAGAAAATCAGCATTCTTAGTACAATTTGTACACTTTGATGATGGAAATAACACCATACACTATTTTGCCATCATACTGACCAGCTTTTTTAGAGGCACTATATCCATCATCGGGTTTTCACTTGATTGATCGCAGACAATCAACATGAACCTCATGAACATGAATGACTGTTTCTACAATGATGGTTAAATTAAACTCGAGGAAGTCAATACTATTGACTAAACAAACAATCCCATTGTAATTTTAGAGGAACAAGTACCTTAGTGGTGCTTAGTATTTCTGGGGTGCACATGCTTCAATAGTTACTGAGACACAGAAGGATTGAAAAAGCCCTTTATTTCTGTGTGGCTGCTTTTCCTTCTATCCAAGTAATTCCTAGGAGATCTAAGTCATACATAAATACATAAACTATCATACAGACATGGTTTTACTTGTTCCCTTCAACAACTACATGATAGACTATGGCTGTCCATTCTTCAAAACTTTTTTAATTGTATTTACTGCTACTGGCCTAGGTAAATGACCTTGCTCCCAAAGTCCCACTGCCATCTCCACTGGGATCCAATGATAGTGCTTTAACACTGTTGTGTCAGGTGGACATGGTATCCTATGACAGAAGTTTGCTCCCTGTTGCATGATCCTCTGCTGATCTGAGCAGTTCGAAATGGATGTTATGTTACTATGTCTGCCCATCCACAAGAAAAAACTGCAGTTACCAGACCACTGGTGTCTATGGGGAGTCGGATGTAAATTGACATGTGCTTGTTCACATCAGATTACCCCCGATCTGACACAATCAGGTGTGCTAAAAGGGAATTATGTGACAGTTTTTCTAAAACAATACAGACTAGTGATTTAGCCAGGGCCCAGTCCTAGCTGCAAATGCCGCGACCCTGGTAGTCCTGCCACTGACTCCAGGCTGACTACAAATCCCAGCAATACATTATATACCAATGCAGTATACTACCAGCTGTAGAGGACTACAGATTCCAGCAATACATTATACAGCAATGCAGAATAACATTAGCTTTATAGAACTACAAATCCCAGCAATACATTTTACAGCAATGCAGAAAAAAATGAAGCTACATACTCTGTGTTGCTCACCAGGGCTGTGTAGGGGCTGACCAGGGCTGTGCGCGTCCCGCCAGAGCTGTGTGCGAGTCTCATCAGTGCTGTGTGCGGGTCTCATCTGGGCTGTGTGCGGGTCTCACCTGGGCTGTGTGTGGGTCTCACCTGGGCTGTGTGCGGGTCTCACCTGGGCTGTGTGCGGGTCTCACCTGGGCTGTGGGCAGGTCTCACCTGGGCTGTGTGCGGGTCTCACCTGGGCTGTGTGCGGGTCTCACCAGGGCTGTGTGCGGTCTCACCAGGGCTATGTGCGGTCTCAACAGAGCTGTGTGCGGTCTCACCAGGGCTATGTGTGGTCTCAACAGAGCTGTGTGCGGTCTCACCAAGGCTGTGCAGTCTCACCAGGGCTGTGCGGTCTCATCAGGGCAGTGTGGACTCATCAGGGGTGCGTGCGGTCTCACCATGGGTGTGAGGCCTCACCAGGGGTGTCCAGTCTCACCAGGGGTGTGCGGTCTCAACATAGCTATGTGTGGACTCACCAGGGCTGCGTGCGGGTCTCACCAGGGCTGCGTGCGGGTCTCACCAGGGCTGCGTGCGGGTCTCACCAGGGCTGTCTCTGGGTCTCACCAGGGCTGTGTTTGCGTACCACCAGGGCTGTATCACCAGGGGTGTCCAGTCTCACCAGGGGTGTGCGGTCTCAACATAGCTATGTGTGGACTCACCAGGGCTGCGTGCGGGTCTCACCAGGGCTGCGTGCGGGTCTCACCAGGGCTGTGTGCGGTCTCGCCAGGGCTGTGTGCAGACTCAGCAGGGCTGTGTGCGGTCTTACCAGGGCTGTGCGGGGTGGGTGCGGGTCCCACCAGGGCTGTGCATGCAGCAGGAAGGAGGCAGAGAAGATGTTCTGCTGGACCGCTACTGTAAGCAGCCACCGCAAGGTCCCCACATGACTGCTGCAAGGTAGTATAAAAAAGAGAGAAGTAAACCAAACAAAAAAAAAGGATTGCCTTTACTTCTTTTTTAACATATGAAATGTCAGTGAATGAGTTTACATCTACTTTAATAAGTGGAAATACAACATATTTTATTTTAATCTTTCTGAAAGATCATATTTAGGAGAAAGCTACAAAAAATTATATAACAGGATACGGCACAATAGCATTTTATTTTCTTTTGGTTACAAAACACAAATCCTGAAAGCTTTTTATCTGATCCACTTTATTTGATCTGCCGAAACATTCAAATAACACAATCACTAACAAAGCATCAATGAAGAGGGTTCCAGTTGGTTGTAATTGAGCAATAATTTCCCAGGCTGTGAGTTCACAAGGTGATACATAGTTTACAGCTAAAACAAAATTGAATAAATACAAATTTCTGGCTTTGTTGGATGGAACATTTTTTATTCATTTCAAACACCATTTAAATTGAACACTCAAGGACAGCAGAAATGTTCTTGTCGGTATCCAAATGCCGCAGTGAACTAGATGTACTCTGTGTTTGTTACTTGTTCATCTTTACCGTTATTAGGTCTGACAGCTACTTTATTCTAAAATCTTTTTAGGTTCCTTCCATCTGTCATAATAAGGTATCAGACAGATTAGACTGTTCTGGCTTTCGTGCAGTTTGCCGCATGTTTTACTACAATATTTAGAGCTTATTTGCTTTTATGTCCAATATTAAAAGCAAAGCATGCATATAAGAAACATAGCTCTAAATTATATTGGATATAGTTAGTGAGCCAGCATTTGTATGAATGGGACAATTAAATAATTTTACTATTTACAGATCCTGGTTGGTGCAATAACTCATCATTAAATCTCTTGGGGCCACCAGTCACACAAGTCTTATTAATTATAGATTAGTGTTTACCCAAATGTATTTGTCTGTGTTTTTAAAATAGATGTAAACCCAATCCCTAAAATATCATATTAGCTTTAAAGAGAAACTGTGTTTTTGCAAAGGGGCCCTTCGATCCACTGATATTTACTATGCCATCATTCCCCAATTGTCTTTACTTCATCACAGCCAGAGACAATACCAAGTGCTTTGGGTTATGGACCATGTGACCTCCTCCTATGTGACAGTGCTTAGGTGTAGCCGCCAATCGCAAGATCCGAGCACTATTACATGACAAAGGGAGTGACATCAGCACTCCCCCTAGCATCCAAAACCAGCTCACACTAGGCAATTTAGTGCTGGAAGCAAGGGAGGAAGGAGTGGTGGCAAGTGTGAATGTTACTTTACACTGAATGGGCAAAGTGACACTATTAATGGAATTTTAGAAATAATTTTAAATACTTTTACATTGGTATTTTTTTGTTCTTACAAGAAAGGGATGGATTCCGCCATGTAGGTTCCATTCTCTGTCCCTGCTTCCCCGTCATGTTCCTGCACGGTCACAAGGGCTTTGAATGAAACTGAAGTGCGACAATGGATAAAATTGTTGAATTATTTTATTAAGGAAACCAGAGAGATTGTCAATGATACACGTAATTCAGTTTGGGGTTAAGCCTAACTCCAGCCGTATTCTGTTTCTGTTTTGCTTTCGATAAAGTAAGTAAGAGTTAAAATATCTGTCATGTTTTTCTTTCTGTCTGTAACCTCAGATGTTAAGGAAATGGGATGAAGGGGGGAGAAGTATGGTTGTCACTTGGATTGAAAAACACAGCATCAGAACCAGTAGTGTGTCTAGGGGGTGGTTCACACTGGCAAATGCTAGAACACTGCACCCAGCACTGAAAGAAGCCAGAATTGTCAGGTGCAATGATCTCTTCCTACAGTAGAACTGGTCCTGGCCAGTGGTTAAAGAGGTAACCGTGAGAGAGTGTCTGCTTAGGTAAATAAATACTGAACCCAAATGCTTAGGGGGTATTGTATAAGGCTTTTCCCCATAGTTCTCTTTAGGGTAACGGGAGGACACAAACTAGCGTCCTCCCGTCACCCTAGGCTCAGTATACCGCGAGCTGCTGCTGTATACTGCCGGGATCCGCCCAGCTGCGTGACTGACAGCTGGCTCTGCCTATCTAGAGGCAGAGCCAGCTGTACCCGCCCCCTCCCCGTCCCTTCTGCCAGTCAGCGCTGGCAGATCAGAGCGGGGAGGGGGAATCCAGCCCCTCCCGTGTCATGACAGAGAGCTGTGACAGGATCGAGAGGTGAGCGAACGCCGGTATGTGTTCGCTCACCTCCCGATCTACTGAGCCGACCTGTGACAGTCTCATTGTCACAGATCGGCTAGAACTATGAGGTGGGTGTAAAGCACTCACCTCATAGTTCTCCATTAAGGGATCGCATAAAAGGCAGTCAGAGTGGGAGACAGACGGACAGGTTGGGGTAAAGAGTTCCAGGGGATGGTAGAGACTCTAGGGAAGTCCTGGAGGCGAGCATGGGAAGAGTTGATGAGGGAGCTGGAAAGCAGAAGGTCATTTGAAGAGCGGAGGGGATGGTTAGGGTTATACTTTGAGACACGGTTTGAGATATAGCTGGGGGCCGAGTTGTGGATGGCTTTGTAAGTCATTGTTAATATTTTGAATTTTATCCTGTGGGTTATTGGAAGCCAGTGGAGGGATTGGCAGAGGGGGGTTGCAGACACTGAGCGGTTGGTTAGGTGAATGAGCCTAGCAGCTGCATTCATGATAGACTGAAGGGGGATAGCCTGTGTAGAGGTAGGCCAAAGAGAAGGGAGTTGCAATAGTCAAGACGAGAGATAACAAGTTAGTGGATGAATTTAGCGGTTTCATTGGTGAGGAAGGGTCGTATTTTGGAGATGTTGCAAAGGTGAAGGCGGCAGGATTTGGATAGTGATTGGACATGGAGAAGAAAGGTGAGGTCCGAGTCAAGGATGACACCTAGCACCTTGGCATGAGGGGAGGGTTGGATGGTTGTGTTATCAATCTCAAGGGAAAAGTTGGGGGAAGGTGCATGGGCGGGAGGAAATATCATGAGCTCAGTTTTTGAAAGGTTGAGTTTTAAGAAGTGTTGTGACATCCAGACTGATATGTAAGTTAGTAGATTAGGGACACACAAGGACGCTGAGGGGGTGAGTTGTGCAGTAGAAAGGTAGATTTGAGTGCCATCGGCATAGAGATGGTATTGGAAGCCATGTGAGGTTATTAACTGACCAAGGGAGGAAGTGTAGATGTAGAAGAGCAGGGGTCCAAGGACAGAGCCTTGGGGGACCCCTACAGAAAGAGGAAGAGAAGAGGAGGAGTTAGATTTGCAGGTGACACTAAAGGAGCACTTAGATAGGTAGGAGGAGAACAATGAGAAAGCAGAGTCTTGTAGGCCAAGCGAGTGGAGTTTTTTGAGGAGGAACAGGTGGTCAACAGTGTCAAAAGCAGCAGAAAGGTCTAATATCAAGAGTAAGGAGTAGTGGCCATTGGTAAGTCACTAGTGAGTTTGAGAAGGGCGGTCTGAGTGAAGTGTAGAGGGCGAAAGCCGGACTTTAAGGGGTCAAGAAGGTTGTTATCAGCGAGGTGGCGATGCTGGGAAGGTTTAGGCCTTATTCACACACAACGCAAGAGCAAAATTGTACACATATTTGTAAATGTGTATAGTCGCGTATATATATGCGCGTATTGTATGCAATCCCAGAATGCACATGCAGAAATTCAGAGCCCGGGCGCATCTCTATGGGAGTATGCAGCCATACGCAGCTGTACGCTCACCCGAACTGCACATCTGTGCGGGTGTCCTTGCTTGGACGCAGACAGGATCCATCCTGGGAGGTTTGGTGGTTTTTCCTCAGCCCTGTTAAGGAAAACTCTATCTATATTTTTCTACTTATTTCTCCTCTATCGACACTCTCGGTATGTAGTGGATGTTTTTTCTCTTCAGCAAGACTTTTATTAAGCTGCTTATGCTGATTTGTGCGGGTGTGGGTGTCCTTGCTTGGACGCAAACAGGATCCATCCTGGGCGGTTTGGTGGTTTTTCCTCAGCTCTGTTAAGGAAAATTCTATCTATATTTTTCTACTTCTATCGACACTTTCGGTATGTAGTGGATGTTTTTCCTCTTCAGCAAGACTTTTATTAAGCTGCTTATGCTGATCTGTATACAGCGGCTATCTGGATTTGCTAATCTTTAACATTGCCTTGGAGGCTGTACCCGCCCCCCCCCCTCCCCCTCTTGGACCGAAAATTGCGAGGCCTGTCTGGAATATGACCTTCAGCAATAGAGGTCTGCCAGTTGCGCTTTCCTGACATAATTGTACTGTATTAGTTAGCCACAGAGCGCTCTCCAGGTTCAGAGCCATTGTACTACCTTTTGTGTGACCCTGTCTCTCAAGGCTTACTCTGCATGTAGCCGCATGGATGAAAAGAAGATAAAAATTAGTGTTTTCTGACACAGAACTCTGCCTGTGACACTTTTCAGACTTTAGTGTACTGTGTCTGTATTGTACGGTGTACTTTTTTCAAGGCAGTGGCACAGCCTCTGGTGTAACCCATTCTTTGATGACTCTAAAAGTAGACCAGACCGGAGTGTACTGTGTCAAATAGCTGCAGAGCATTCTGCAGTTTCAGCGCATTTGTACCGCCTCTGGGGTAACCCAGTTTCCTGTTGCTGCATTTGCCTATATAACCAATTGGTTGCATAGCCTAATATGTGGCATTTGAACACTGAGCTCTGCATTATGGTGCTAGTCTTGTGTATACTATATCAGTTATGCGTAGAGTGCTCTCTAGTTTCAAAGCAGTGGTTCAGTCTCTAGTGTAACCCAGTTGCTAAAGTGTCTTCCAGGGTATGTTAGCCTCCGGATGTGGCAATAGAATGTTGGTATATGTTCTTTAAACTCTATGCTCAACATTATGGTCCATTACATACTTGTGTAATAGCTTAGTTTACCACAGAGCACTCCCCAGATTCAGAGTGGTGTCACAAACTGGTGTCACAAATTGGTGGCCACTCTCTAAACTCTGTTGTTTTCTCAGTGAATTTCTGAATTCTCTGATATGATGCTATTATGTGTCCTTCACAGACTAGGATCTATATTGTGGCACTTTTCAGTCTCTCATGTTCTGTGTTATCAAGCCACATCAGTGTCTTCTTTGCAGGGAACAATTTATTCTGAACATTTGAGTTTTAAGATTCTCATTTTTTCTGTACAGAAAATACAAATAAAGCTAGGTGTTAGTGAGCTGAGTTACCCAGAGAGGACAGGAACAGATCTTGCAGACCCCATGCTATAACAGAATCAGATGAAAAGTCAACACTAGCATGTTCAGCTGTTATGTCTGTAAAAGGGTGCAACTTTGATTAGTCAACATTTTTTATTATACTTTGTTTAACAAAATAATTCCATTACTTCTGTTTTCTCATTAATTGTTTATTTGTTCTGTGATTCTATTTAATAGTGCATTGAGGCACTAAACATTAAACTGCACACATTTCAATAAAAACTGGAATAGTGATGGTGTTCTAAAACATATGACTGGTAAAATGTGTGTATGTATAAATATATATCAGTGACGTGCGGTACCTCTTCTTCCGGGTGAGGCATTCTACAGCCTCGCCCCCAGCACATCCCGCCCTGCCCCCGAAGCCCCACCCCCACCCCCTGCCGGACGAAGCCCCACCCCAAGCTAGTGTAAAGGAGGAAGGGAGGAGACAGGGAGGAGTCTCCCTGTCCCTCACTTGCTCCTCACTGCTGAGGCACAACGTCCATGACAGGTTACACAGCGGGGAGGATTTCCCTGCTGAGTAACCTGTTGGATGCCGATCTGAATGGAGAAAACGTTTTTTTCTTCCATAATTCTAGGTGAGGCTCTGCCTCACCTGCCTCCAACTGCTAGCTCCGCCCAATAGTTTTTCTTTATTATTATTATTTATTTTTTTACAAAATCTTTCTTTATTTTTAAATTTTACTATTTATTTAAATTTTTAGATTTTTTTCCCGACTATTTTTTCCAACTATTTTCATTGATTTTCTATTCTGCTCAGTACCACAGAGGTGAACAGCCGAATGCTTGGCGGCATTCAGCTATTCACTCACTGCTGTGCGGCCCCTATGTGAAGAGGAGCGAACGGCAGCGAGCGAGCTGCCGAACCTTCGGCTCAGCCGATCCAGATGTTGGATCGGCTGAGTCCAACTCCTTCTACACTTCGGCTCAGCCGAACATGCAGAGGATGTTCGGCTGACCGTAGTGCAGCCAAAGGCCGCCGATGCACGGCTGATTTTAGCCGATGTACGGCTGAAATCAGCCATACTGAGCCGAAATGACTAGCCGAACTTGGTTTGGCTCACTTCACTGTGGCTGGGTTATTCACTCGGCTGCCTTCGGCAGCTTTATGAATAACCCTGTGAGTGTTATGCTGGTTCTGTCATCACTTGTTTCTGCCTGATGAAGGGGATCCTTTACGGCCCCGAAACGTTGCATTAAGTGTATTTGCTATGCAACACGTACGTTAATAAATAGACATACTTGATCAGCTATTGGAGTGCCGGTGTTCATATACTGGTTTTGTAGGTCACCATTGCTTACCTCTCCTTTTAAAAATGCTAGATCCCTGGCTGTCATATACAAGCTTTTTCTTCAATGTTTTCCAAGCGTGTGACCTGACACAACTACAAAGATGGATTTCTGACTCTGTGTTGAGTTTAATTTGCTACATGCCTGTTTTGGGCCTGTTATGCGGTTGCACAAAAGTCAGATATGGCTAGATAACTAACATTTTCAAAAGGAGGTCAAAATTTCCTCAAGACAGAAGAAATATTGTAAATGCAATGTATAGAAGTTTTGTATATATTTATAGGCATAATGTTTTCAACTAAAAGGATAACTTTTTGATATCTTTACTTTCTTCATTGTTTTCTTTGCTTATAAATATATTGCATATTTACCACTTGAAAGAAGTAATAGAAAGTTGTGGTGGAGTTGGATAAAAGTAATCAAAAAGTCCTCCACCGAACCAGCATTTGGTGTGTATATTTCTTACTTCTGTCACAAATCTCCAAAACAAGTGGTTTATTCCTTGTGTTTGTATGGTGGGTAAAGCCATGAAAATCATTCATTTCTGCCTCTGAGCCAACTGTACATATAGAACATTATATTACAGATGCCGTCTAATATTATAGAGCTAATTACTGAATCCCAAATTGTATACAGCTGTTTAAGGGCCTGTTCACATGATATCAGGTCCTGATCAGGTGTGGATCTGCAGACTGATGCAGTGCGTTTTTGCCACGTTTTTGCCGCGTTTTGGCCGCGTTTTTGATGCGTTCAAGTAAAAAAAAAATCATATTTTTTTTTTGCTGGAGTGGGGCTGTTAGTATGTTAGCTGCAGTGCAGTGCGTTTTTTATGCGTTTTTGACGCGTTTTGGACGTGTTTGCGTTTCCTGACCGTTTCCAGACCATTTCCGGACCTGACAAAATGTGACATGCAGTATTTTTTCTGTCGTAAGCTGAACGGACTGCGCACGTGAGAACTGGAGCCCATAAAACACATAGGGATACATTGGGATGCATTTTGAGTGCAGCAGCGTACAGAGCCGGTCAGCACACAAAACGGACATCGTGTGAACAGGCCCTTAGGCTTATTGGCCATCATCAATGCTGTGCATAGAGTCAATGGGGGTGATTTACTAACCTAAACGCACTCACGCACTAGGTGCGTGTGATTTTTACACAGCAAAACGTATTTATCAACCAAAAAATCTCTAAAAGCATATTTCCACTAATGCCATATATGGAAAAATCATGCACATGATGCATATATAATGCTGCTTCACAGTTTAGACAAAAATGGTTAGCTCATGCATTTACATTCCTGCATTCATCAACGCAAGCAACACAACATAGAGCTAATTTACACAACATCACCTTGCAAATTCATGCTTGGCTTTGCACAACACACCTGCTGGGTGTGTACACACTACAAAGGTGTTTAGATTCCACCCATAGATCATGCTGGGAGGGAACACACTACAGAGGTGTATACATGTTCGTGGTGTGTTTATAAGGTTAGTAAATCAACCCCAATGGCTCCTACAGAGTAAGACTGTGGGAGTACTGAGAAAGTATAACCAGAATAGAAACAAAATATAGCCAAACAGGATATGGTGAGGTGGGCTAAAAAAAACAAAACATTTTACCACATGGAGCCAGTAGTTGACAAGTTTAGGGTAAAGTTCCAGTATTTTAGAAGGCTGATTTACAGATTTGTTGTGAATGGCCTGAAAAACCTGTGTTGTGAAAATACCTGAAGAGCAGGAGATCAGATTGCATTTACACAGCTGAATGACTTAGAAGATTGATGCACTCCCTTTCCTCACTTCTAGCATTATCCACCTGGATTAGTCAGTTAGACACAGTCAATATCTATGCAGGGATATGCTGTTCGGACTATCTTTCATTTGTTACTAGAAAAAATGTTTTGGCTGGTTTAACACTTGAAGAAACTCGAGGTTTTATTTACCCCTAAACCAACCCCTCCTCCTCTTTTCTGGCTAGTTAGGTGACATCACAGGTTCTGCCTCTACTACTCCTGCGGCAACCGTGGGCAGACCTTAATTCTGCCAATGCAACAATGCTATTCATTGCAGTAATACTCTGAGTCCATTCCAGGAGGTTCAGGTCAAGAAGTGGGGTGAATTATGATTTCTGTCATTGTCACCCACAAGACTGCCGACTAGTAGCAGAAATACATTTTTTGGGGGGGATAGCGCCAGAGAGTATTGGAGCCAAAGATGCATTTTCTCTTTAAATTGCTGACCTCTGGATTTCATTCTTTCATTTCACACTGTCAGTCTCACTTTAAGCTAACTTGTACTTATTAGATGTTAAATACAGCATTAAGTCTCGTGAGTCCTGACTGTCTGCAGCTGTAAAGAACAAAAACCTTATAATAGAATATCACAATCGCTAAAAGCTATCTCATCCCTGACTAGTGTGACATGTACAATCAGAGTCTCAAACAAAGGTGTATCAGAATATTTATCACAATATACTTGACCAAGTCATGATCAATTGCTCTGCTGGCTGATGCAACTTTCTGCTTTGTAATGTGTTTTGTAGCGTGGGCAGATATTTTTTGAAGTCATTAATAACTTTATCAAGTGTGTGTCTTAGTTAAAAAAGTTATCTGATATAAATGGTGCTTTTTCAGAGTACAGGAGTTGTTTTTCCTCTAGTGTATGCACTTCCTGTTTAATGCACTGACAAAGTGGGTCAGCGCTACATGAGGATTAATGCTTCTTTGCTGTAATGTTTCACTCCTCTAGTCCCAAAGAGAAGGAACAGAGCTGGATCTTCAATCAGGGACATAACCCAAAAAAAAAGTGCTATAATTTTGGTGGGAGAGAGAGATGATGTATGCATTGAAAAAATTCCTTACTCTAACATACTTTTTACTGGGGTGTGTACCTATGCACAAAAGAGAGCACTTTTCAAACCAAAAGTAGGGATGAACTATTGCATAATGTACTAATTCAGCAATTCAGACAGCAAAACAGTGTCCGATTGATGTGTCAAATATACTAAAACAACATATTTAGTATACGCTTTATAAAGCAGAGAGCAAAACGAAATACTAATATGTATAATCTCGCAAATGCCAATACAAGACAACCAGTCTTTTTCAAACTTTTTACCCTTTAGAAACCTTTGAAATTTTATATAGGCCTGTAGATATTATTATTATTTCTGCAGCTCACAGTACATTACTGTAGGTCAGTAAAGGAAGGCCGTCCTTACTTTGGTTGCCAGTGGGAGAGTTAAGCTGGCCATACACCTATAGATTTTTTTCTATCAGCCTTTGTTCAGATGGAAAAACTGCAGCAGATTCCTCTATCTACGCTAAACTGTGTGGATGAAGGAGTCTCCCACGGGGCCAAGCTTCGGTATCTTGCTTGTCGAGCCCGCTGGCTCTCAAAATACCTGAACAATGCCTGCATCCAATCAGATTGTTCACGTATTTTGACAGCCAGCGTGGCTGGCTAGCAAGATACTGAAGTTTGGCCCAGCGGGTGATTCCTCCATCCACACAGTTTAGCGTAGATGGAGGAATCTGTTGCACTTTTTGACCATAGGCTGATAGAAAAAAATCTATAGAAAATCTATAGGTGTATGGCCAGTTTTAGTGTTGGCTCTGCCTAATGATTTTGCTATTTGCCACTAATCAAGGAACCACTAGCAACCTCTGGGGGTTGAGTAAAGCTGAACAATAGAACAACCATGTTTACGGTTTTGTGATCGTAATAACATCCTGATACGTATGAAACACTCATTAAAACACAAAAACCTAATACAGAGGCAACAAAATATTGCAATAAAAACAGCCTAAGCAAAATATATGACATCAAGAAATATGTTCAGCAAGATCATTTGGATGTGTTTAACACGTTCTAATTTTCCTTTAGGTACCAGTAAGGCTCCTTTCACACAGGCTGATCAGGAGGGGATCCATGCACAGTTCCCATCCTGATCGGAGCAACACGGATCAGATGTCACTGCTGTGACATCCATGTCCATCCAGTTATTTCCTCAATCTTGAATGGAGGAATGAACTAAAACTGCCAGACCCCATGTTGATCTATGGGGAGTTGGATGTAAACAGACATATGTCAGTTTACATCATGTTATGCCCGATGTGGCCCGATGTGACATGATCAGGTCCGGCGAAATGAAACATTGTTCTGTTTATTTTTCCGGACCTGGCCGGAGTCGTGGGTAACCGTGTGTAAACGGATGCTCGTCCATTTAGACATGGCTGCCTATAGATTAGCATTGGGTATCCGATGGGACCACCTGAAAAACTTACAGGAGGACCTGATTGAACCACCCGTGTAAAAGGGGCCTTACTGTATATACAAAACAGGTATTTGTGGGCTTTTTCTTCAGTATCCAAACAAATATAGGGACTTCTCAGAATCAAACTCTGGAAACATATCACTAAAAGCCTTATATTTTTATTATTTTATTAAAATCAAACATTTGTTAAAAGATTAATTGAAAGGTAAAAGATCATACCCTAAATTGGCAAATGCATGGTTGAATCACTCAATTGGTTGGCTCCATGGCTATGGATGCCGTTGGATGGTAGGTGGACTGTTTCTTTGAAGCCCTTATAAGCTTCCACCGTCAGAAAGATGGACAGTGAAGA
The DNA here is from genome assembly GCF_000935625.1 of Nanorana parkeri. Classification (NCBI taxonomy): domain Eukaryota; kingdom Metazoa; phylum Chordata; class Amphibia; order Anura; family Dicroglossidae; genus Nanorana; species Nanorana parkeri. Next base: position 783,997 of record NW_017306486.1, read on the forward strand.
GACTTATCACTTTTTGAGTCCATTATCAAGGTTGTCAGGGAGAACAAGGTTGTCAGGGAGTATGCGGCTGTACGCTCATCTGAACTGCACGTCCATATGGGTGTGGGTGTCCCTGCTTGGACGCAGACAGGATCCATCCTGTCTGCATACAAGTACGGACACCCGCACGGACGTGCAGTTTGGGTGAGCGTAGGGCGGCGCATGGCCGTGTACTCCCAAAGAGAAGAACAGGCTGCTGCCTATAATCACACGCAGCACCTGTCCTTCCCGGGAGCGGCCCGATACTAGGGACGTGCAGTCAGGGGAGGCAGGTGAGGCAAAGCCTCACCTAGTGTTATGGAGGAAAAAAGTGTCAGCTTCAAGTCTTGAAACCATTCAGATCAGCTTGTAACAGGTTACACAGCAGGGAAATCCTCCTCCCTGTGTAGCCTGTCATGGACGGAGCGCTGCCTGTTAATTGCAGGCAGCGCTGCATCCGGCTGTTGACAGGTAGTTAGGTTACACAGCAGCGGGGTTCCCCACTGCTATGTAACCTAACTTGGTGAGGCAAGGGCTGTCACAGCCCCTACTCTGTGTTAGAAGTGTGAGCTCTGTGGATGGCTTGGACCAATGGCAAAGCGCAAACAAACATTTAAAAAAAAACCCTGAGGAAATCGATCTCGATGCCTCACCAGTGATGAGCAAGAGATGGACAGTGAGGCTGCTCCCTGTCCCCTCCCTGTCCCCTCCCTTCCCCATCCCCACACAGCTTGGTTACCGAGCTGGGGTGGGGCTTTGGTGAAATGGAGTGCAGCTTCGGCAGGATGGGGAGGAGCTTCGGCGGGATGGTAGCAGCGCTTCGGCAGGCTGGGGGATGCCTCACCCAGCACAGAAGGCATGGCACGTCACTGCCCGATACTGCCGTGCACGAGGCACGGATCTGTATGGGCCGGCTGTTACTCGTGTGAATGAGGGCTTAAGGCACGGCTTATGATGTGAGTGGGCTGGGCATGAGATACTCAGACATCCTTTTCCTGAACATCCATAAAAGCATTCACACTTGCAAAGCCCCTTCTTCAGGACTATAAGCAAGGAATAAAAACAAAATACAAATGAATCAGATGTTTTTACTCCTTGATTGTAGCCCTGAAGAAGGCGGTGTTTTGAGTCCTTCAAAATACATTGGCACCTTCCACAATGTGACAAAAAAAATAACAAAACAAAACAAGACAAATTGCTGTAAGCTTTGCTTGCCTTTGACTCAAAAACAAAATATCCATTTTACTTCCACTCCACAAGGGATTATAGCCAGGAAAATATTTGTTTGCCAACATCTTCCTCACATTCTGGCAGCCTATGTGCATATATATTTAGTTATACTATCACATCTGATTCTAAATCCAAATGTTTGAGTGTCCCACTGCCATGCTAGTTTACATAGGTAAGGCTAAATAAAGGCACGTGTCCGTCGAGTTCAACCTATGTGGTTTTGTGTGTGTGTGTGTGTGTGTGTTTGAGAGAACAAGTAGAGGAGTTGTAAATGGAAAAGTAATTTTTAATAGCATTAAATCACAAAATGCCTTGTGTGACACTTATATATGCTATATTCATTTTTAAAATATTTTTTTCATTTTTATATTATAAAGGGGAGTTACCCTTAAAATACACATAAACATGAATGGACAAGTTTACAAGATTTTCTTGACCTTTGCTACAAACATTACAGACATGTGCATCACAAAAAAATCACAGCCTTACATGGAGTGTTAAACTATATCTCTGGCTAAGGGACATGACTTGAATAGTAAAGATCCCTGTCATTCACACAGACTTCTCAACAATGTGCTAGTACAATGCCTTGAAATTACTTGCCATGCACTGCTTCCTCATTTCCTTTGGCTCTTGAAGCATGGTTTGGAACATGAACAACATGCCCCATTTTCTTTGCAGGCAGGACAGATATATTTGTGCTCTGTATCTGGAATTAAAAAGACTAATGATGCCTTTGTGTATTATGTTCTTTGTAAAGCTGGACATTTATTTTCATAATCAAACTCTCTATATCCAGGATATCTATGTGCAGGATAGCTGTAAATACATTAAATTTTGATCATGAATGTGAGCAACAATAGAAAAATAAATCTGTTCTAATTAAAGAGATATTAAAGTCAAAAGTTTTTTGAGCTATTTGAAATGCTAATGAAATTACTTACAATGGATGCTGCTCATTGATGTTTAAAATGATTAGTTGCCTGCAGAATCAGCTGGTCCTCTGAGTACTGGCCCTGATCCCTTTTTTAGGGTGGCTCATTTCCCTTGCAGGGTCTTGCAGGATCTTGCAGGGTCCTATGGAGTCACTCTTATGTGTGAAAGTAAGCTGTGTGTCTCCACAAACACACAGGCACAGCAGAGCAAGCCACTCTGCTCCCTGCACCTTCTTCCTCCCTTCCCCAAGCTAGTAGATGGGTATCTGCTGGAGACAGCTTTGTCCCTTGTAATCTTGACAATAAGTTCAGGGAACCTGAGCTGAGAGAGTTGGAGTCAGTTGTTCGGAACTATGATGACTATAAGTGCTTGGGTGAAGATATAGAGCAATACTCTGCTTGGAAATATAAAAGGTTTGAGAATGTAATGCTACTGTTACATTGTTTTTACCCTTGTGCAAAACCATGCAAGTTACACCTTTTAAGATACATATTAAATAGGCATAACTAACAACAAGTAGTCAGCCTGTGCTTAGAGACATTGGGGGTGATTTACTAACCTAAACACACGCACGCACCAGGTGTGTGTGATTTTCACACAGCAAAACTTATTTATCAACCAAAAAGTCTCTAAAAGCATATTTCCACTAATGCTATATATGGAAAAATCATGCACATGATGCATATATAATGCTGCTTCACAGTTTAGACAAAAATGGTTAGCTCATGCATTTACATTCCTGCATTCATCAACGCAAGCAACACAACATAGAGCTAATTTACACAACATCACCTTGCAATTCATGCTTGGCTTTGCACAACACACCTGCTGGGTGTGTACACACTACAAAGGTGTTTAGATTCCACCCATAGATCATGCTGGGAGGGAACACACTACAGAGGTGTATACATGTTTGTGGTGTGTTTATAAGGTTAGTAAATCAACCCCAATGCCTCATATGAAATAAGAAAATTAAAGTATTCCCTTTTAACAGGATAGAGGTTTGTAGGCTACTGCTGGATCCTCCTTTTTTTTATTGCAGTCACACATTCAGCTTACTGAATTTTAAAAAAAAAAAAAAAAAGGATAATGTTAAAGTGATTCTGGCCATTTAAGACAGAATGTAATGTTTGTGGTGATCCAAAAACTAAACGTTAGTACTTCTTGTCTTCTTGAGATCTCACCTTACTGTGTGTACCTGTGTCCATTAGATAGGAAACTTCTTTCAAAAGTAAAGACTGATAAAAATTATTTCTATACTGATGATAGGATGCTCAGTGAACTTATATTGAAGACCTTCGGGGGAGAGGGTTAGGATGCAGGGCTCCAAAAGTGATAGAACAAAGTATTCATGGCCTTTACAAATAGAGAACCTTTAAGCCAATTTAGCAATCCATGTCTTTAGCTCCTAGCTGTGAAATATACTAAGTTATAGCTACTAATCCATTTCAGAATAAATCACCATGCTTCACTAGATTATCAATTTCTCAGGCTCCCTGTACCTGTTGAAGTTGCTCCGTGTCATCTGCACCCTCAAGCCTCACTCACTGAACCTCAGTCCCAAGCCTAAGTCTGAGCACACAACCCACAGCAGCCCTCCCCAGGCCACAGCCCAGGTGGAGGCTCAAAGGACTTCCCAAGGACACTTTTGAACATTTACAGCCTCTCCCAGCATGCACCACTAGTATTAAACCTGCTCGTAGTTGGCCAGGGGAACCAACATTCCTAACTCAGATTTCTATAGCTCCCCACACGATTACCAGGGACACTCCACAGCAGCAAGCAGAAGCAAACAACCACTAGAGCCTAGGAGAACCAGCAGAAAGCTGAACTATTAAATCAGGTTCCGACTATATACAGGCTGACAGCTTCTAAATTTAAATAGTCACTCCGGCTTAAGGCAGGGTGGCTACACACAATACAATCAATTCCAGGATACAGTCAAGTGTTTTTGTATACACATTATTACAATGAGATGAAGCTAATTAAGCAAAGGCATGCATACAGTATGTAAGGGTTACAAGCTTCGAATTCCATTTGACCCACTGGCATTGCTATTGTAGACCAGACCACCCCGCATTTAAAACCATGGCAGGAATGTCCTTGTCCCATCATTGTCTTATTTCTTGGACAGCCAGCATTGCACCTCACCATTTTGTTCCCACAATCTCCTAGGCTGCCCGTACCCACATTACTCCTTGTACGTCCTTATTGTTCTTGACCTACTTCTTTCCTGCTTGGCCCCCTGCACCAGCTGTCTATCCTTCATTTAGGAGATTCTGCCCTATCTAGAAGCAGCTATGCGACAACAATTAGGTATATCCAGTAAATGTTCTCCATTTATTGCACTTGCAATTTCCCCAGGAAGAATTAACAATCATTTAGTTCATTTTATTTTCTGTCTGGAATTGATTTTGAAAAAAATCCTTTTGTATGTTTTTGAACAATGAATGTTCATGGTTTCATGGTTTCATGGCTTCTGATTATGAAAATGTATAATTATTATACTTACTCTATATAGATGTGCAGAAGTTAGTAAATAGACCCCGCACAGACTCATTACTGGTATGAATAAAATTATGCTGTAATTATAAACCTAAATGAATGCTCCTGCTCCAAATCCTCAATTAATAAAGCTGCCAGTCTCTAACATTTCCCTAGTGTTTCTGCCTTGTAGATAGGTGCCAAACAGTGTTCAATAACTGACAAGGTAATGCAATTTCCAGCTACTTGTCTGTAATTTTCTGCTTTTCAGGCTTATATAAACCATTGCAGCAGCTGTGGATTAATGCGGCGAGTGTTCCTAAATCCTTTCCATCCTTGATTTCCCCACTGTATCTTATAAAACATACATAAAGCATGACTGTTACCAGTGCTTTCCTGTAAGACATTACATTTACAGGTACGTGTATCAAACTAATTTTGTTGGTTGTTCTCTAAAAAATAACTAACTATGAATCAAACCTCAAGTTAAAGGAGAACTATGGGGTCAGTGTTTTTCCCCATAGTTCTCCTTAGGGTAACGGGAGGACACAAACTAGCGTCCTCCCGTTACCCTAAGCTCAGTATACCGCGAGCTACAGCTCGCGGTATACTGAGACGCCGCAGCCGGAGCGGATCCCGACGTAGATGACGGGATCCCCCCAGCTGCGTGAGTGACAGCTGGCTCTGCCTATCTAGAGGCAGAGCCAGCTGTACCCGCCCCCTCCCCCGTCCGTTCCGCCAGTCAGCGCTGGCAGATTGGAGGGGAATCCAGCCCTCCCCATGTCACGGCAGAGAGCCGTGACAGGATCGAGAGGTGAGCGAACCTGGTATGTGTTCGCTCACCTCCCGATCTACTGAGCCGACCTGTGACAGTCTCATTGTCACAGGCCGGCTAGAACTATGAGGGGAGTGGAAATCACTCATCTCATAGTTCTCCTTTAACATCCATACAAATAGTTTAGAGCTTCTAAATGTAAACAATACATGCAGCTAAGGATTAAATGGTAAATTGACCTATTTTGTATTTGAATGCCTTGAAATACAAGAAATAGCTGTAAAAATAACAGTAAACTATGTATACAAAGGAATCAGAATGTTATAGATGCTGGAAATGCAAATGCAGAACACCATCGCAAAAGATTAAGTCAGGGCAGCACCTTTCCTTGATGTCCACCAACACAGTACTTTACAAAGGACCCCAGCATAGAGCTGTATCCCCCCCCCCCAAAAAAAAAAATAAACCATATGCTGTTATATATAAAGTTTATAGATTGAGAGGTACCTTCACATATCTGCAGCAGCCTACAAAACCCTGTCACAATAGATCAATCCTGGGCTGTTCTGACACTTTTTTGTAGCGTTGGAACTTTCTAGTCTCTTCCTGCCTACTGCGCATTCCTATGAGACAGTCTATCATAGTGATAGGACAAAAGTGATTTTTTTTCAGCTGTAAGACCTAATAACACGTTCCAACACTACCAGGAAGTGTTGGACCTTTGCGAATCAGAATGGCCCAGGATTCGCCTAGGTTTATAGGTTGCTGAGGTATGTGCAGTACCTCTACTGTAGTGTCACTGAAAGTGTCACTTTAACCCCCATCATGACTGAGGCCGTTTTTGTTTTTTTTTTTCCATTTTTTGCACCCATGATATATTCCACATTATAGCCCCAAACATTATATATTTTCTGAAAGCCAAGACACTATAGAATAAAATTTTGGCAGTTGCAAATTTTTATGTTGCACGATATTAGCACAACTCCTTATCAAACCCCACAATTTAGTGTAAATTGTACTTAAATGCCCCACAACACAATAAAATACCCATTTTTAAAATAAAATATAAAAGATGAGGTGACAACGAGTAAATAGATATCCAACATGCCCAGGTTAAAAACTGTGTGCGTCCGTGAAATGGCGACAAACTTCAGTACTCCAAAAAGGCATGCGCAGCGATACCCAACATGTGTAGCGCGTTCGTCATTTTCATACGTAGGCGCACCCAACGTGTGTTTACGTGGCGACACACGTGCTCGCGGGGGACTTTAAAAAAAAATTATGTAATTATTTTTTATTTATTTTATTTAATTTTAAAAACTGTTATATTTTTTTTACTTTACTTTGATTGATATCACATAGGGGGGCTTACAAGCCCCCTCCCCATGTGATAGCAGATGGTGGTGACAGGTACTCTTTAAGGTGATGCTGGGGGCCTCCCTTTACACTAGAAATAAGCTATTGAAGTGCAGATCGCACTTCAATTGCTTATATCTGGGCTTCAGGAGTCCAGAACTGACAACATTTGTTGCAGCAAAATGACATTAGGAAAAAGAAAATTGATTTTTTTTTTAGTTTGCAGATGAAAAAAAGATGAAAAAAAAAAAGCGTGAGGTTCCCCCCAAATTCATACCAGATCCTTTAGGTCTGGTAGGAGTGTTAGGAGGGACCCCCCCCCCCAAGTTAAAACACAAAAAAGTGCCTGGGGTTCCCCCCAAAATCCCTACCAGAACCCTTTAGGTCTGGTAGGAATTTTAAGGGGGAACCACAGCCCCCCAAAAATGGGGGAAAAAAACATGGTGTCCCCCCTAACAGTCCTACCAGACCCTTAATCCGAGCACTGGCCCGGCAGGGCAGGAAAGGGGGGGGGGGCGGTCGAGCGCCCCCCTCCTTGCGCCTTACCAGGCCACGTGCCCTCGGCATTGGGAGGGTGTCCCCATGCCGATGGGGATAAGGGCCTCTTCCCCACAACCCTGACCCGGTGCTTGTGGGGGTCTGCGGGCAAGGGGGCTTATTTGCATCGGGGTACCCCTTTAAATAAGGGAGCATTTGGGAACTCCCGAATACTATTCATGAGTTTGCAAATGCTATTCAGGTCTGTGAGCCGAGGTGTGATAATGCTTTTCAGATGACACCTTGGCTCACAGACCCGAATAGCATTCGGAAACTCATGATTAGTATTCGGGAGTTCCCGAATGCTATGTAGCATTTGACAGCTGAGAGTGTCAAATGGGTGCAGCAAGCCGTGACGTCATGTCTAGCTCCGCCCATCTGTTTATTTTCGGGCTGAATGTCATTTTTGCGGCGAGTTTTCGTCGGTTTCGGATGGGGGTTGTGTGGCGGGACTTTTTTTATTGCGGCGGGTCGGCGGGGGTCCTGCACCGTGATTGACGCTGGATTACATCGATGGAGACATTTTTTTTTAAATTAAAGGAATAGTCAAAAATTGACTGTGAATTAATTAAATCTTGCACCAGGGTCCTTTGTTCATTAGGTCCGCTACTGAGTTTGCTCTATGGAGACCTCCACTAAGCGCTGACTATTTGGACAAAAAAATTAATACATTTCTAGACTAAAGAACATTCCTGTAACACCTTGTCATGTTATTTATTATTTCTCCTAAATGACTCCCTGAAATAATTATTTTGTAGAAGATTGAAACTAGTTATATGGAGATAATTTTAATTGTGGTAAAAACATAGCAATTAGTTGAAAAAATTAAGGGTGGTTTGTGGTCATTACAGCTGAATGCATTTAATGACTGTGTGAATAGAGGTTGGTCCTGTAAAAGAGGCTAATGTGGAAAGACCTTGCATTAAACTTTGTGACACTGTCTCTATGGTGATAATTACTGAATTCTCTGGATGGGCAAAAGAACACACTGGCTTCAATGCACAATGAAGAAGTGAAAATATTTCTAGCACAATGGAAACAGAAAAAATTATATTTAAAAACAAAATTTGTTTTAATTGGATAGAGTGTACTCTCAAAGATCCTGCACTAAATTGCTTTCCTCAAATCTAAAAAAAAAAACTGCTATGCCAAATGTTCAATAACATTTGTAACCACATTATGATTATAACCAGGTATAGCACCAGCTCTCCGTAACCGAACCAAAAAGACAAATTCTACTGTATGAATGAGTACAATGAAACACAAAAATAAAAGCTTATAATGTGAAAATGTACCTAGATGTATGAACATCTACATTCTAAGAAACGTGCAGTGAAAAAGTGAAATGATATGTAAATATACATTAACATCCTTTTTAAGTACAAAAAATAGTGCAAACATATTCGACAGTATCTCTCATCACTGAGCACCCAATGTGTAATAGTTTTTATGAAAGCATCCTCATGTAGTCCTTAAAGTTAAACTCCAGCACTACCTTTTTTTTTCATGGTTGTAGCAGGTCTCATGCATTGAAACTGATTAATCTTGATTCCCTGTAAACTTGCATCTTTAACCCTTTCGCTTCCAGGCCCTGCCTAACACTTTTTACCACAGCTTTTGCAATTTTTCACCTTTTTTCAAAATGTTCAACTGCTGCTTTTAGTGTTTATGTATCACTTTTATCACAGTATGATGCAATTGCCACTTGTGCATCCTCCCCTTAGAGTTATAGAAAAATGTTTATTTTTATTTACTTTATTAAAATTGTTTTAGTATGTTAAACAAACATTTTAGAGGGAGGTACCTAATTTCCTATTTACAACTCTATTGACCATTGTAATCCCTTTACTTTTGTCTCTATTTGCATTCCTCCATCACATCTCTTTTCCCTCTTCTACCTAATAAATCCCTAAGCACCCATGCTCTGCCCCTATTCGGGCTTCACCTGGGGTCTTTAAAGATTGTGCCAACAAAAAAGTGTTAGTGGTTTAGTACCATCACCAGGAAAACAAAATACCACTGGCCACATGATGCAGCACCTTATATAGGTTCCTAATGAGGACATCACTTCCTGTGATGTCATTTAGGATTCCTATCTGTGTCTAATAGAGGGTAATATTACCGTATTCTTTCTATTTTCGCCTCCTCTCCTCAATTTCAAGGGTTTTACCTTTTTACATATATAATATTTCACTGTGTTTATTCATATATGAAGTCAATTTTGTTTGCTTTATGTGGCCTGCGATTGCAACCAAATTGCAAACATATTCCACAGATATAATTGGATTGCGCCATATCATCACTAATCATCCGAATTGGCTGTTTTTCCTCCCTATCTTTATTTCTCCATAGATTTTGCCTTTATTTTATTTTTTGTTCGATAATATGCCATGTTCATCACTTTTTCTGGGTATCCTCGCTCTCTATAATCTTTTCTACAATTCAGCACATTCCTTTTCAAATTCATCCTCTGCAGAGAAATTCCTTTTTGCTCTGATAAGTTATCTCACTGGGATACCAGCAAAAAAATTCCCAGCACACTCACCAGCCAGCGTGCAAACAACACTGTCTAACTACTAAGGTTAAAAACAGAGGTCTTAGTTGCACGTGTTCTGCAGAAAATGTGGAAAACACACAACCTCATCAAGGCCCCTCCCTGTAGTGTAGTTCTAACTCTAATCTCTGAGGGCCTCCATCTTGAAGCATATACAGCAAAGGATGAATTGGGTGCAGGTTCACCAGGAGGCAGCCCAACCTCCTTAAAGGCACAGGGACACACAATAACCCCAGAAATCAGAACAGCAGCTGAAGCCCCCAGTGTGTCCCCGCACCAAATACAACAATCAAAACGAATGGCAAGTGCATTCATCATCTCTATCCATCTCTATGCCGGAAGAATGCCGGTGGGCTCCCCCATCTCTGTGCCAGAGTACGCACTTTCCTCTCCGCACCTTCCTCCTGGCCTGGATCTCCTCCACGATATTCTCCTCCAGTTGCAATTATAGCTCGGCCCGGAATGCTGAAAGGACAATACCAGCAGGCCGCTGGTGCGGGGAGTAATGGAAATTGAAATATGGAAGGCAGGGGCCACGGGCCCTCGGGCAATGCCCAACTGCCCAAATGGTCAGTCCGCTGCCGGCGGGCATACTAAAATGGCCAGCTGGAAATGGTTCTGCCATATGCCTTAAATCGTTGTTAGGGAAAGGGTAAAAGCTGAAGCAGCTATCTTTAGCCCACCATATTTTCCTGTCTGAATGGCCTTCATCATTAATCAATCACTTCTTCCCCAGATCTGTACTGTTGCTGATGTTTTTTTACCAATGCAAGGTAGAGATCAGGAATCACCAGCACTCAATGATATCATTCAATATGTCCTTTTATTTGGATAAATCGTCATAATGAAAAGAGCCAATGTGACATCTACTCGCCCCGATGAAGGGACCCTGTGTGGCCCCCGAAACGTTGGCTCTTTTCTCTTTTCATTTTGACAATTTGTACAAATAAATGGACATATTGAATGATATCATTAAGTGCTGGTTAATCCTGTTCTCTACCTTGTATCTGCACGGCGCCATCCGTGGTCATCACTGCGAGCACTCTTTTTTCATAGGCCGGGAACGTTGTGGGGAGTGCGGAGGGACTCTCTATCTACCTACTTTTACCAATGCAGTCTTTTGGAACTGGAGAGTATAGTGCCCTAGACAGCCAATGGGGAGAGTCCATGTCACCCTGATGGCAAAGTGGGAACCCACTCTGCAGTGAATAAGACAGAAGTCTCTGGACCCTGCCATATCATTACTGTGGATTTAGGGAAGGGGCTCTTAGGTAGCCTGGTGGTGTTTGTGGTTGACATTCCTGGAGATTAGCTTGAAATACATTAAACACTAAAATGTAAGTATATTTAATTTATAATTATATAAATCATGTTTATTCATAATTCTTCCCTAATTGATGCTTCATGTTGATATGCAAATCAGATTCATGGACACATAGCAAAATAGATTTTGGTAAACTTGCGATAACTATCTAGCAAAGACAAAAAGAAAAAGAAAAGAAAAAAAGTGCCTGTAAGGTATAACAGGGGCACAGGTGTTCAGTTTTCGCAAGACATTCCTCCTTTCTTTTGTCTTTATGTTTTCTATGTGTCCAGCAGAAATGCTAAGAGCACCACCTCCAGAACCTTGTTTGAGACTCTTGACTAAGTGAATTTAACAAGCAAACTGTATCTAGTTAATATTCAGTTTGTTTGCCATTATTTGTGCCTCTCAACGCCTATTGAGTCAGGCCATTCCTGATCACACAGAGGTCAGAGAACCGATTGCCTGCTAATGTCATAACAGTGTCAGCGACAATTATTGTAGGTCATAAAACACAGGTTTTTACAGCTCAAAAGCAATAAATTAGAGCAGACAGAGCTCAGAATGCTGCTGACAGAGATATTTCTATACTATTAACGATTGATGAGAAAGTTCATGTCCTTTCCTAGAGCTGCGGCAGACAGAAGAAGCTGGCGACGCAATGCTGCCTTTTCATCATTTGCTATTAGCATCCTTTTTTTTTTTAAATTGGCAGATTTTACAGTATGTTTTCAAGGAATGAAAAAAGGAAGTTGGGATGCCTCCCTCATTAGGATTGCATTGCTTTAGCTGCTGGGGAAAGAAAATCTATTTTTGTAAAGTAGGTTTCCAATATTTCAGCTGTTTCAAAACTCATTCAATGCTTGAAATCATCAGAAATTCTTATTACTTCTAGTTCAGTGAGGCATAAAGATGGCTCGTTTAGCTGATTAAGGGCTCGTTCTCACTATGTGCAGTGACCTGAGTTTTTCTGCACAGTGCAGGTCACCACTAGGGCATACCTCAAACTATTGTGGACACTGCAACGCTGACTTCAGGTGGGTTGCAGAAAAATGCAGACATGAACACACCGGAGCGCATCTGAAGTCACTGATGGTCACTGCAATGCAATTCAACTTGAGGACAGTTAGTGCCCCCAAGTTCCAAGAGGCCAGGCCCCCGACAAATACTGACTCCAACGGGGGAAAGCACCCATACCAGCTGATGGCCCCCCCATTTGTGTAACTGACTTACATTTTCGGACCCTTCAAAGACCATCTAACTCGCCAAGCCACCAGTTAACCTTCGATCTTTGACAAATATGTGCCCATTCCTTGAACAGATATTGTAGAATGAAGACATTCATTTAACATAGTTTGCCTAAGAAACTATAGGTGCTGCAACATAAGGTTATGTGAAATGCAATAAGCCACAAAACAGATATGCCATGTGCGATTAGTTTCGGAAAGATTTGTTATCTGGATTTATTTTTATTATTCGGAGATTCGGAAGTATCCAAATCTCCAAATGACAGAAATGACGAATGAAAACGAATCCGAATTTCTGAAATTGAAAAATTTGGATGAAATTCATTAGTGGTAGTCTGTACGAATTTTCGTTTGTGGACCCTGAATCCGAGCACAGGCCTTGCAGGGCAGGAAAGGGGGGGGGGGGGCGATCGAGCGCCCCCCCCTCTCTGTGCCTTACCAGGCCACGTGCTTTCCCATGCTGATGGGGACAAGGGCCTCTTTCCCACAACCCTGACCCGGTGTTTGTTGGGGTCTGTGGGCAGGGGGGCTTATTTGCATCGGGGTGACACTGGATTACATTGATGGAGCCATTTTTTTTTTAAATTAAAGGAATAGTCAAAATTTTCAATTAAGGCCTTGTTCACACCAAGCGCGGAGCTGGTTGCAGACCGGATCAAAACTGCGTCCAATGTATTCCAATGGTATTTTTTGCTCCAGTTCACATCGCAGTGTGCAGTTCCAGAGCAGGTCCAGAGCAGGTGAAAAAACTGCAGCAGGCCCTATTTTACCTGCTCTGGATCTGCAAACGCATCAAAAACGCATCAAAAACGCATGCAAATGCCTGGAACGCACTGAAAGCCCATTTTAAACTTTAAAAAAACGCGTCAAAAACGCATCTAAAAGACTAGCGTGCGTGTGCAGAAACCTGACCGGATCTGCTCTGCATTTGGTGTGAACAAGGCCTAAAAGATTTTTTCTAAAAGTGTTGTTTTCTTTATTTACATTGAATTTGAACCCTTTAGTGAATGAGTTGGGGGTGAGTGGGGTCACTTGCAAAAGGCCACTTTTACACTGCCTTCCGATCAGGTCCACCTGTAAGTTTTTTCAGGCGTATCTGATCTGAAGCTCAATGTCTAGGTCCTCGTCTAGGTCCTGAAAAAAATGTAACAGAGTTCTGTTTTGGCAGCCCTGATCTTGATGGGTCAGGGATAAGTGGATGTAAATCGATGCAATTTAAAGTTTTTATTAAAATCAATATCTGAGAAGATACGCTTTCAGCGTAGCAGGGAAGTCGGCTCAAGCTACACTAATATTGCAGCCTGTCAGAAACGGCATATAGCGCACGTCGGTTTAAATAGTAACCAGCGCATGCTGTAAACCTTCTGCATGGGAGAGGGAAGAAAGAGCTCAGAGAGGCACTTCGCTCACATGGACAGCACTCATATTAATAACGTGCTGGATTAGTCTGACCCAGGGGCGGACTGGGCCCGGGTGGCAATTGCCCCCCCAGGCCTCTCTGATACCTTTGCAAATGCCCCCCGCCACGGCAAGGACTTCATCTCTCCCCTCTTGGCCTCTGCAGCAGCAGAGCAACCGAGAGGGGAGAGATTAAATGCTTATGGCGGCGGTGGGGGGCGTTTGCAAAGGTATCAGAGAGGCTTTGGGGGCAATTGCCACCCTGCCCCCAGTCCGCCCTTGGGTCAGACTAATCCAGCACATTATTAATCTTAGTGCCCCACTCAATATGACCGCAAGCGAGGGGCATACTGAGTGGGGCAACTCAGATTAATAACGTCCGAAAGATGTGGACTGGGAGGGGGGCCTCTTTAAGACTGTGGAGAGGAGAACAAGAAGCTCCACTGCCATAGTCTGTGCCCCCTTCGATTGGGCTCCTCGGTGGCTACAGCAGTTTCCTCCGCCCACCTCAGCTGCCATTGGTGGGAGAGGAAGACTGCAGAACCGCAGTTGGCCGGCTTCTGCTGCGCGGGAGAGAGAGCACCTGGAGCCATCTGGACGTGCAGGCAACCTCGCTGCTCCCCCACCATCACCAGGAGAAGAAGAGGTCAAGGCAACTGTAAGTCCCTGTACTTTCTTTGTGACCTCTGCA
>NW_017306486.1:798651-826385 GCF_000935625.1 Nanorana parkeri
CCTTAGGGTAAGCTCCAGTGGATTCCTATGCATTCCTTACAATTTTTACATCACTCAAACATGCAAATATCTATAATATCTATATATAGCTGCCAGTCAAACATTTATACTGACTGCCTAGCATTCAGAAGATTCAAATTTTTGCTTGTTGATTACTTTGGAATTAATGTACTTCTACAATTTAAAGCAATCTTAGTAGGTAACCCTTATTGTTTTACATATTAAAGATCATTTGGAGAATGGGTGCTTAGCGAATATGCTAGTTTCAAATTATGCTTAGTGAAAACAAATGTGTATTGCTTTGCAAATCATTATTGTTTTACAGCAGTTTAATTCTCTTCTTTCCTCAGGGCCTGGTAAACACGGAAAGCAATAATTCACTTAGAAACTCTCTGTGCTGTAGTTTCTCCTGTCTGTTATCTAAATGAGAAAAACTAATTGAAACAGTGGAGACATTTCTACTAAATTACAGTTAGATTACTGTGTTTTTGCGACTCCTCTGGCATTAGGAGACTCTTATGTGGATCCATTTTATCAAGCAATGTAGGAGATCTATCTAATACTTACCACCACTGGGTCATGGAGCAGCACAGTGGCTTGGTGATGAGCACTTCTGCCTTTCAGCACTGGGGTTCTAGGTTTGAATCCCAGCCAAGGCACTATCTGCATGGGGTTTGTTTCCCTGTACTTGTGTGGGTACACTGGTCTCCCAATGCATGCTGTTAGGTTAAATAGCTCCTGGTTTAGATTGTAAACTCTTTAGGGTTGGTACTTACATAAATGTACAGCATGTACAAGCTCTGAGTAAATTGTTGGTTTTATAAAAGTGACTGTATAAAATAAGTAAAAGATAATGTGTATGAAGCCTTGCATATGACAATGAGGCCTTGTTTAAAGGAGCGAAACATGCTTCCTGACTTGACTAGCAGGAGGTGGGGGAGTCCTTCTTTTGTTCAGGAATCCAGCCTAAACTGCAATTTATAAGAGAGGTCTTGCCAGTAGTGTAGCGGAATTGTGGTAAGTGTGTGAGTTGATGCCATAGAGTTATGAGCTGGTCATTTGATCTCTTGGGCATGCTGGCACATGCAAGGGAGAAGAATCAGAGCTCATAGTACAGTCAGTGTATGAGTATGTTAGATAGAAAGAAACTGCGCTAGGAATCAAATAACACTCTAAGAGCAGCTGTGCTTAATAGGTGAGTACACCCAAAATAGGAAAAAAGAGAGAATTTGTTGAATTTGTGAGATTCAACACAGGATTTTCTATATGTACAGACATTCCTCGGTTACCGGCTTACCTGCTTTGCGTCCACTCATACTTACGACAGACCGCCGAGCGACCTCCGACCTCGCGTGTCAGCGTCAGTGCGACGTGTCGCCGGCGGAAGTGACGTCCCCCGATCTTCACTGAGGGTCCCGGTAAGTATTTTCATTGCCTGATGTACAGTACACTGTTCGGTACTGTACATCTGCAACGCTATACAGTACTGTACTAATGCAGTACAGTACTGTATAGAGTTCCTCACTTAACGACCAATTCGTTTAACGACCTGGTCGTAGGAACGGAACTCGGTCGTTAAGTGAGGAATACCTGTACACATTTTATGAGATGTACTAGCACGTTTGTTTTTTTTCTATCATTAGCACAGGCATTGTGCAACACAGGTGTATTGTATGACACAAAATTGTGTATCCCTTTGTGACAATTTCACAGTTTATACTATTTTTTTCACATTTTAGGAATATAATTTTTGAGTTTGAAGCGCAGTGTATGAGTATGCCTGTAAAAAATAAGTCAAGCAACTGGACTTGCTGTATTTTTCTTGAAGACATTTTACTGGTCATCCAACCAGCTTTCTCAATTCAGAATGGAAATGTATTCAAGAAAACTACAGCAAGTCCAGTTGCCTTTACCTTTTTTTTTAGAGATATACCATGACCTGGATAAATGAAAACCTTCACAGACATATTGCTGAGTATGGGACCTGAGGGGGCAGTTGTTAAGCAGAAGCACAATTCACTCTAATGAGGTTGGGTGGGCCTTTGTAGGACAAGTTGGTGGGTTCAATTGAAGAACTATGGATAAGTGTTTCTGTATGTAGGGTTACTTCTAATTTTGGCATGCAGAATAAAGTCTTTTTGATACAGTAGTGTGGTTGTTCCTGGTTTAACTACTCCCATGCAAGACATCCTACTGAGAAGTCTCCGATAACTTCCAGGGAAAGTTAAAAAGATCACCACATCAATGATCATAGAAATCCAAGGTAACATGCCAACAGGTTTTTGGGGCAAAAACTGTTCCTTCTAAAACTATATATGTATATGCAGTGTTTATGCTCTTCCATTTCTGATCAAGAGAATACACTTAAAGACCTCTAAATGTGTTGGCTTGTTACCTTGGATGATAGAAGGAATAGAAGGAATGCTTCTGGACTCTACTATAATAGGAGCAGAGCTGCTGTTCACTTACATTTCCAAGGGTAGGTGTGTTCAGGCAGTCCATTGGAGGCCTGGCTAGTAATGCTTTTTCCTGCCTTTAAATCTGTGCATTGCTGTGAATTTATGTTAGTTATGAAATGTTAAGTTACAATAAAAAAAACAATAACGTTAACATTTTAGTGATAAAATATAATTTACTCCTTATCCTGAAGTTTCAGTAGTCGCTGGCTTTATAATATGGTGCTCTGATAAACAGCATCATTACAGAATGAAAAATTGCCTTCCTAAATCTCCTGTGATTGGACACTCATCTTAAAAGAGAAATTAACTGTAAACCTCCTCATGTAATCCAACCCTCCTGATGATAACTTGGCAGTGAGTAAATGCTTTTACTTTTATTTCACACTGTTTGTGATATTCTGAACATTAGCCCAAAGAAGATAAAACGCTGATTTAATATTGCCAGGGAACATTAGAATTCAGTTTTAGCACCATTGCCTTGCACTGCTTGGTTCCTGGGTTCGATGTCCACCAAGAACATTCTTATCATTATATTCCCCCCCCCCATGTTTGAGTTTTAGGTGCTGTGGATACCTCGATCCAGAGCATCTGTCCATTCAACCCACCATCCAAAATTAGTAGGGTAAAGCTGACCTCCAAGCAAGCCGCTAAACACAGTTGCAATAAGTGATCGGTTTTATCTGTCAAAGTATTTGTATTTCCGTCCATTCAGCTCTGACATTCACAGAGCCCTGTCATACAGCACAGCCCAGTGAATGAAACCACTTTTCTCTAGAATGGATGCCAGTGTGTCTTTTCTCCACTCCCAGCCTGCTGATTGAATAGTGAAAGAGCAGAAGTGCAGTGATGAGGTCATCTCTATGCTAACTTTGCTCTATCCTTCTATCAGCATGTTTCTTGTCATTGCATTTGCATGTGGCATACCTGTTTTGTAAACTGTCCTGTTGCTCCCTCTCCAAGTCTGAGTGTTGCTGTATTTTTAAGGCTTAAATTCAGGTTTAGGGGCTTACATTAGTTGCAAAAAATAAGAAATAAAGAACTCCAGGCAAAAATTGTATTAACACTTGCAGTGGGGCTACCCCCATACTGCAAGGATTAACTGATCGTTTTTGTCTTGGTGCTAAAAACAAAAGTTATACTCACATGAACAGCAGAGCCGACTCCCTTTTTCTCTGATCTCTGTAGCCTGTTTCCTTTCCCCTCCTATGCTGAGGCATTGGAATGTTCCTCAGCGTCTTCACGGCTATACACAGTGTATAGAACATGATGATTTATGGGATGCAGAGGAGGGGGAGAGAGGCTCCAGGGACTGGTCTACCAACCAGCAGGCTCCATTATTCCGGTGAGATTCAGGTGAGTATCATTTTTTTTAAGCACCTAAATGAGCAGTTACCCCTTGCAGTGCAGGGGTAGCCCAACTTCAGCTTTTCTCTCTGCTAAGAATACAGGCTTCATGTTTAGATGGTTGCTGACCTGATAGTTAACTGGTATAACATTTTAACAACTTACTATAACATTGAACAAATATTTACCTGATGGAGCAAATACTGTTACCAAAATGACTAGAGAAAGAGACTTTCCATTACTTATCTACTCACCAGTTCCAAGGATCCCACTAATGCTCTTCAACCCAAAACTGCAGACATTTCACCAGAACAAGAGGTGAGGGAAAACTGTTAAAGTGACAACTGTCTAAGATAGGAATTACCCCACTTTGGGGAACTTTCCTACTATTTCCTGCTGAGTCTCTAGGATAGGAAGTGATGGGGAATGTCTCCACCAAGACAGCAAAAAATAAGATGGTAGGGGTCTTGCCTACTCTATCCAAAACAACAACAAAACAATTGTAGGTTTTGGCTATACATACACAATACATTTGACCAGGGCTTCAAGGCTTCAATTACCTCTGGTCATGAAAAGGGCTAATCAGTGTTCTGCATAGTTCCTCTGCTAATTTCCTGGATTTACATCTTAATTTTGTGATAATGATGTTTTTCATTTCTAATGCATGATGTGTCATAAACGTATGACTTTTAATTGTGGCAGGTCACGTTCGGCAACCACTGTACCAATGATCAAAGAGCTCCTAAGAACTGCAGTCACAAAAGATCAATAGGTTGCTTGGCTGTGTAAATCCCAACTTATTGTGTGTCTTCTGATTTCTAGCCTAACACAGTTATCGTCTCCATTCATCTGTGCCTTGCAGTACCAAAATCACAGCTATTATTTTCCATTTGTCAGTTATTACACACAACTGCATAAGTGATAGCAATGTATTGTGCACTCAGTGATTTAATAAGGAAAAACTGTCTACAATATTTGTGATTTTATTAGATGCTGATAGAGAGCGATGGCTTGGAATTGAATATAAAAGCACCATTAAGGTATAAGCAATGAAACATGATAAAAATTAGACTTGACTGATAGCTTATGTATTATCTAGTACCGTACATACAAAGCTTTGCAAGTTGTGTTTCAGACAGCTTTAGTCTCTATATTTTACAGATGATCAGATTTGGTTCTGTTAACCGAAAACCACATTAGTAAGTAGAGATTTGAGTTAATATTGCAACATTTACTTTAATTTAAACACAACCTGACATGACTTTGCGTGCTTGCTGTCCCCTATTTTGAGGCTTGTGTTTAAATGGAAGATTAAATGGTTTTGGGTCAGTTTTGTTTTCACATTTTTTCAGTGAATTAGTTATTGACCTCTTCCAAGCTATAGGTAATGGAAGCCAGACCAATAATGGAAGCCAAACCAAGTTTAGCAGATTCAGGTAGGTCTTCATGTATAAAAGTTGACGAGTATAGAAAATTCCTATACTCATCACCGCCATCTGTGGGTGCTAGTGCTGTGCCAACTGCATCCACCCAGTGTATAGCTTTTATACAAGAAACCCCAAGTGTTGGTTGACATAACAATAACACGTTAGGGGTTGATTTATTATAGCATTAGAACAGGGGTAGACAATGTGGTGAAACTACACATCCCATTATGCATCTGCCTCTGGGAGTCATGCCTGTGGCTGTCAAAGTCTTGCACTGCCTAATGTACATTGTATTTGCACCACAGCTGGAGGGCCAGATTAGCCTACCCCTGCATTAAGCTGGCCATACACCTTACAACCATCGCACGACTTTCGTTGTGCGATGGTTGTAAGGTAATTAACATTTCGTACGATCTGCCCATCTTGGACAGGCAGATCATACTTGCGATCATCGCAAGCCCTCCCCGCTGAGTGCTGAGTGGGCAGTGTGCGTTTGCACACACCGGCCCGTGCGGCATTCATCTCCCGACCACGCCACTAACCCGCTGAAAATCGTACGATTTTCTGTAGGTTTTCAAGTGTGCTCAGAAGACTAATGTTGTGCAACCTTACAGTAGAAGCGGTCCCACGCTGCCCATACACCTGACAATTATCGTACGATCGCGGAATCACCCGCGATTATCGTATGATAATCAGCAGGTGTATGGGCACCTTAAGAGGCTGTTTACTTGATAAAGTTAATAATAGTAAATAGGGGGAAGCTGTGTTCACTTTCCATACTTAATGAAGTACTTGCAAAAATAATGTAATTTTAATTTCCTTCGCACATAATTTGCTATTCAACGTGAATATAGATTTACCAACATGCACTTTGTTAGCAGTCTTTACTCCTTATGACTACATACCTAAATACTTTTTACATTTTTTTATGTATAAGGCTTTTATTTAGTACTCAAGGCACAGTGATAGCTGAAGCCGGCAGTTTTGCTTGTAATCAAACCTTAATGTGATCATCATGATTAAGAGTCGTAGTAATCACAAGATTGGGAACCATGCTGAATGACTCGTGATTGTTAATTTAGAACTGCAGTTTATTGACAGCACATTGACAATCTCAGAACTCAAAGCATGCATCAGTGTGTGTTCCTAATTCTAAAATGGAACATAGATGTAGGTTCACACTGTATGGTAAACTGTTCATGAGAAAGTTATTCTATAGATTACAGGAGTGAAAGTGTTAAACTGATATTTCACATCTATTTTGTTATACATACAGCCTAAGTTTTTATAAACATTTAATACATTGGAACACATTCCAAGGTTGGTGTGGTCTAGCCAGGGCCATTCCTATAATGAGGCAGCATCTCATTGGGCAGTGGCCAAGTGTTGGGGGGGGGGGCGGCCATATTGTCCCAGGTTGCTAAGAGCTCTGTATGGTGTCCCGCCCAGCACACTGATGTCACCAGTTGCCTAGAGCTGAGCGGGACGCTCTAATTTGTGTCCCGCCGAGTTCCTGGCAACCAGTGATGTCAGTGAGCTGGGTATCAGGAGTCTACCACCCTACACCCTCTGCTACCTTGTTGGTGTATCCACTCTTATTACATCTATCGACTGAGTCTTCACCTGTGTGAGATGTTTAATCCCAATCCGCTCATCCACACCGACATTAAAACGGAATATAGATTATCGCACAGACCATTTCATACCATAAAACATCCCTTTATTTGTAAAACTACTCACATTTGATAAGATCAATCAATGGCAAAGTACAAGTGCTCTTATGACTGTCACACAGACAGGTGAAGAGGCAGATATGGTTTTTTCACACAGGTGAAGACACGGTCGATAGATGTAATACGAGGGGATACACCAACAATACACCAATGTTGTTTGCATTACTGAACACTATATGTGGACTGATCATTTTTACACTGATTGAAGCACTTCATGTGGATTGAACACTTTAACACTATACTAATGTGGATGACCACAAAGTCACAATAAAACATTTGTTGTCATATTTTATATAGATATTTATTTATATGCACCTCTGTTTATGCAGTTTTTGTGGGTTTATTTATATTACTGAATATTGGAGTTTTATAAAACGAGATTGTGATTTATATTTTTCACACAATTTTGTGTAGATGTAAGGAGACAGATTTGGATACTATTTCAGTGTGACACTTTGGTTCACAGCGTGACACATATATCATTTATTTATTTTATTACTTTTGCCAAAAAAGTAAGAATAATCCCGTTTTGTTAAAAAAGACACATGCATGTCAACACTCGGTCATCCAGTTCTGCACATAATTATTTTTTCACAGTTATTTGTCCTTCCGGTGTTCATTCTGTGTATTAAATTCTTAGTCTAGGCAACTGTTCTGCCAATTTGTGTTCAAATATAAAAGAGACTGGCAAGCATTAAGGATTATAGTCTTCGTGCCTGAGCAGCTTGGAGCATGAGGTGGACAGATTGTGCCCTGAACATATTGTTTTTGTTGTAAAGAATACAACATAAGTACCAGACTAAATAAATTATCATCTGTAAAATATTTCTTAAGAGTCAGACCAACCTTAACAATATGTTGGACATTAAATCAAGGTATGTTGTTACCTTAGGGATGCATTGGCAAGATCCCCCTATGGAAGTTTTTGATTCTGCCACCACTGCCATGGAGCATCACTCTTCCTGCTGCATTCTCCATAATGTAAACCTAACCAGAACATCATAATTTGGTAGCCTTCCTTTTAATGGCTTCAATGGACAGCTGTTCATGCGACCTTATGAACAAAGAGATTTTAGTATTGGTATCTCTGAACCTTACAGGCAAGATCTTCCTTTCATTTGCATAAGCTCTCAAAATGGGGTACATGCTCCATTTTTCTGAAGATGTACATTAGATGAGAATCTCTCCACAAAAAAGGTAGGTCACTGGTACAGAAACTTCATATAATTCTTTCCCGTTACATAATTAGAGTGTATCTAAAGGCAAAACCTATTTTATATTAAGCTTTAGCTGACGTTAAACCTACCAGAGAGATTTTCTTTCCTGTTCAGGGGCCAAAACAGTGTGAGGAAATTACTCTAAAGTGAGGTAAAATACCCTCTTAGACAGCCGTCTTTGGAACTGACCCCTTCCCCATTTCTCCACGATCAAAAAGTCAATGAACCATGAAAGACCTAAATCTCTTTTATTGGGATTAGTAAAACAATATTTTATACATCTTTTTAGTCAAAGAACAATTTTTGGGGGGTTTCAGAGCCTTTTGCTTAAAGTGTTGTTGTCTTTCACACATTAAGGAAGATTGGTGAATCAGCATGAGGGCAGATCAACCATTCTTCCCTCTTTCGCTTCATTAACCAGTGAGGCCTTTGGCTGTACTTGCTTTTTGGGAAGATCTATACACTGTTTATACTTATTTTGGATGAGTTACTTCTTATCTTCCTGCCTCGTTCTGTCTCTTATATCTCACATATTCTTTATTCTTATTTACTTCTCCCTTCTTAAGCTTAAGTGCATGGCTCTTCAAGATCAGTTTTGTTTCAGATGAAGCATCAAACTCACTGCATAGGAGGATCTCCACAGTTTGTGAAAACATATATGGTTATTGCAGAGGCTGGATTTTGTGTTGATACAAGTTTATTCTATGCAGACCTGTTGATGGGAAATAAATAATTCTATTAGGGTTGGTTTTCTTCTCTGCTTTTTGTGTATGATGACTCCCTTAGTTAGATTTGCGTCCCTAATCGTTAAGAAACTAGACTCAAGTGCCAAGAGGGGTCTTATTGCTAATGAACATAACAAACTGAAGGCTGATTCAACTTTATGACAGGAAGTGCTTTTTTATAAACAAAAAAAGGCAAGAATGGCAAATAAAGCAATACCAAACATACCTTTTTTAGCATATATGTTTTAAATACTAGGTAATTTCTTTGTTAAGAGCATTTTGTCTGAGATCTCAGTCTTTATTCAAAAGTAACTTTTGTTCCCAACAACTTCATCAAATAATTGGAAAACAATCTGTTTGATGCCTAGAGAATTCAGCATCAGTCAAACAAACTGGACACTCATACTCACATTTAATGGACTTGCAGTTTTTCAGTTCTTAAATGTGGTGGCTACATTCACTTTCCTTTTTCAGGCTTTTTTCTTCACCTGGTGAGCCTACCTTTACAACACTTACTGTCCTGAGGTGTTGCTCACTTGCTATACCATATCTATGGATGAACAGTGTTTACAGTCTAGGACAGGAAATTCACACGGAACAACTGGGAAGGGGTGGTAACAATGCATGAAATAAAACACTGCAGAGAATACTGGCACTTATGAGCTCACTGGATTTCTGACAGGAACAACGTGTATTTTTTTGCACTTTTTGAACTGGTATAACTAAATATGTTCAATTGTATATTTAATGAATCAAAACAGATCAAATAAGAGATCTTCATTGTTAGAATTTAGAATTAATTATCCATATGCATCATTTAAAATAAGCATTGACCATTCATTTATTTCTATAATTCTTGCTTTTAGCTTAAACAATATGTAATTGAAAGCTAAATAAATGAAAACTCACAATCAAAAGTGCATGTCCGATGTAATTATGAAACATGTAAGCCAGAAATTCCCTGTTTTCTCCTATCATTTGGTGCACTGGATAGTGCTTTCCTGCTTCTAATCCAATTTTTATCTGAATAATGGTCATCTAACTTTGTGGCCTGCTTGAAACAGCTGAACTTGGCAATGCATCCTATGTTACTTTTGAATGGAACCAAGTGCTCTGTACACTAGCTTTCCTGCCCACTGAAACCTCCGCCCATCGATTGACACAAAAATATTAGCAGTTACAATAAGTATGTATTATACTTTAATTCCCTTATTGCTTGTACAGAAAATCTGGTAGCATCCAATCTTTATTCTGAGAAGGCCTCAGGTGCAGATGACCCCCCTTATACCAATATAACACATTCCACACTACTTGGTCACATATATGAAGCAATTTCAGGTGCAAGGTAACACAGGATGGACCACTGATCCTACAGATGTTATCTTATTAACTAAAAAGAGAAACACTTTAGATTTAGGTCATATTGAACCGTTTCTGCATGCCATACAATACATATATTCCACTCTTTCAGCATAAATTAAAATGCCATTTCACCCCTTCAAGCTACATATAAAAAAAATTGTGTGTCTTGTTCCTTTGCATTGGTCCTGTTCATCAAACCAATTGCTAACCATATCAGAAAATGTCAGCATAATAGCGGATGTCAGGGATCGAACTAAACCCTTCAAAATATTGTTCACAGATGATATACTTCTTATGCTAACCCAGCTAGTATCACCTTCTAATATACATAAACAAATTGAAATTTACAGTGCCTTAGTGGGATACAAATGCAACCAACATAAAAATACCACTACTATTTAATAATATTGCTAAAATGTGCCATATTTTATTAATAAAAGCTTTTGAAATCCTGAACCAATAAATACCTATAAATGCATGTACATTTTACTCCCTCTCTTCTCATACTTTCTCCAAGCAGTCTTTGTTCCTCTTATCAGACAAATAATGGAACTAATCAATACATTGAAAACCACTATCGCTATCTATTTTTTTTAGATATAATAGCTTCCACTAAATTGAAGCTACTCTATCGGTTAGAATCCATTAAAGTCTCTCTAAGAGGAGCTTTTAATCTTTTCTTGTGGAATTATAAAATAAATATGGTTATCAGTTCAGTTATTTTTGTTTTCCAAAAATCTGGGAGGTTTGACAATGCCTGAGTTAGCAAAATATAATAAGGCAACCCCCATCCCCCAAACATTTAGTAGCTTGTTCTAGTTTATTTTCCTTCAAGCCCAACTGATCTCAGTATATATACACTTTATTATGAGAATCAGCTTCAAGGGATGTACCACTGGCATTCAAATCCATGTATTATTGCATTTTATTATCTATTTATATTCTTAATCATCTTATCATCTTAAATACATGTTGTTGATGGTAAAACATAGGTTATCTTTACCACAAATTTTGGGGATGGTCCAGACTGGCTCCTTTGTGTCACTTAGCAATATTCTTTCTTCTGAAGATAGCATATGTTGCGATTCTCTTAACTGAAAGATACTGTATGTCACCTAAACTCCCAATAGCTTCTGGGAGTCCCGAATAGTATTCGGGAGCAGAGCTACTAGCATTGACAGCCCTGCTCCCGAATGTCAGCAAATGGATGGAACAAGTCCCGTGACATCACAACTAACTCCGCCACTTTGTTTTTAAAAAAAAAAGACTTGTCAAAAAACTTTTTTTTTTTCCAAATAATGGACTTTTGTTAATGGTGTGCTGTGTTTTATTAACAATTTGAGTGTTTTTACTAAGTGAATGAGTATGGGTTAACAACTACCCCTTACTCATTCATGAGGGGGGTGGCATCTGCCCATGCACACTGCCCCCCCCCCCTTTCCTGCTCTGCCAGGCTGCTACTCTGATCAAGGGAATGGTAAGGTATTTTAAAGAGGACCCCATGCTTTTTTTTTCTTTTTTTTTTGGTGATGGTGGTTCCCCCCAAAAAGTGTGGGATCCCCAATTCATACCAGAGGTCCTTTAGATCTGGTAAGAATTTTAGGGGGGGCCCCACACATTTCTTTTTCTGTGGATTGTTAAAAAGAAAAATGTCACCTTTTTTTTCTTTTTTTTTTAATGTCACTTTGCTGCATTGGTTCAGAATGATCTAACTATCTGAAATTAGCGATTTCAGATTCGGCCAAATCCGAATCAAATTTACTTTTGGACCGAATCCCAAAAAGTGAAATAAGTTCAAACCCGAAACGAACCAAATTTTTTTTTTTTTCTCATCAGAAGTCACCAAGACGGTAATGCTATTTGAAGAACAAGGGTTATAAAATAGCCTTACCAATCCCATGGTTTAGACGTCTAGTCCTGAGGTGTGTGTAAAGAGGGAGGTCTTGGGGGAGGGGAGGTGGGAGGAGTGCACCCTCTTTCTCTGCTATGTAGACATTCCACGTCATGTATTCTCTTCCTTCTCCAGCCTTTCTTTAATCCCCTTCTCTTGCCCTATACAATCCTTAAAAATGCTCCCCAATCCATTTTCTTTTTCTCTCCTCTCTCTTATTTTCTCTCCCTCTCTGTCTTCAAACCTCCACTTTCTATCATTCAGCCATGAAAAGTTATAGAAAAAGATACTGGTATAAGGTGGACTGGTTAATCTAACATTGTAAGATTTCACAACATGCAACGATTGTTTGAGCTGCTTGCAAGTAATCCTAGATCAACCACAGAGACTACTGATCATATTGAATAATAATCTGTAAACAACTTTTCACTACTATACATCTTTGCATGTATGAAGTTTGTGCATTGTCTGGTGATTAGCAATAATTAAGAATAAAAAAACAAGTATTCCAAATCAATATTTGTCAAACTGAATTTAAATTTTGACAACTTTCAACCTCTCTAGATGAGTACAACAAGATTTGAAAGCTATGGATTATTTGGGGAATGCAACAACAAAAAAATATTTTATGTGTTGTTCTGCCACCCTGCAGACCTTAGGAAATAGGAACCTCAATAATTAGGCTCACTCATTTCTAGTCTTTGTGGGGGAATTTGCTCTTTTCTCAGATAAATTAGTCAATCCCCTTTTTACAGGCCCTTTTTCCACAGATACCATATCTTTTCTTATCTTTAGGTGCCCATACACCGTACGATTATCTACGAGAATCGCGGGAAATCGGTCGCACGTCTTCCGTCGAACAAGCAGGCTTGAAAACCCGCCGAGAATCGTATGATTCTCGGCGGGTTAGTGGCCTGTTTGTTCGACAACTGCCGAACGGGCCAGTGTGCGCACACTGCACATTTGCAGTTATAGGAAGCCCGCCCCTCATTGCCGTCATCCCTCGGGGGGTTGGCTTGCGATGATGTCGGCAGGTTAGTGCCATTCTCGGGAGACAAATGCCGAACGGGCGGTGTGTGCAAGCGCACACTGCCCGTTCAGCATTGCAGTCATCGGAAGTCCGCCCCTCAGGGGTGTGAGCTTTCGAAGATCGCAAGTACGATCTGCCTGTCCAAGATGGGCAGATCGTACAAGCTTTTAATAAGCTTACGACCATCGCAAGACAAAAGTCTTGCGATGGTCGTAAGGTGTATGGGCACCTTTTCTCCCATGTCTTTCTATACCCCTCTTCCCTAATCACTTTGCAACCTTAGCTTTATACAGATCAGTCTCCTGTGACAATACAATGATTGAAGTTTAATTGCATATCACAGACATGGTAGAAAATGTTAATCCTCATTTTATTAAAGTTTATACTGTTCATGTTAGGAAGGATGTTATGAGAAATTCCACAGCTTGACATTGTATGTTTCGATTGCTTAATGATTGGGCAGAACTCCAGGCAAAAATGAAAAATTGTCATTTGCAAGGTTCCCAAAATCTGTGTTTACATTAGGCTTAGTTGATACTACTCAATTACCTGGTGTTCCTGCTGTTTACCTGCTTGTTTACTTTATCCACTGCCAGGCCAACAACAATATAAAGACATTATTCAAATGGATATTTACCTAAGTGTTGTTGGCACTTATAAGCCACACACGGATTAATTTTGCAATCAAAAGCTTCCTCCAGTGCGCATGCTCTGTAAGCGTTGTTGGCACCCAGAATCTGAGTATGCTTCCTCCAGTACACATGTGCTGTTTCTGATAAATTGAATGTCACCACTAAGTCTGGACAGACATATGCAGCTCCCCCCTTCCTCCCCAGGGAAGTCTTCACCCACCTATGATAAGGGAAGAGACCAGGACTGAGGCTTAGCAGTCACATGATCACAAATACACACTATATATAGGCTATTTAAATAGCTATTTCATAAACACAAACACCATACAGTTTAAGAGCAATGTGACAAGTACCATTTGGGACTTTGATTGTCTGCTGGCTTTCCATCTTATTTAATGAACATTAGTCTGTTTTCACTCTTTTTTCAAATTTGCAATTTATGTGTTGACTGTATAAAGTCTGCGACTGTGGATGTGAGTTCTTATTCTGATCTTTTCAGGCAACGCCCCCAGAATTCCCATTTACTGGACCATTTTTAAATATTTAATTATATTTTTTTATAATTATTTATTATATTATAATTTCTTATAATTGTGAAAAAGTGTCAGGCAGGGCACTGGACAAAGCTCTAGGGACAAAATTGAAGTGAAATAGTTTGATACATAAGTGTAATCATAGCAGATTACATTGTATTGTGTGTATTCTGTGTATATTGCATGTTTTCACTTTTGAATTTCCCGCCGGCTGTGACGCCCGAAAACGAAACTAAAAGTCAGATGCCGGCATCTGACTTTTAGTTTCGTTTTCGGGCTGCGTACAGCAGAGGACACCGCGGGCTCGCAGGGACAAGGTAAGTGTCACTTTTCTGTGCAATCCCGAGTCTGGCTCGGGGTTGCCGCTCCTGGTATGGAAAATTAACCCTGAGCCAGACTCGGGAATACCGCCAGGGAGGTTAAAGGTGTCAATTTTTTGCACAAGTTTTTAGAAAATTAAGAAAAAAAATTTGGGTTTTTTTTAACAAAAAGTTGTCAGTTAGTAAGGTATTTCCTATACATAGCACAGGCATAGCTAGATTTATATCCTAAAACACATTCTGCTACTCCTTCCGAGTACGGAGATACCACACATGTGAGACTTTTTCACAGCCTAGCCGCATAGAGGGGCCAAACATCCAAGGAGCACCATGAGGTTTTCAAGGGGCATAAATCAATCATCTGATTCCCTGGCTACCTTTTACATTTTTGGAGGCCCTGGAGTACCAGGACAATAGAAACACCCACACAATGACCCCAGTTTGGAAAGCAGACACCCCAAGGTATTTAATAAGTGCCATTATGAGTATTTTGAAGATTTCATTTTTTTTTACACAAGTTTTTTCTTTAAATGAAGAAAGAAAATGGAAATGTATTTTTTGTACACAAAGTTGTCAGTTAATAAGATATTACTAACACACAGCATGGGCATACTCAGAATTACACCCCAAAACACATTCTGCTACTTCTCCCAAGTATGGGGATACCAGACCTGTGAGACTTTTTTGAAGCCTAGACACAGAGAGAGGAGTGTAAATACCATGGAGCACCATGAGGCTTTCAAAGTGCTCCATGGTATTTGGTATGGAGCACTTTTAAGGAATGGTATGATCCCATTCCTCCAAGCCAAGCAGGCCTTGTGGTACTTGGCTAACCCCAGGAATTAAAAACAATGCTATGTTCAGTGGCCAGCAAGTACAGGAAACTGAACAAAAGGTAGATAAATTAGTACCTGTGATTCCAGAAGCGGAGCTGTCTTCAGAGGATGACTGGGACTGGTGTTTTGGCTGGAACATTGTCAGTTGGACATGCAGATGGGTCACTACAGGCAGCAGGAAGAAATGTGGTCGACAAACAGCCCTAGGTCAGTTCAGGCGGCAGGCAGAGACGTGGTCAGTAAACAGGCAGAGGTTAGTTCAGTGGCAGGCAGAGACATGGTCAGTAAGCAGGCTAAGGTCAGTTCATCTCATGACAAGGGAGCATGGAGCCGGCCTTCCGCCAATCAGAAAGCAGGGCGCCACGTCATTACACGGCACCACGTCATTACATGATTGGCCAGCAAGACGGCTCCGGCTGGGTACCGGGGGGTGACAGGCTGGACATGCCGAGTTGAGAGGGGACTGAGATCCGCACTGCAGACACATGCTGGATCTTATTATTATTATTATTATGGGGATTCGAATGGGACGGCTTTCTTGTTAATCGGGAAGCCGGGTGCAGTGGTGGAACTACCACCGGTGGCACCGCAGTGGGGTCCAGTCCTGCAATATGGGGCAGTGCAGGACCGGGGCCCCGCATTGCCGATGGGCTTCTCAGTGAGGGGGCTGGTCCTGTGACTCACCTCCTCTCCCGGCCGTGTCCATAGTAACAGGCAGCGGGAGAGGAGAAGTGAGTCACAGGACCGGCCCCCTGCACACACCGTCTGTCTGAGACTTAGGGCTGAGCTGTTGGTGAGGGTTGTGTGCTATAATGTAATTAGACAAGTGGATTATAATGGGGAATATTACACTGTAATGTTCCCTATTATAATCTATCTCTCTGATTAAATTATTATAAACAGAGCCTCTGTTCTATCAAAGTTTGAGACCATGTTACAATGTGTGACCGGTGACGTGGTCACACATTTTAACGTACTCTCGCCCAGTTTTTCAGTGGTGGAATAGGTGAAGAATTCCAACGCTTTGTCATCTGTTCCAGGGCAGATCGGCATCGCAAATCGTATGTGCAGGAGAACTGATCTGCCCTGGAACAGCTGTCCTGAAATGTCACTTCTATCTGACTTTGGGAGTATGGTGGAATGTGAGATCGCAGTCGGATAGAAGTGACATTTCAGGACTGATCAGCTGTTTCAGGGCAGATCGGTTCTCCTGCACATACGATCTGTGATGCCGATCTGTCCTGGAACAGCTGGGAAAGCGCTGGAATGCTTCACCTTTTGGCGGTCACACATTCCACCGCAAAAAAACTGGGCGGGATTACATTAAAACGTGTGACCATGTCACCGGTCACACATTCTAACATAGTTACAAACTTTGATAGAACACAGCCATCAGGGGGGTATGACCGGTACCCATGTGAGGGGTCTGGGCAGCCTGGGGGCCTCTTACATGGGTATCAACTGTACCGGGGCAGCATGGCAGAGGTAACAGGGGAGGGGGTGGAGGAGGCCGGGCCCCAGCAGCAGCAGGTAAGAAGAGTTGGGAGGATGTACAGGGAAAGGGACCCAGACGACCAGACCAGCCCGCCTGGGACCCTGCAGATCCCACCATAGAGAGTCTCAGGTGGGCTATGCAGGATCTATGGTGTGCTCTGCAGGGTCTCAGGTAAGTCCAGCACGCTCCTGCAACATTAGAGACCGCTGGGGGGGCATATTAGGTCTGCCACTGGCCAGGTGGCGAGTAATTACACGCCACCTGGCTTCCTGAATGGGACTTCCGGTACTCGGCAATTGGTATCGGCCAGTACCGAGAAAAAAAGTATTGGTACTCATACTCTGTACCAAAATACCGGTATCGGTGCATCCCTAGTGAATAGCATCTAATCAAACACATAAATATCTTCACCATACCTACACTAATATTGTAGTGAGGTATGGTAGAGGCGGAAGATGTCTTTGATGCAGAGGCCAGGTTTTGATGGACAGTATGGACAATAGTAATGTGTGTCCCGTCTTATTCCTTTTTTGCTACACACACACAACATTTTCTTTGAGGTGTCTGGTCTTCTTGGGTGGAAGGAATCTTATCGCGGAAGTGTCTGTCATGCAGCCTGCTGACTGCATCAGACTGAAGACTTTCAGCATCAGGGCCTTCCTGGTAAATCAGGGATGTAACTATTTCTTCTTGATATTGGAGGTAAGAGCCAGCTCTTCCTGCAGACTTGTAAATTACATATGAATTGTACATAGCCAATTGAAAAAGGTAAATGAAAACTTTTTTGTAGCAGTGAATTGATCTTCTGGTTGCCAAGCAGGGCTGCATCATCTGGTCGTTGAAATCTACGCCACCCATATAGAGATTGTATTTGTGGACACTCAGAGGTTTTTGGGACAGGCCAGATCTTCCTTGGATTTCCACGGAGGTGTCAGGGTGGATGGATGAAAGCATATAAACATCCCGTTTGTCTTTCAATTTGAGGGCCAAAAGTTTGTCATTACTCAGACTTGCTGACTCCCCCTTTTCAGCTTCTTGTGGACTAGAGTTTGGGGAAAGCCAGTCTGATTTGATAGCGTTTGGGGAAAGCCAATCTGATTTGATAGCGCTGTACCACAGGCTGGGGTTTGTTGGAGGAGGAGGTGTTTGAACAGGGGCACGCTGCTGTAAAAATTGTCCACATGGAGGTGGTATCCCTGGTGGAATAAGGATGACAATATGTCCCACACAATTCTTCCACTTCTTCCCATGTACGATGGGCATCTTGGGGGCTCCAAATGGCTATCCTTCCCTTCATACACACGGAAATCATATGTGTATCCTGTGTCTCTTTCACAAAGCTTGCACTGTTTCATCCCATACCTGGCACGTTTGCTGGGAATATACTGTTTTATAATAAGACTGCCTGTGAAATGAATGAGGGATTCATCGATGCAGATATTTTGCTTTGGAGTATAAATATCTGAAAATCTGGCGGAAAAAAAATTGATGAGTGGCCTAATTTTTATCATATCATATGTGGGGTCACGTCTGGGAGGGCAAATTTTATTGTCGCTGAAATGAAGGAATCTCATTATCTTTTTATATCTTGTCCTGGGCATCATTGTAGAATACATTGTAGAATCATGTGATGGATTGGGAGTTTAGACCAGTATTTATTAAGCTAATTTTTTTTGGTGAGTCCCATATTCAGTGTTAGGTCGAGAAAGGTTTTTAATTCAGGAACGGTCAGAGGCCTCCACTGAAATGGTCTAGCATAGGAGGAATGGGGATTGCTTACAATGAACTGTTGAAAATAAAGGTTGGTTTGATTGAAAATTAAATTGAAGAGGTCATCAGTAAAAAACGAATTAAAAAATTGGATTGCGTTAAAATTCTCTGTTTCCACTTGGACTCCTGGATTGGCAGTAAATGGGGGTATGACTGGTGTTGCTGAATTAGAGGGTAGCCACAAAGGTTTTGAAAGTGCCTTTGGAAGTACACTAGTATGTGCTCTTTGGGGTCTAATTATTTGTTGCTGATGTTGGACCACCCCACTACTGCTGCTTGCCACTAGACTACTGGTGCTTGCCTAATGCATGTCAGCTGGATGTTGGACAGCACGCCTGGACCTTTTAGCTGGGACAACTTCTTCTTCTGAATCAGAGGATACTGACCCACTGCTCTCCACAGGTTCGTACTCTGATCCAGAATCTGAGAGGGAGGCCTCCACCCAATTGTTTATATTTTGCAGGCATTTGTCAGAATGCCATTCTGCATCGGGAGTTCGTAGCTAGCAGAGGGGTCTGCGTTTTTTAAAATGATTTCTATTTACTTTTTCTTGTTTTATTCTTTTATTTAGTCCGTAAGGGTCTGGTATTATTTGGGGGGAGGATCCGCATGCTTTTTTTTTCTTCTTTTTAAATGTAATTTTTTTCTTTATAAATGTCATTTTTGCTGCAGCAGGCTTTATGCCACTTTGCAGGCAGTTTAAGGGGACCCCCTAGGCACAATATTGATACATGTCCCCCCAGGCAGTTCCCGAATCCCCATACCCTTTTTATGGCCAATAACTAGCATATAAGCCTTCAAAAAGGGGACAATTGATTTTCAAAGTTCTGGCCCCATAGACTTGCATTGAGTTTTGAATTCAAACTTTTTCCATGTTCTAAAGTTCAAATTCAAACCAAACACGGGAGTGTTCAGCCCATCACTATTATCAAGTCCCAACAGCTTTATTGTGCAGCCTGACCAGTGCAGTCTCTGGCTGAATTCACCAGAAACCTTTAAAGCTGTAGTCACCATTAGGTATGAGCCGAACACCCCCGTGTTCGGTTCCAATTCGAACTTTCGAACATGGAAAAAGTTCTAATTCGAACTTAGAACTCAATGCAAGTCTATGGGGGAGAACTCAGAAAATTAAATGTCCCCATTTTGAAGCCTTATATGCAATTAATTGGCCATAAAAAGTGTATGGGGATCCGGGTACTGCCCTGGGGGACATGTATCAATGAAAAAAACACTTTTGAAAAATAAATTTTTTAAAGGAGCAGTGATTTAACTTCACTTAACCAGTTGACATCCGCGGTGTTAAACCCCCTTCCCATCCAGGCCATTTTTCAGTATTCAGCGCTGCGGTACTTTGACTGACATTTATTCCGTCATGCAGCGCTGTACTGAAATGAATTTAACAAAAGAAAGCTCTATCTGTCCCCAAAAATTTTTTAACATATATTGCAAGGCTATAGTCCGGTCATGCTGACTGGTGAAATTTTTGACTGACTGGTGAGACACCGCCAAATTTGTCAAGCCCTGTATATATACACATACTGTGTGTATATATACACACAGTGTATATGCTGTGTGCTGCAGGGACTTAGCTGTGAGACATGATTGGGCAGAGTCATCGTGACTTTGCCCAATCATGTTCTATATTTGTACTGAGCCCTGATTGGCACATTCTTGCACCTGACCTGCGGTCAGGTGCAAGACTGTAGCCAATTACCGTTTCGGATGGCGCAGTGCATTGTGGGATGTTCCGCGGTCGAACAGGCCGCGGACATCCCGTAATGTTCGCCGTTCGGCGAACGCTAGAACAGGCTATGTTCGAGTCGAACCTATGTGCGACTCGAACATGCAGCCCATCCCTAGTCACCATGATCTTTCATTTCTTTCATTGGGGAGCCTATCTGCAGCTGGTCCAGCTGTGAATGGGCTTTCCATTACAAGGAATGGAGGCCATGGTGCATATGTCAGAGTATAGGTCTAACATTTTCTGAAAGTTTTAATCAAGAGGTATGCAGCACCAGCAGGTCATTCAGTGATCATGGAATATAACTTTTGTAGGTAACTAGGGTGAAGCAGGGCCATCTGTAATATTGATTGGCACCTGGGCAAATATTTTCTTGGGCAAAAACAACACTTTGCAATGCCAATTTCATAGTAAACAAAATGGTGCCAGGAGTGTATATTTTTCAAAGGGCAACTGCTTTGGGCCCTACAACAATGACTGGGCCTCGGGCAGCTGCCCCTTTTGCCCTGTTATAAAGACGTCCCTGGGGGAAGAGGTGGGTAGAAAAGGATAAGTACAAGCCTTAAAAAGTCCACTGCAACAACAAATTAAGATTTGAAGAATAAAAATTTTGCTATGAAATGGACAAGGGCGTTGAACTGGATAAAAAGGCAGTGGATAATATTTCTAATTATTTATTATAAGTCCATTTATTTCTACAGCAGTGTTTAATAATTATTTTAAGGATTTTAAGGTAAAAATATTAATAAATCAATAATAAATAATAAGATTTGGCACAGATTTTTCCGAAACACGGATACTGAAACAAGCCTAAATACTAAACCTTTGCCACATAAGTAAGGACTTACTGGAGAAAACTCTGATGCTGGAAAAGGTTGAAGGAAAAAGGAAAAGGTGATGTCAGAGGCTAAGCTGTCTAGAAAGTTTTATTGAGGTGATAAATATGAACCTATTAAGACTTCAAAGAAGCATCTAATGACAGACATGCTACTGTGGCACTTGAGTCAAAAAGTAGAATTCTCCCCACCCAGAATTCTGCTGTTAATGGACTGAGTATACACAGACTTTGAACGAATGCATACTATGCATGTTCCTGAGTTTCCCCTTTAAGTATTGCCCAGCCATAGTACATTGTGCTGAATGTTCAATACACTTTACATCATGGGATAGCTAAATTAAAGTGACTCTGTGATAAGAAATGTATGGGGGATGCTATTGCTGATCTCTCATTTAAGAGTAGTGGTTCCCTTAGCCATCATGCTGATGCCTTGGCTTCATTTCTGACTCTCTGGAACAAGGGTAAAAATATGGAATCTGTACACTTTTCTGACAGCATGGCAGCCAACTATAGTTTTCTAATGATAGTCACTTTAATCAGCCACACCAATAATGCTACAGGTACCTTGACGTACACTGGTTCCCCAATGGGACCCCTGCTGGGTACACTTAGCCTGGGTCATAAAAAGAATGCATACTCTTAGTTGTTATGGTTGCAAATTGCTATTTACAATAATGTAATCTTTTAATGGATGGCTTATTCTTTTCAGGCTCAGACTGTAAAAATCATTTACAAAACTGCAACAGTTGACTGGTGAAATAGTTAACAAAAGTGAAACTGCAATGAGAAATCATTTCTTGGAAAGACTCCATTAGAGTATGAATGTGGGAGAGGAAGACTTGCCAAAACGCCCTCACAGCACTTGTGTGAATTCAGAAGTATCACAAGCTATTGTGATAACACTGAATGAATAGGAATTTATTAAAGCAGCAACCACTCTGACCAATATGCAATCAAACTGCTTCAGTTCTCTCTGTGACGTCTTGTTTTTCAGCAGTTCATGCTGTAATAGGTGACGCACAGACAAGAGCAAGGAAAAATGTTGCCTACATATCAGACTTTCTTTGGTGTCCATCACTGAAATGAATACTTTATGTGACATTTCTCAACACTGTCATATATGTCAGTTTTCATCAGAACTGAATTAATAAATAACTTCAGCCTTTTTGCTTTTGTGCAGCTGTTAAAACCACAAAATATATCTAAGTAACAGTATAATTTTCGGTATTGAGACTATGCCAAATGTGAAGCTCACCATTCACATTACAATTTGACTTTACAATCCTTATAACATCACCTTTTAGATTTATCACAACTGGGAAATATATGGACCACCCTAAACTGTCCAGTCAATCTGCATCAAGCCAAGCACACCCTTACACTATATAGTTGTTGGTAGATGTAAAGGATATTGTACAGTCAAACTTTACTGTGTGTGGTGAACTTACCGGAGACACCTGGAGGCATTTGCTGGACTACAGCCTTCTCTACAGACAGCTACTTTTTAATTGAGATATGCTATGAACAGAAATGTGCAAATGCACTGAAGTATATCTATCAGCTTACTTCACTTGGAGCCCAATACCATCTTAAGTTAACATTTAGGCAGAGCTAGCGGTGATGTTACCGCTAGCGTCACCCAATTGTTCATATTTTGCTGGCATCTGTCAGAATATCATTTTGCGGCAGAAGTTCGACACATGCGGACAGGTCAGCGGCTGGCGTTTTTTTTTTTTGCTATTTCGACGAGTCATCATTGCCGAGGACAACGTTGGACATCGTCATTGACCCTTGGATTACGGCAGTTGATTCATTTTAACATTTTTGGCGTTGTTATTTTTTTTATTAAGGGACTTGCCAAAATCCTTTGGATTCTTTCTTAAAGCCTGGTCTGTTTATTTACTTTTTACCTTCAACCCTTTGGTGAATGAGTAGGGGTACAAGTAACCCTTAATCGTTCACAAGGGGAAGTAGCATCTGAATGCTAGTTTGCTATTGCAAAGTGAAACAGCATTCCTATGCTTTTTCTTTTTCTTCTTTATTTCTGACTGATGGCGGCCGGCGGCTCCGATGTCAGAAAAAAAAAAACCAGAGCAGGGAAAGGTTTACTCTGCGAGCAGAGTAAACCTTTCCGGAAGAAAGTATTTATCTCCCGGGCGGCCGGGAGCCACTATCTAATAGCTAACGGTAGCAAAATTACAGCGATGAAGGAGCAACAAAAATAATTTTACTGATAGGGGTCACCACAACTTAGGCAATTTTATCAAAGGGTCGCAGCACTAGAAAGGTTGAGAACCGCTGATCTAGAGGAACCCATGCACTTTTTTAAATTATTTTTAACTCAGGTGATCCCTTCTAACTTTCCTACCAGACCTAAAGGGCCTGGTATGGATCGGTAGGGGACCCCACATCGTTTTTTGTTTTTGTTTGGCAGACCATTCTCCCTACTACGGTTGTGACTTTGGCTCAGCCGAGCCGAAGCATATGTGTTTGGCTCAGCTGAGCTGTTCGGCTGCCTTTGACTGCTGTACGGGCTATAGTTAAAAGCCCATACAGCAGCCCTTCGGTTTGGCTGAACCTAAGTGTTTCCGGTGGACGAAGGATTAGCCGAAGCTACGTTCTTTAGTGAATAACCCTCTAATGTTTCAAATACACTTAGTAAGAACAGTGCCAGACAAAGGAAGACAACTTCAAGATCTGATATTTAAATTCTGGGTTTAAAGTGCTATAGCACTAGACGAACATTACAGAGACAGCTGATTTTTATTTTATTTTTTACTTATTTTAATAGGGCCATTTCTTAGAGAAACAAAATTTGCAAATGGTCTTTAGGTTTGTTGTTTTAGGACAAAGTCACAGGATATTATAGCTTTGTATCTTAAATGTTGCAAAAAGCCATGCAATAGGATATCCCCTTAAATTGAGTTGAGATTTTAAAAACTTTATGTGGCTCAAATGGTAAGTGCAATAAACAGCTATTTCTTTCAACTGGTTTGCAAGTTTGCACTATTCTACCTGTACCCTTACAGGGTTGCTAAAGTTGTCTATCAGTCAAAGAGGGAGATGGAGTCTAATGGATGCAAGTCCTGGGAGGGTCGTATTGATGTTGATAACTCAGAGACCAAAATGAACGAAGACTGTTTCTTTTTCTTTTATGCTGGAGTCTTATATTTGTGTCATTTAGCAGGTGGACTACAGAGGCTGTGGGGAGCAATGCATAAGGGGGGCGCTCTTTACCCTCTTTATATCTAATATCTTAATATGAAAATTTTACACAGGAAAAACCTTTAAAAGAGCAGATTGAATCGAAAGAGGTGCTTTCCTGACTGCTTTTAGAAAAAGGTTCAAAAAGGTTCAAAAGTAGAACAAAGAGGAAAGGATTTACTTCGAAATGGATCTCATGTAAATTTGAGAACATGGCTTCACATGGTTGACAACAAAGCTTACAGTTTCTTTCTACATATTAACTGCATTACACACTGATTGAACCACACACACAGCTTGCTCTATTCAGGTAGGGATTGTTGCAGTATTTACTTCATTCACCTTTAAATACCAAGCACTCTAAAGGTGGCCATACACTTTACAACCATCGCAAGACATTAGTCTTGCGATGGTTGTAAAGTAATTAAAAAACGTACGATCTGCCCATCTTGGACAGGCAGATCGTACTTGCGATCATCGCAAGCCCGCCCCGCCGAGGGGCGGCTTCCAATGACCGCAATGCTGAACGGGCAGTGTGCGCGTGCGCACACCGGCCCGTTCGGCATTTGTCTCCCGAGCATGCCACAAACTTACGATTCTTATGATTTTCGGCTGGTTTCCGAACATGCTCCTTAGACAAAAGACGTGCGACCGTACAGTAAAAACGGTTGCACGCCCGCCATACACTTTGCGAATATCGTACGATCGCGGGATTTCAGGGACTGAAACTGCAGTGAATTCTTCTCCAACTACTCTTTCTGCACATTTTCAAGTAGGATGGCTCCACAATAATATGTAGTTCAGTAACTGACATTCTCAAAAAATGTTCTCCAACTAGCAGAATAAAGAAAGCTCCTATCACATCACAGAAGCTGAATTTAGGACTGAAGGTAAGACTGTAAATATGTTGTGTTCATTAGCACACCATCACCTTTAACTGCACGTTGGGGCTGTTCCCCATTATATATATTGTGAGATTTCGCTTCAAATGGTAGCATTTCAAGGACATAGTCCACTCACAAACGTTCTTTTCAGGGCTTCCTGACCACTTTTATTTTAAAGTTCACACAAGTTCTCCCTCACAGGGTCTCTCCAACATAATACAATTTCAGCAAATTGTTTTTTTTTTTTACAGTCTCACCGACTTCAGGTTATCACAAACGAACCTCGCCCAAACAGGCTGCATCCCACAGACTTGCCACACAGGCTGGTTCCAGGCTGGAGTCCTCCTGACTCCTGGACAGACACCTCTCTTGTCTTCCAGCTGGAACCTTGAACCTGACCCAGCATCCTCCTCATAAGGGCTGTGCACAGATGTACCATCATTTGGTACTGGTCACCACTAAAGCCCGGACCCAGGAATGGAGATTTCTTCCCTCCCAGTTCTCTTATTAATCTCCCGTCTCCAGGATCCCAACTACAATCCAGAAAACCCGGAATGAGTTGTAAAACCAGCTCTTTCCTGGTAACAGTACTTTCCTGGAGCCGCTCAGCCCCTCTGGCTGAGAGTCCTGGGTGACCCTTTTGCCACTCTACATAGTGGCAGCAAAACCTGACAACAAATAAAAAAATGAAATTCTAAATTCTGCATACCCTTAGTTCTTAATACTGTGTATTGCCCCCTTTAGCATCAATGACAGTGTGCAGTCTTTTGTAATAGTTGTCTATGAGGCCCCGAATTCTTGCAGGTCGTATAGCTGCCCATTCGGCTTGGCAAAATGCCTCTAGGTCATGCAAAGTCTTTGGTCGTCTTGCATAAACCGCACAATTGAGATCTCCCCAGAGTGGCTTGATGATATGAAGGTCAGGAGACTATGATGGCCACTGCAGAACCTTCTCC
Organism: Nanorana parkeri; assembly: GCF_000935625.1. Classification (NCBI taxonomy): domain Eukaryota; kingdom Metazoa; phylum Chordata; class Amphibia; order Anura; family Dicroglossidae; genus Nanorana; species Nanorana parkeri. The sequence goes on from NW_017306486.1 coordinate 825,049, forward strand.
TTTTTCTGCTGTAACCACTGAAGGGTCAACTTAGTTTTGTACTTAGGATCATTGTCATGCTGGAAAGTACAAAAGCGTACCATTCGCGGCTTTTCGTGCAGAAGAACACTACTGTTAGTTAGCCTCCTAAGGTGGAGTAGGCCTTTTTATTGATGTTACTCTGGAGTTTCTGCTTGAATTAGTTTGTTTAAAAAGGGAAAATGTATCTTGTTGATAACAAGAAACGTTTTATGTTGAATGCAATAAAGCCGCATTTACTGTATTGCCAATACTGATCACAGACACAGGACCGGATTTACCCTCCCTGCCGCCCCAAGGCCTGGTTTTGGCAATGCGCCCCTCCCCCCACTCGCCCCCGCCGAGGAGAATGGCAACCAGATAGCAGGGGTGGCAAGGTTGGTTTGAATTTTTTTTTTATCATATACATTTTTATTGGTTTCATCACAGAAGACAATCGACAGTACAGAACATCACAGTATTCGGTGCGCAGACCGTAGCATCGACAAGAAAGCCTGTGTTAGCAGATGTTAATCATGGGTTATAGATCTGATAATGGGGGATTATAGATCGAACTCTATTGCTTCGACCGGATAACTAATGTGGGTACACAGTGGACCATGAGAAAAATGAGAACATACATATTCCATATATATACTGCATTTGTTCATATGGTATGGCAACCTGGTGAGATATCAGATAGATGGAAGAGTCAGCCAGTATGTTCTGTCTGAGGAATGCAGAGCAGGAGATGCTCGGGTCTCACTTCCAGATAGCCGTGGGAGAACCAAGATCTATATCATGCCAGAGGATAAGAATCTCAAGGCTGTGGCCAGTTTTGTCTGTAGCTAGCCAGTTAGATTCTCAGGTAACGGCACTACCGAACACAGACAAGACAACACAAGGTGGAGGGGACACACAACTGGAAGAGAGGATCAGAGGGTGGGTGGAGGGTCAGGTGCTAGAGAGGGGGGGGCGGTGAAAAGAGGAAGAAAAAGTGGGTCTGTCTGTACACCGGCGCGAGGGGAGCGTGTATAAGAGCGGGGCGGTAGACTAGTTTAAATAGAGCATAAGCGTCGAGGGGTGCCCGGGGCCAAAAATTTGTCTATCCACGGGGACCAGGTATTTTCAAATTTGATCATTTTATCTTCAATTTGTGCAGTCCGTTTTTCAAGAGTCATAACCCAATTGACATGAGTTATAACATTGGCGAGGCTTAGTGAAGACGTTAGCCAGTTCTTCGCTATTTCTCTTTTGGCTGAGGTGCAGATATGCATGGCAAGTTTAAACTGAGTGCGAGAGAGACCCTCTGGCCTGCAGTTGAGGAGTGCAAAATAGGG
>NW_017306486.1:829355-836247 GCF_000935625.1 Nanorana parkeri
TGAGGTGGGGAAGAGGTGCGGCGCGCAGCGTGTGTGGAGCCGTGAACAGGGCCAACTGATCGGAAGCCGATTAATCGATTATTGAAAAAGTTGACAACTTTTTCAATAATCGATTATAATCGATTATGTCAATTAGTTGTTGCAGCCCTATCTGACGGGTTTGAATGTCGGGTCTAAACGCCTTAGTCTGGAGGCCAGGAGAGAATCTGCTTTGTTGCTTTTAAGATAGAATTTATGTGCAGTACGGTGAAGTTGTTTGGCGGCATGATCAGTGAGTAGAAGATTCAAGGTTTGGCGGGCCGATTCTAAAGCAGTTTTATGAGCTGGGGAAGGATCTAATAAAAAAGCTTGGGAGCTTTCGTTGAAGTCTCTCTCAAGAGAGTGTAGTTGTAGCAGCCGTTCCCTCTTAAGCTGAGAGGACAATTGTATGATCCGACCTCTTATGACTGGCTTATGAGCCTCCCAAAGGAGGACGGGAGAGATGTCAGGGGTGCGATTAAGTTGGAAATAGTCCGAGAGGTAGGATTCAAGCAGGATCTTGGTGGTAGGGTCAGTGAGAAGGGAGTCATTCAGGGTCCAGGTCGGAGAGTTGGGAGTGGGGTGTAAGGCAGGGAGGATCATAGTGACTGCTGAATGATCAGACCATGGGACCGGCAGGATGTGGGAGTGGAGGATGTGGGGCGTCAGTATGGTGGAAGCAAAAATGTGATCGATTCTGGAGTGGACAGCATGGGGGTGGGAATAATGTGTGTAGTCAGTCTTATTTGGGTTGGTTTCCCTCCAGCAATCCACTAGTGAGTAGGAGGATATCAAATCTCTAAAGGGCCTTGCCATGTGCAAGCAGGCTGGAGAAGTTCTGGATTTATCCCGGTGCGGGTACAGTACCATGTTGGAATCCCCACACATGATGACTGCACCCGTCGATCGGGTGTGTATCTTTTCCAAAAGTTCCCGAAAGAAGTCTAGTTGGTCCACATTCGGAGCATAGTATGAGATAAACGTAATCTCTTGATCATCTAGGAGACCCATGAGGATCAGGTAGCGACCCTGAGGGTCACGGGTCTCCGAGTGACATGTGAAGTTAGCGGACCTGCGGAATCCGATCAGAACACCCCTCTTCTTGCACGAATCATTGGCCATGTATATCTGAGGAAATTGGGCACTGAAATATTTGGGGCAGGATGATTTGGAGAAATGTGTTTCCTGAAGAAAGATTACGTTTGCATGGGAGGATTGGAAAAATCTGAAGGCTCGCGTCCTCTTGTTAGGGAGTTGAGGCCCTGTACATTAAGGCTTAGTATTTTAAGAGACATAATGGAGTAGGTGCAGGTTATGTTCATGGTACTCACCCAGCCTAGACGCCCGAGGGGCCTTAGTTCTTGTCGGTGTCACCCGCGCGCTGCTTATTCTAAGGCTTGACATCAGGACCCAAGAGGAGAGAAAATGAGGAGAAGAGATGGGAAAACAAGGGGGGAGGGGATACACAAGACAAGATACACTAAACATCAAAACATACACAAGAACCAGCAGTGCAAAATTATCTATAAAGGAAAATAAATTGAGAGTTCACCCGAACCTTAAACCCGTCAAGGGGACTATTAGTACAGAACAGTGCAACCTAAAAGAGGCGTCTGGTGGTGCCCTATGGTGTGAGCAGTAGCAATGGGATGAAATGGAGGCCAATAGAGGAGGCTGTGGAAATTACGATCCTATGTCGAGTGGCGGTAAGACAGTAAGCAACAGTGGTTATTACACCCTAGAGGCGTTCAGTGCAACCCCTGGGAGGGGATAGCCATAGTTCCCATGTAGGGTTCAGAGATATAGGGCCGGGATAGTAGAGGAAGGGAGGAACCACGATTAGCTCGGAGGGGTTAGGGAGGGGAGGGTACTTCAATCAGTCAAGATGGATACAGGTTATAGTGAGGCCTCATCCCACTGATACTGCCCAGCCCGAAAGCTTGGGTAACATACTGATTTATGCATAACACAGTAGAACATCAACAAAAAGGATATGTCATGTGGTAATCAACAGTCGCTGTAAATGCTTAGTATCGAGGAGTTGGTGCAGAAGTGCAACAGTGCAACATGGGGGATTAATGGACTGGAGAGAAGCTTCGTTGCAGTGAGGAGAGAACTGTTCCATCCTAGGAGGAAAGACAACTTGGGGATAGTTAGTGTTATGGTGTTTTCTTAGCGGCGAGGCAGTCTACAGGGAGGTTAGGAGATCTGAAGTCGAGGAGAATCGGACATAACTTGATGCATCAAGGGAGGCAGTCTCTCGAAGTTGAAAAAAGACTCACAAGGACCACCAGCCGGACTTAGGCCACAACAGGTGACCTCATCTTTGAACATAGCCCGCTTTAAACAACAGCAAGGAGCAGGGCATCTGCCTCCCCAGCAGGCAGCAAAGATGGTAGAACCAACCCTGGAAGGGATGTATAACAGCTCAGCTCAGCGTGGCGGGTGGGTTTTGGTGGTCATTTTGATTGCTGGACGGCGCGATTCACCCGAGGTGTTTTGGTCTGAGTCACTCCTGGACCTCTTGGAGGAAAGAGCAGCAGAGTGCTGGGGATCTGGGCTCATAGGTTGCGAATCTGCTAGACCCAGGTCCGCCAATTTGCGTTGAGTCTCCTCGAGGGTGGTGCATGAGTGGTGTTTACCTCGGTGGGAGAACATCAGCCGGAAGGGAAATCCCCATTTGTACTGAATGCGGTGTTTGGTGAGGACATCAAGACAGGGGCGTAGAGATCTCCGTTTGGTGATAGTGGAAGGGGCCAGATCCGCGAACAGCTGGTACTCATGACCTTGGAATGAGAGTGGGCCTTGCTGCGCTTTGGATCTGGCGGCAGATGCCAAGGCTTCTTTGGTGCGGTAAAAATGTAGTTTGACCAGGATGTCTCGAGGGGGTCCCTCGGGGCGCCTGCGGTTCAGTGTCCGGTGGGTCCGCTCTATCTCCAGTCGCTCCAGAGGGATGTCAGGGGCCAATTCTTGGAAGAGCGCTGTTATCGTGGAGTGCAGGTCCACTATGTGTTCAGGAAGCCCGCGAATGCGGAGATTAGAGCGCCGGGACCTGTTTTCTAAGTCCTCAAGTTTGGAAATTAGTTGCGAGTTTTCCTCACGGAGGGATTCCATATCTCCAGCAACTACAAACAGGTCTGTCTTTAGGTCGTCACACCTGTCCTCCAATCCAGCGATGCGCTGGCCTATATCTCTTATTTCTTTAAGGAGCTTGTCAGTAATTTGTTTTGAGGTAGATTGAAGCGCTTTCTGAAGCATGGTATCAAAGCGCTGTAAGAGAGCTGTTTGGGATCTTTTGCGGGAGCGGTCTCCTTCGTGGCTATCAAGCTCCCCCTCATCCATATCACTACTGGACACTGGGGCTGTGCGGGCCGTTACCTCATGTGTGAGGGCCGCGGGCGCCATCTTGGCCGAGGCTCGTGCCATCGCTTCTTGTATGGGCTGTTGTTTCCCCTTCTGAGGGAGCTTGGGTGTCGTGGACGACATGATCCGATGCCGGGAGTGTTCCGGTTGCCGATAGAGGTAGTATTCCGGGCGAGTGGGGGTGAACTCCTGCGCTATTAGCTGGATTGTCTGGGTGAGCTGCGGAGCCGTCTCAGAAGGCTTCCTTCATCGGCAGCTGCGCGCATGCGCCCTGGTTTGAATTTTTTTATATTTTTTTTTGTTTCTTTGTTTTTTTTAACTTTATCACTTTTAATTTTTTTTATTTATTTTTTTACTTTTTAAATTTTTATTTATCTTGTCATCTTTTACTTTTTTATTTTTGTATAATTTTTTATCTAATTTTTCACAGCACTATGCTGGACCTCCTATGACAGCTGAGAGGGGAAGAGCACAGCTCTCCCCTCTCACTGTCTACACGGAGCGGCAGGGGTACTTTTAACCCTGATCGCTCTGCTCACCACTCTCCATCCTGAAGACGGCGGCGGTGAGGACGAAGCCGGGAGGACGCAGCATGGAGAGAGGTAGGTGCAGGAGAGGGAGGGGGGCGGCGCGGGGAGGATGGACAGGCAGTCTAATTACAAGTGTCCTCGGTAAAGAAACAGTGATCTCTCCTATTCTACATTTAGCCCTGCTTGTGCAATGCAAGGCTAAATGCAGGACCGGCGCTACCACATAGGCAACACAAGCGGCCGCTTGAGGGCGCTGGTGGGGGAGAGCGGAAAAACAGCGCCTCCATCCCATACACAGGAGCAGCACAATCGACGGGGCTCTGATCTTCAGTTTCCTATAGTCAGAGCCCTGCCCACAGCTCCCTCTGCTCTCTCCCTCTATCCAAAACTTGCTGTTCCTGCCGCGACCCATTTATATGTAAATATTGCGTCTCATTCATATGCAAATCACCGTTCCTCCCCCCCGCTAAGGAAGAGAAGACTGCAATAACAAGGTAAGTTTAAGTATGTGTATGGTCAGGGCCGGATTTACTCTCCCTGCGCAGGGTTAGTTTACATTTTTTTTAATAGTTTTTTTTTTCCTTTTTATTATCACTTTTTTTTCCTTTTTTTAAATTTATTTTATCGTTTACTTTTTTTATTTTAATTTTTTTATAATTTTTTATCTTATTATTGTTTATTTTAATTTTTTTATTTTATTTTCTCATGTTTTTCTTATTATTTTTTACTTTTTTAATCACCTTTTTAATTTTTTAATTTAATTATTATTTCTTATTATTTTGTACTAATTTGTTTATTTATATTTATTTAATTCTTTTTTTAATTTAATTTTTTTCACTTAACTTTATTGCTATCACACAAGAGCTAACAACCCCTGTGTGATAGCATTTGGAGGTGACAGGTTCTCTTTATTGACCCTGTCACCTCCAGGACAGGAGGGAACGAACAAGTGGCTTCACACTACATTTAGCCTTGCTTTCCCAAAGCAGGGCTAAATGTAGAAAATAACTTACCGCCCGGCGCCCGGAACTGAATGTTCCGGGCGTCGGGGGATTCAACATTGCTGCCGCCCCTCCGCTCCCTGCCGCCCTGGGGAATCCGGGCCTGTGTATGGTGTATATCTTCGTTACATTGGCGGTCATTGTGAACGCTTTGGTTACATTGGTGGTCAGTGTGAATACTTTCGTTACATTGGCGGTCAGTGTGAAAACGAATTGGTTTGTAACATGGATATCACAGATCTCCTATTAGTTTTGGAGGGTGCCGGGGGGCAGAAAAATGCACCTTCACCTGTGTAAGCAAAAATCCTTGCACCGGCCCTGGCTAAATGTAGAAAATAAATTACCGCCCGGCACTCCATGTTTCGGGCGTCGGGTGACTTCAAACCTGTGCCGCCCCTCCGCTCACTGCCGCCCCGAGGCCGGGCCTCAGTGGCCTTGCCGGGAATCCGTCTCTGCACAAACCAGTGACTTACAAGTGGTCACAAATTACTCTGTCCAAACTGAAAAAAGGTTTGGCTCTAGATACATTTTAACATAGACAATGCACTACTAGGGATAATCTGTACATTTAATTAGCTAGGTAAGAGCTGGGTAGTAGTGCAAGGACGTAACATGGTACCATGGGCAAAATTTAAAAAAAATACCTATATGATGCAGTCTGTCAATAGAAATAACACAGCAGTATTTGTCACACCTGTAACATAGTTAGCTGTGGACATCACCAGTAGACCTTTTATTTTTCTTACTTTCTGTAACAGGCCAGGCCAGTGCTGCTGTTCATAATTACTCCATAAGCCTAATACAACCTACTTTATATTGTGGCTTACAAACCTCAGTTCTCTTGTCAATTTTTAGCTGAGAAAGCACAAGAACACTGTATTAGCCATATAGAATTTATTTCAGCATCAAAAGCTATGAGGGCAATAAGTCTACTCCTAGATTGGTAGAAGGACCGGGGTGTACTACTAAGACATCTAGAAGACTTTAAACATTGGTTGCTGCACAGCGAAAGTGAGGGGGGACTCTGATTAGTGGCAATCCTTATGACTCCTCTAGTACAACTAATGTCTACTTTTCTTGAATAAAACCTTTACAGGGGGTCAGGGTCAGTTTCAACTTCAACTTTTCCAACCCCTAATAGCACATTACTGGATCTGTGTTATCTTTACATCCAACAGATTTTCTATGTTTAACCTTTTATTTGCCTAAACAGCCTCCCGACTGAGGCCCCTTAAATCCCAAGGGCCCATAGCAGCCAGCTCCTATGGCTAAAGTTATGCCGCTCTCTATGGCAACTATTAAACACCAATATAGTGTAGCAGGGGTGCAGAGAACCAGCATAGTTTCCAAGGAAGATAAACTTTCTAGATTCCACTATTTTGCAACATTAAGCTCTGGCCACCATTTTGCCTGCAACATCACATGTTGCGGGTATGCTTATCAGTGGCAGTGACTAGGAAACTATTCTGTACAGAGAACAATATGAATGGAGCCAAATGCAGGACAATTCTAGAGGAAAAGATGCTTGTAGGTTCACATTCCAGCAGGAGAAAACCTTAAAAACACAGCCAAAGTTACACTGGAATCCTGTAAAACCAATTATACTGCAATGTTACTTTGCTGCAGAAGTAGATCCTAAAACCAAAAAAAGCAAAAAGATTTGACATATAATAATTGCAGATAATTTGCTACTGGCACTGCTTTTTGAGTCCCTGCTAACCTCTGTGAAGTTATTTTGGTTAATATCTAGCGGGCACTAGGTGAATGGGAGAGTTATAAAGGTATGAAGAGACTTGCCGGGGAAATTATTCTAATTACAGGTCTATTCACAAAAGGGTGAAGAGTTTGGAGAAGGCAGGAGAAGGGAACAATCTAGGCTAAAATAGCTGATTTGGAAACAAATCTCCAATTCAGCTCATATTCCAGTTCAGCTATGTTGTCCTGTAAGTGATTATGGTTAACACACACATATATATATAT
>NW_017306486.1:836484-839459 GCF_000935625.1 Nanorana parkeri
TCTTTGGTTTGAAGCAAATTATGGAGTATTTGATGTTTAATTGTTATTTATTTTATTTTATAGCTTTAATTTAATGACAATAAACATTATACATAAATAGAACAATGCCTTCCAACTCCTCACTAAAGACACCGGTTTAAAGATTTCTGTTTCTCTATAAATCAATATCCTTAAAGCAGATAATCCCATAAGAATTGTTTAATCTTAATTACTTGAGGACTAATGAGTAAAACCTCATAGATGGTTAATGCAGTAACACATTTTATAAAAAAAAATACTTTATTGCCATCTGCTGGAAATGTTATATATTACATCAAATATTTATAGACGAAAGAAACTCAGAATAAAATCCTGACAATATACTCTTTAACTGTGAACGACAAGAAAGCTAATTGTATTTTATTTTATACAAAATAACTAGGGTTTATATTTTATCTTTAATACTAGTTCGGTGTAAGCAAATTTCATCTTAGGAGAGGCACTGGAATGATGCAAGTACTGGAATGATGCAAGCTTGCCACATCTTTGTCCTGGCTTTCCTGTCTGCCCACTCTGTCTGAAGCTAGAGCTCCCCAACAATAAAATAAACAACTCTGAAAGTCATTGGGGTGGATTTACTGAAGCAGCAAAGACTGTTCACTTAAGGTGAATGTTCACTTAGCTTAGCAAATAAGGGGAGGTGAACAACCTCCACCTTTTGCAAGTAAAAAGTTAATAGTCCTTTAGTAGATTTGCCCAATACTTGCATATGGTTTGGCATAACAGTACTGGTTATATGTAACACATTGGACCAATTTACTAATTTGTGAAGATAGGCGAAGTGCAAGTAACATGTGTACACTTCAAATATCCTTTGATGTGCAATAGAAAAAAAAAATTCCTAGCATTCTCCTGCAAAGGATAGATGCATCCAGGGAAGGTGATCTATTCCAATACCACCTACAGATGTGGTCGCTGTAAACCAGTCAGTAACAGGACAAATTATAAACTCCATGCCAGAGAGACTGATATGCTCACTGTCCCCCAGAAATCCTCTTGGTCACATGTGGATAACTGCAAAGCAGAACATGCTCCCATGCCGTCTCCTTCTCCTCAGCACCTGCTGGCTCTGATCTCAGAGCTGCAATCAGGCATAGGAGATCATTCCACCCTCCGCTGCACTACACTGTGGCAGGGGACTAGATGCTTGCAGGTGTCCTTAAGTTCCGTGTGGCCACGCTCCGTTTTTGACTTGCGGCCACAATGAACTTAAGGACACCTGCACCTCAGCCTTCCTCCTGCTCATGACCGGGCCCCCCTCTGCCTCAGGCCCTATAGATGCCATGCGGGCCACTTTGGTGGTAGTTCGGCCACTGCTGTCAATTACAGGTTTCGGAGGTTCCTTTAAGCTGTATCGGGTGTAATGGAACAGTATAATTCTCATAGATAGTGTTGTGACGCTGTGTGCTGGCATCAGTTAATTTGTATGGTTAATAAATTTTTTTACTTTTCCAATATTGATTGGCTTTAGTATAGCAGCAACACCACCCCAATATGATTTATTTTTATTAATAGGAACAAAGATAGCTTTTTTAAGCAGTGGTAATAGGCTGAAATTGACGAGTGGAAGTAGCAGCCAGCCACAAAAGATTTAATAGCTGTAGGAAACTCTACTGTTCAAAAAGCCCCCAAAATATTGTTATACATAAATGCACAGTATTAAATCACTTGTACTAACTATTTTAAAATCAACAAGTCATAAGGAATGAGTTTTGTGTTCGGACTGAAGCAAGATTGGATCTGAAATTTCCCTGGGGTAACTATATGGGGTAATCTTCCACCCACGGATCTGTACCTCAGCTGCATAGAGAAGTCATATTTAGCAGTAATGCTATGTGTTCAATGCTACATTGCTCTATACTGAATAGTGAACTAAGCAGCTAACACTATCTGTGAAAACACAGTAAATAGAAAAATACAAAATAACAGTATAAAGCTATCAATAAAAGATACTGTGTGTGTCTCAAACACCAAGAGAATACAAAACACTGTGCATAAACACCAATACAGTGCCAAATGTCTAAAACCACTTAATAACAGGGATCCCAACCTGAAATAAGTCATTTCAGGGAGGTGTCCTCTGTCCCAACAACAAGGAAGACAGCATCCCCCTGAAATGATGGCAGATAGCAAAGAAGCCAATGCTTCCCTTGCTATCTGCTGTTTTTTTTAGTATTCTGACAGCTGCTGCCGTTAGGATAAAACAAAGAATGAATAGCTAGATTGCTATTGGCTATTTCACTTTGCAATAGCCAATAGTAAGCAGCCTATTGCACCGCCCTCTGCTACTGTCAATAAAGGAGGACCTCAGTAATGGAGAACTTCAGGCCCACCTCTGCTGATTGACAGCAGCAGTGGGCGCTTGCAATAGCTAGTCTGCTATTGGCTATTTCAAATTTGCAATAGCCAATAGCAATCTAGCTTTTTGTTCCTATGCTGTTTTTTTTTCCCTGACTTACGGCGGACAGCGGCCCAGATGTCAAGAAAAAAAAAACAGAGCAGAGAAAGGTTTACTCTGCTAGATAAAGCAGAGTAAACCTTTCAGGGAGAAAATATTTCTCTCTCGGGTGTTGAGAGAGATACACAAGATACAAAATGTGTCTTGTGTCCCAAGTGTCTTTTCAATTCATTATAACTGATCATATAATGTGTTACCACTAGTGATATTGAACTTTCTTTCAGTGTCAAATCCATGCTTGCAATTAGTGATGAGCTGAACGCCCCCGTGTTCGGTTCAAATCCGAACTTTCGAACATGGGAGAAGTTCGTATTCGAACTCAAACTCAATACAAGTCTATGGGGGTAGAACATTGAAGATCAAATATCCCCATTTTGAAGCCTTATATGCAAGGAATTGGCCATAAAAGGTGTATGGGGGCCCGGGTACTGCCTTGGGGGAGATGTGTCAATGAAAAAAAAACTTAAAAAAAAAAAAA
>NW_017306486.1:842127-845727 GCF_000935625.1 Nanorana parkeri
ATATTACATCACTATGTATTGCACAAACAGTGGCGTATGGTATTTTATGAGGCTGTAATAAATACTTGGTTTGAAGCAAATTATGGAGTATTTGATGTTTAATTGTTATTTATTTTATTTTATAGCTTTAATTTAATGACAATAAACATTATACATAAATAGAACAATGCCTTCCAACTCCTCACTAAAGACACCGGTTTAAAGATTTCTGTTTCTCTATAAATCAATATCCTTAAAGCAGATAATCCCATAAGAATTGTTTAATCTTAATTACTTGAGGACTAATGAGTAAAACCTCATAGATGGTTAATGCAGTAACACATTTTATAAAAAAAAATACTTTATTGCCATCTGCTGGAAATGTTATATATTACATCAAATATTTATAGACGAAAGAAACTCAGAATAAAATCCTGACAATATACTCTTTAACTGTGATGGTAGCCTACAAGAAATCTAATTGTATGTTATTTTATACAAAATAACTAGGGTCTATATTTTATCTTTAATACTAGTTCGGTGTAAGCAAATTTCATCTTAGGAGAGGCACTGGAATGATGCAAGTACTGGAATGATGCAAGCTTGCCACATCTTTGTCCTAGCTTTCCTGTCTGCCCACTCTGTCTGAAGCTAGAGCTCCCCAACAATAAAATAAACAACTCTGAAAGTCATTGGGGTGGATTTACTGAAGCAGCAAAGACTGTTCACTTAAGGTGAATGTTCACTTAGCTTAGCAAATAAGGGGAGGTGAACAACCTCCACCTTTTGCAAGTAAAAAGTTAATAGTCCTTTAGTAGATTTGCCCAATACTGGCATATGGTTTGGCATAACAGTACTGGTTATATGTAACACATTGGACCAATTTACTAATTTGTGAAGATAGGCGAAGTGCAAGTAACATGTGTACACTTCAAATATCCTTTGATGTGCAATAGAAAAAAAAAATTCCTAGCATTCTCCTGCAAAGGATAGATGCATCCAGGGAAGGTGATCTATTCCAATACCACCTACAGATGTGGTCGCTGTAAACCAGTCAGTAACAGGACAAATTATAAACTCCATGCCAGAGAGACTGATATGCTCACTGTCCCCCAGAAATCCTCTTGGTCACATGTGGATAACTGCAAAGCAGAACATGCTCCCATGCCGTCTCCTTCTCCTCAGCACCTGCTGGCTCTGATCTCAGAGCTGCAATCAGGCATAGGAGATCATTCCACCCTCCGCTGCACTACACTGTGGCAGGGGACTAGATGCTTGCAGGTGTCCTTAAGTTCCGTGTGGCCACGCTCCGTTTTTGACTTGCGGCCACAATGAACTTAAGGACACCTGCACCTCAGCCTTCCTCCTGCTCATGACCGGGCCCCCCTCTGCCTCAGGCCCTATAGATGCCATGCGGGCCACTTTGGTGGTAGTTCGGCCACTGCTGTCAATTACAGGTTTCGGAGGTTCCTTTAAGCTGTATCGGGTGTAATGGAACAGTATAATTCTCATAGATAGTGTTGTGACGCTGTGTGCTGGCATCAGTTAATTTGTATGGTTAATAAATTTTTTTACTTTTCCAATATTGATTGGCTTTAGTATAGCAGCAACACCACCCCAATATGATTTATTTTTATTAATAGGAACAAAGATAGCTTTTTTAAGCAGTGGTAATAGGCTGAAATTGACGAGTGGAAGTAGCAGCCAGCCACAAAAGATTTAATAGCTGTAGGAAACTCTACTGTTCAAAAAGCCCCCAAAATATTGTTATACATAAATGCACAGTATTAAATCACTTGTACTAACTATTTTAAAATCAACAAGTCATAAGGAATGAGTTTTGTGTTCGGACTGAAGCAAGATTGGATCTGAAATTTCCCTGGGGTAACTATATGGGGTAATCTTCCACCCACGGATCTGTACCTCAGCTGCATAGAGAAGTCATATTTAGCAGTAATGCTATGTGTTCAATGCTACATTGCTCTATACTGAATAGTGAACTAAGCAGCTAACACTATCTGTGAAAACACAGTAAATAGAAAAATACAAAATAACAGTATAAAGCTATCAATAAAAGATACTGTGTGTGTCTCAAACACCAAGAGAATACAAAACACTGTGCATAAACACCAATACAGTGCCAAATGTCTAAAACCACTTAATAACAGGGATCCCAACCTGAAATAAGTCATTTCAGGGAGGTGTCCTCTGTCCCAACAACAAGGAAGACAGCATCCCCCTGAAATGATGGCAGATAGCAAAGAAGCCAATGCTTCCCTTGCTATCTGCTGTTTTTTTTAGTATTCTGACAGCTGCTGCCGTTAGGATAAAACAAAGAATGAATAGCTAGATTGCTATTGGCTATTTCACTTTGCAATAGCCAATAGTAAGCAGCCTATTGCACCGCCCTCTGCTACTGTCAATAAAGGAGGACCTCAGTAATGGAGAACTTCAGGCCCACCTCTGCTGATTGACAGCAGCAGTGGGCGCTTGCAATAGCTAGTCTGCTATTGGCTATTTCAAATTTGCAATAGCCAATAGCAATCTAGCTTTTTGTTCCTATGCTGTTTTTTTTTCCCTGACTTACGGCGGACAGCGGCCCAGATGTCAAGAAAAAAAAAACAGAGCAGAGAAAGGTTTACTCTGCTAGATAAAGCAGAGTAAACCTTTCAGGGAGAAAATATTTCTCTCTCGGGTGTTGAGAGAGATACACAAGATACAAAATGTGTCTTGTGTCCCAAGTGTCTTTTCAATTCATTATAACTGATCATATAATGTGTTACCACTAGTGATATTGAACTTTCTTTCAGTGTCAAATCCATGCTTGCAATTAGTGATGAGCTGAACGCCCCCGTGTTCGGTTCAAATCCGAACTTTCGAACATGGGAGAAGTTCGTATTCGAACTCAAACTCAATACAAGTCTATGGGGGTAGAACATTGAAGATCAAATATCCCCATTTTGAAGCCTTATATGCAAGGAATTGGCCATAAAAGGTGTATGGGGGCCCGGGTACTGCCTTGGGGGAGATGTGTCAATGAAAAAAAAACTTAAAAAAAAAAAAAATTTTTAAAGGAGCAGTGATTTTAACATTGCTTAAAGGATAACAATCACAATGAAAAATTCCTTTAAATATCGCACCTGGGGGGTCCCCTAAACCTGCCTGTAAAGTGGTGCATCTGTATGATATATAGAATCTGCTGAAGCAAAAATGACATTTCTAAAGAAAAAAAAATGACATTTTTTTTAAGCGGGCAGTATCTCCTCCCAAACAATACTAGACCCTTAAGGTCTGGTAGGAATATTTATGAGGGACACCATCTAAAAAAAACACCAAAAAGTATGTGGGGTTCCCCCTCAAAGTCATACCAGACTGGTAGGAATTTTAGGAGGGATCCCATGTAAAAAACAAAACAATAACAAAAGTGCGTGGGGTTCTCACTTAAAGTCATACCAGGCTCTTAAGGTCTGGTAGAAATTTTAACGCACGGGCAGAAAAAACATGTCCATTGTGAAGAGCCGTTACCGGCTGTTTCACATACACACGATCGCCGGCTCTATAGCCACTGATCGCTTGTATGTGCTGGCTGGCTGTGCTCCCCCCACCCCACTTCAAGTCCTG
>NW_017306486.1:846555-868738 GCF_000935625.1 Nanorana parkeri
CCCCCTCCTGCGCCCTCACCTTCAATCCTGGGATCCGCTACCCCATCTGCAGCCTGGGACCAGCTCGGGAGGATGTCAGGAGGAAGATGGGAGGGAGATCAACATCTTCCTCCTTGCTGAGCTCCCTCCGTACTGTGAATGCGGAAGTGATGTGCAATACATCACTTCCGCATTCACCTGTCAGTCATCCAGCTGCTATAGCCAGAGAGAAGAAGCTGATGAAGCAGATCTCTGCTTCATCAGCTCCTTTGGGGGTCCCCAGGTGACATTAGGGGTCTTAAAGACCCCTAATGTCTCCATAAAGAGGACCTGTTAGTGTGCCTGTGCTATCACATAGGGGGATTGTTATGTCCTGTGTGATAGCAATAACATTAATTGTAAAAAAAATAAAAAAAAGTAAAAAATAAAATAAAAGTCACATATAAAAAAAGTTTAAAAAACCCCCAAATTTTGTTAAATCCCCACCCCAACGTTTACGCACATATAAACGTAAATACGCGTCAGTTGCAAAAGCGCACGAAAACGACAATTGCTTTACACATGTTACATATCGCAGCAAACATTGGAGAGCAATAATTTTAGGGCCATCAATCACTGATAACACTAAACTGATGAGCGGTAAAAGCTTTTAAAGCGTTGCCTATGGCCAATTTTGGATATTGTTGTTTTCTGAGGTTTCGCAGGCGTGCACAATTTTAAGGCTTGACATGTGTGGTGTATTTTTACCCGACGTGGCCCCGTCTTTTATATTTTACCAAAAAATTGGGTAACAATAAATGTTTTTTTAATTTTATATAGGGGAAAAGTTTAGAAAAAATAAAAATTTTGGTAATTTTTCCTTACTATAGTAAATAAAATTGTATAAAATTAATTTCAGTACACCGTTGCATGAAGGAATAAATGTCGGGCCTCTGCTTTCACAAAATATATACTTGTTTGGGGGTTTGAAGCTGTTTTCTAGCCAACAATATATATTTTACGCAAATAGTAAGAAACTGCTCTGGACACCAAGTGGTTAAAATAAAAATAAAAATGATTTTATGTTCCCGGGTACATTTTCGGGGACATAATTTGTCCGGGGATGGTCTCCTCAATCCGGGGACTGTCCCTGGAAATTGGGTGACAAATGGTCACTTTACACAGGAAGCCCTCACTATCTACCAGGGAGCCTCCACTGGCCATCATGGAGCCCCACTAACCAACAAGGATCCTCCACTGGCCACCAGGGAGCCCCCACTACCCACCTGGGAGCTACCACAGAGCTCCCACTAATTATCAGGGAGCCCCCACTGGCCACCACAGATCCCACACTGACCAGCAGAGAGCCACTGACCACCTGACAGTCCTCAATGGCCACCTGAGAGCCTAATTAGGGAGCCGCCTCTACTGCACACACACGCACCCGTGAAACTCTCTGTAGCCGTAGTGAGAGCCCGCACAGCTCACCTGAGAGCCCACACTGGCCACCTGAGAGCCCGCACAACCTCCTGAAAGCCTGCATAACCCTCCTAAGACCCTGGAGACATGAGATGGCAAACCCAGAGCAACATAGAGTATGTAGCTTCATATTATTCTGCATTGCTGTAATATGTATTGCTGGGATTTGTAGTCCTCTGTAGCCGGATTCCATTCTCCATTACTGTATAATGTATTGCTGGGATTTGTAGTCCTCTATAGCCGGTTGGGATTCTCTATTGCTGTATAATGCATTGCTGGGATTTGTAGTCCTCTATAGCCAGTTGCCATTCTCCATTGTTGTATAATGTATTGCGTATTGTATTGAATTATCCTTCGAACCAGAGGGACAGCAGTATGGATGAGGTAGTGATATAATGGTCGTGGGGGGTCGCAAAATGTTGTTCTGCCCCGGGCGTCCGCAACTCTGGTTACGCCACTGGTCCATTGAGACCATTTGCGTATCCCCGGCTTGTGGGAAAGCTTTATGGGGCATGGGAGGAGAATGTGTATGAACTTGTGTCCAACCCCTGAAGCTCTGAACCCCCGTAGGCTGATTTCCAGATAGATGTAGTAGCAGTACCTCTTGTGAGAAAGATAGTTGTACACTAGTGATTTTTGCAGGGGAAACAGAGGAGATTTTTTAGAGAAGTATTGCCAATGAGCTTTTTCTAATGTTTTCCTGTGTGGTAACATGAATAATGTGTCACTTTGTACCACTAACTTGTGGAAGCACCTGTGGCTCTTCCTCATTTGAACAGGTGTGATGAGTGACAGACTGAGGGAGAAGGTAAAACGGAAACATTATCATCTGTACTGCCTTAGGAATTGCTGCCAAGATAACATGAGACCCTTGGTCCCCATAGATTAATGAATCATTTTTTTTAGATTTTTTTAGACTGTAATTTTGATTATTCCACACCCCCTTCACTAAACCTGTGAAAGCTTGCTATACAAAACAACTGGCACCCAAGCTACGTGCAACCCCCCTAGAAAAATAGCCACTTTTGAGATGGGTGTGCTTACAAAACTACTGCCAAATATGTGGAAAGGGCCATTTTAATAGTCCATTTCCACATACTGAGACAAAGGTCAGCCCTTATTGCTTTCAGGGTAAATAGCATCACATATTAACATAAATACAATACTATATCTTTTCTTATTAGTATAAAAAAAAATGATTTGCTGTGCAAAATAATAAGAAAAAAATGAAGGTGCTGAAATCTGATAAGATCTTGACTGTAAAATCTTGCCATCTAATGCAAAAAAACAGCCACAATAAAAGAGAAAACATAGTGAAGAACTTTATCTTTTAAAAACTGAATTTCATTTTTCAAATAGCTTGGTTTGAACATAAGCCAAACCAAAGTACCAAAAGGCAAAGTTCAGTTGCATAACTTTGTTCGAGTTTAGATGTGCAAATATACACCGTTATAGGGAACATTTTCTTTTAGTGGATAATAGCAATTAACCTTTCTTCTTTTTGCCCCACTATTAAAAACAGGCAGAATAAAGACAAGAGGGATGCTACAAAATGTTTAACTTGTAATGTGTAAAAACTATGCCTAAAATTAAGGAACTAAAGAGCCATTTATGAAAAAACAGAAAACATCTGATGTAATGATAAAGTAAAAGGATTCTAGCTTATTAACACATGCTGTTTCTTGGTAAGTACACATATAATTCCTATAGAATTTCAACTTTTCTCATTGATCTGTTGCCTAAAGATAGATGAATGTATTTTTACTTATAAAAAAAAGCTTATATAGAGCATTATGTGACTGCACTGCTATACTTCTATATAGCATGATATTATTGTGAACCTGAAAATGTACAGATTGCATAATATATTGTTGGATAATTTAATCTACCGGTATGTTCTTGAAACTGTTGCTTGAATGGATTTTATAAAATTATTTTTTTGATGACAGATAGTTATCCTGTGTTTTTAGCAGTATGCATAGTTGATATTTGCTATAATTATGCTTTTAAATCAATTTGTTGTGTCACAGTGGCAGACTTTGAGTTTTGTAAGTTGAATGGAATGTGTATATATATTAGGGATGTACCGATACAAGTATTGGTGCCGATACTGAGCATTTTTATGAGCACTCATGAAAATGCCGTGATACTAAGTGCCGATGCTGGTGCTTAAAATTTTTAAACTAAAGCCAGCATTCACAAGAAGGCTGCTGAGGTCCCGCAAATCTCCTCCTTCCTGTGGAACCACGCCACCCGTGAGGCTGTCCAGGACCCCTGGTGAGAACCCGCATAGCCCACCATAGACCCTGCACAGCCCACCATAGAACCTGCACAGCCCACCATAGACCCCACACAGCCCACCATAGACCCCGCATAGCCCACCATGTTCCACGCACAGCCCCCCCGAGACCCGCGCAGCCCTCCTAAGACCCCACAGAGTCCTCCTGAGATCCTCCGTTGGACATCAGGCTGGCACCCCAGGGCAACACAGAGTTTGTAGCTTTGTATTACTCTGCATTGATGTATAATGCATTGCTGAGATTTTAGGTCCTCTATAGCCGGTTGCCATTCGACATTGCTCTATAATGTATCGCTGGTATTTGTAGTCATCTATAGCTGGTGGTATTCTGCATTGCTGAATAATATATTGATGAGATTTGTAGTGCCTCTTCTACAGCTTGGAGTTTGTGGCAAAACTAACAGATTCACAGCGTTTGCAGCTGGGTCTGGGCCCTGGTGCTCTACCACTACTCATAAATCATGTATTGTTTTAGAAAAACTGCCACATGACACTAAAAAAAGTATCGGTAATTGGTATTGGCGAGTACTTGAGAAAAAGTAGCAGTACTCATACTTTTCCCAGAAAAAATTGTATTGGTGCATCCCTAAATTTTTTTTTATCTATCTATCTATCTATCTATCTATCTATCTATCTATCTATCTATCTATCTATACTCTGCCGGACTGTGAGAGCGGTGTGGGAGGAGACGCCAGCCTCTCAGAGCTCTCCACCGAAGCTCTCGGCCGGCTGTCACTTTCTCTTCTCCCCGCTGGGACATAGAGCAGCGCCCAGCGGGGAGGAAAGAAATCGCGGATGCACCGATGCATTATGCCAAAAGTGCAATTTTCGGCCGATATGTTTTCGGCGGCCGATATATCGGTGCATCCCTAGTTACTATACATAGGGGTCTATTCACTAAGCTGCCGTAGGCAGCCGAGTGAACGGCCGACCTGAAGCGAAGTGAGCTGAATGCTGTTCAGCTATTCACTTCAGGCTGGTATGGCTGATTTCAGCCGTATATCGGCTGAAATCAGCCATACATCAGGTGGCTTCATGTGGCTTCGGGTTGGCCGAACATGCTCACCATGTTCGCTAGTTGAAATTGAAATAGCCAATAGGAATCTAGCAATGCATTCCTAAGTTTAATTTTTTTATTTATTTTATTCTGACAACAGCCAACGGCTCGATGTCAGAATAAAAAAAAAAGCAGTGTTTCTCTCATGGGAGGCCGGGAGAGGAAGATGCTGATCTCCCTGCAAGTGGCCGGAGCCAGCCTCAAGATCACGGTTGGCTCCGCCCAGCTGTCAGAAGCAGGCTGTCGGCCGGCCAATGGCCGGCCGCTCGGCCAGCTTCGGCTTTCACCTCGGCTCAGTCGAGCCAAAGCATATGCCTTCGGCTCGACTGACTTCGGGAGCTGTACGGGCTATAGTGAATAGCCCGTACAGAAGCCCTTCTGTTCTACTGAACCGAAGGGGTCCTGGGGCCGAAGCTAGCCGAAGGATCAGCCGAAGCTATGGCTAGATCCTTTGGCTGCTTCGTGAATAGACCCCATAGTATACAAAAGAAATACACATACAAAAAAAAAAGCACATATGATTGCTGCCAGTTTATGTAGGAGGTACTTATCCTTAAAACCTACTGAACTCATAAAACATATTTAGCTCACGTTTCAGGTTATTTATGCAATGTATTTGTTTTCAGGGTGAAAGCTTGAACAATGAATATCTTCAAGATTTTAAATGTTTTATTACTTGGGTTTTCTATAAACGCTTTTACAACCACTTCAACTGAAAATGGTAAACGTGAAGAATTTACCAATACTTGCGCAGTTATCTCATGCAGTCCACAAAAGTCCGCTGGATTGCCTGGCAGAGATGGAAGAGACGGTAAAGAAGGGTCAAAGGGTGAAAAGGGGGACAAAGGTAAATATTGATCCAGAGTACTGACTTTTACAGAGGTCACTGATTTCTACAAACAAACAAGAAGTAAAATATCAACTGGAAACACAGCAAAGAAGGTGTATAAAGAGTAACAGATGGGATAAGCATCACAAAGCTCACTGCCAGTATGAAAGCCCATAGTTAGATCTGCACTCCAGCACACAAATCTCTATAACCCAGAATTCATGTTACATGTTAGATCTTCAACAAACATTGCTTACACCCAATATTCAAACCACCAGCCTCATCTTTCTCTATTGCTTTCGGGTTCATTTACTAAAGGAGTTGAGAACCTTCAAACAACAAATTTTGTGAACATTAACCTCATTTACTCAATCATGTGCACATGAAATAAGTAAACATGAATATGTTTTTCATCTGATTGGATAACTGAAGTGAATATTAACTCAATGTATTGTGTAAAGATGCTTCACTCCTTTAATAAATCAGCCTATATGTCTCATGCTGCTCTACTACAAGTAATACCTCATGACTCTTAAATGCACACAGTGCTTCAAACATAAAAAATATACAGTAGACAGTGTTTCTTACCTCTCTTAGCAATCAGTGACTCATGCCTCTGATTAAATGCAGTGCCTCATGTTTCTGTATTACACATATTGTTTCATATATGCAGTGCCTCACATCTCTTTATTATCATCACAAGATTGCCGTTAAAGCCATCACATAGGATAAAGAATGGTCAAGTTTTCTCCTGCAGACCCAGTTTTGATATACTGTATGTACTTTCAGGCTTATTTCATAACTAGCGTAATGGCAGAAAGTGGCGATCCATAGCCTCAAGTCAGATTTACGTTTTGTGGAATCGGTTACGGAGTAATTGCAGGTTGCTGTGGGTTACTGCACTTTAAGCCTCATCATTATTTTGCACTGCCATATTACTTCCCTGCATCTGTATCTAAAGGTCCATTCACACTGGACGAACACTGGTAAAAGCAACGACACATAGGAGGTTATTCAATAAAGAGCCAAAGGATCCAGCCGTAGCTTCGGCTGATCCTTTGGCTCACTTCGGCCACCTCTGCCCTTTGGTTCACAATAGCCCGTACAGCAGCTGAAGGCAGCCGGGCCAAAGGCATATGCTTTGACTCGACTGAGCCGAAGTGACAGCCGACGCAGGGAGAATGGACTGGCGAAGGGCCGGACGTTCTCCATGCAAATGACAGCTGGCTGGAGCCAGCCGCAATCTCACGGCTCGCTCCGCCCAGTTGTAATGACAGATCAGAATCCCCAAATGACCTGGGGACGCTGAACTGTCATTAAATAACCCCCATAGCAAAAAATAGTTTACATTACTATGATGCATTTATATGTGTTGCATTTATGTGCAATAACATGCAATATGTTTGCATTTTAATGCACCTAAAAATGCATATAAAATGAGTCTAAACACTTTAAATGCAACCCAACGCACAATAGGCTAACAATGCGATGCTAACTGTGAGACAGAAACTCTGCAATAGATTCACAATAAATTATTTGCTTAAAGTGATATTTAAGTCAAAAGTGTTTAACCACTTGCTGACCGGGGTGTTAAACCCCCTTCCCATCCAGTATTAAGCTCTGCAGTACTTTGACTAACATTTATTCCGTCATGCAACGCTGTACTGAAATTAATTTTATCACAGCACGGAGGGAGATCAGCAAAGAGGAAGATGCTGAACTCCCTCCTATCTATCTCCTGATGCCCTCCCGAGCCAGTCCCTGGCCGCAGATGGGGTAGAGGATCCCGGGATTGAAGGTGAGGGGTCAGGAGGGGGTTCGGCGGCACTCGAGGGGGGGACGACAAAATCGCACCATACAACCGATCGGCGGCTATAGAGCTATTAGCAAAGGCACACTGACAGGTCCTCTTTATGGAGACATTAGGGGTCTCTAGGACCCCTAATGTCACCTGGGGACCCCAAAAGAAGCTGATGAAGCAGAGATCTGCTTCATCAGCGTCTTCTCTCTGGCTATAACAGCCAGATGACTGACAGGTGAATGCAGAAGTGATGTAAGAGCTGCTGCTATAGAGCTGCTGATCGGTTGTAGGTGAAAGAGGCGTTAACGGCTGTAAAAACGAGCGGGTCTTTCCTGCCCGTGCAGGGGACGCGCGCGAGCAGGAAAAAAATGCCGTCTGGAGACGGCAACCCGCTGATGCGAGTCTGACGTCCGTCCGTTTTTTCTTAACGGGCGGACGGCAGGAGGTTAAGCTATTTCAAATGCTAATGAAATCACTTACAATAGATGCTGCTTCTTGATGTTTAAAAAAAATTGTTTCCAGCAGAATCAGCTGGACCCCTGAACACTGACCCCAATATCCTATTTTAGGGGGCCCCTTTCTTTTGCAGGGTCCTATGGAGCCACCCTTGTGTATGCAAGAAAGCTGTGTGTGGCTCCACAAACAAACAGGCATAGCAAGGCAAGACATTCCCTTGCTTTCTAATGGTCCCTTTCTCCCTCCTCCTGTCTCCCTTCTCCAAGCTAGTAGATGGGCAGCAGCTGAAGGCTGTGCTGTCCCTTTTGATCCAGTAGTTAACAGGAAGACAAGACATAGGAGGTTATAAGGGTTTCTGGAGGGGTGTAAATGACCGTCCAAGAGAGATATATTTTAAAGGAATATACAAAATTTATTGCTAATACATGCTTGATTAATTGCATACATGATTCAAAACAATCTTATTAAAAATCAAAACCCTGCAGAGGATACATTGGTATATTCATTATTATCAACTCTAAAATTCATTTGGTCCGACAGTTCATTATGTTGTTCAATGTAATTCAGATGTGGTTACATTATTATAATCAGATGGTAGTTTTCAAAGCATAGCTTAACTTAATAGGCCCCGACGCGTTTCGCCATGGGCTTCACCAGGGGACCCATTGAGGATGAATCATGCCGGGTTGATCTACGGTATGAGGGAGAAGTGCCCAGGAAGCCAGTTAGGAGCGGGCAGGGAATAGACCCACCGTTGTCTCCACTGCTTACTTGGTTTGTCACACCTGGGACCCCGGGGTCCTTTGTGGAGGAACCTATATGCGGTATCGAGTCGTCCAATCGCAGTCGCCAGGAGTATTAGTTCTCTCAGATCGATATTTGTGGTTCGTGTGATTGCTGCTTTCACTCTGGAGTGCAGAAACTAGCCTGTAGCGTCCCGTGGCAGTCCCCACCTAATTATGTAATTAGGGGGAGAGGTGTAAAACTAGGTATACACAGGGGGACTACCCATAATTTAGTTAGTAGTTAACAGGAAGTTAAGGGAAATAGAGCTGAGAGAGTTGGAGTCAGCTCTTTGGAAATATGATGAAATGCTTGGGCAAAAATGTAAAGAAATAGGTTGTTGGGCAATGTAAATTTTTTTCATTATTGAAAAAAAGTTTGAGAGTTTAATACTACTTTAAGAAAAATGTATACTATTAGGCATGATTCAAAACATGCTGAACAATAGAAATAGGGTTTATATGCACTTTAAGATTACTTTTTGGCACAGAATGAACTTATCATAATGTGCAACTAGTGAGATCTTTGTTTTCCCTGTGAACCCCAGAATGTCTTCAGTACGTGGGCCCCCTTAGCAATTTATTTACAGATTTGTGTTTTGTTTGCTGGGTCTTATCCAGTGGTATACTGTAAAAATGATTCGTATGATGGTGGCAGATAATATTCAAGCAATGCTTCGAAATAAAGGGAAGGTGCACACATATTGTATAATAATCTTAAAGGAAACCTTTCCTGAGAGCAATACACATGCTGCCATTGATGATGAGTTACTAAAAAAAGCTAAAAGCTTGCAAAGATTACTAAGAAGAGAACCAAGTGCAGAACTTGTTTAGCATCCTCATGGGACCCCTCTGGAGTCTGGGGCTTTGGACAGCAACCTGTTCTGCCCCTATTATATTCCGCTACTGCTTACCTGTTTATGTAGTGAAATGCGAGTGAAATGGTAACAGATCAGCAAAAATATCATTGCTAAAAATAACAAAACTCCTCCAATAAGCACATGAAGTAATCTACATATATAGTATATCCAGTGGGTTGTCTATTATTACTGGAAAACAGTGATATTTACAGCATTCAGTTTAGGTTGGATCTTAAGGGGTCTATTCACGAAGCTGCCGAAGGATCTAGCCATAGCTTCGGCCGATCCTTCGGCTAGCTTTGGCCCCAGGACCCCTTCGGTTCAGTAGAACCGAGGGGGTGCTGTACGGGCTATTCACAATAGCCCGTACAGCTCCCGAACATTGCCGAGCGGCTCAGTCGAGCCGAACGCATATGCATCGGCTCGGCTGAGCCGTGCTGAAAGATGCACTGCTGAGCATGTTCGGCCGACCCGAAGCCATGTGAAGCAAGTCGATGTACGGCTGTTTTCAGCCGATGTACGGCTGAAATCAGCCGTACCAGCCTGAAGTGAATAGCCGAACAGCGTTCGGCTCACTTCACTTCAGGTTGGTCATTCACTCGGCTGCCTACGGCAGCTTAGTGAATAGACCATAAGTTTTGCTCATGTCTGAAGACCGTGACACATTGCACGCAAAGCCGTGCAGAGCAAAGCAAAGCTGTCCGACACGGAGCTTTGCGTGCGGTGTGCGAGCTGAGTGCAGGCGGATTATTGACTGCACCTTCAGCCAATCGGCACGTGCGTAACAACCCGCCAGACGTCGCATCCTGACACGCAGGTTTATATATAGTTTTCATCTCGCAAGCTGACGTGCTGGGGGGAGAATTACATGGCACACTGCACACCAAGGCAGCGCGCCACCGTTCCGCGCTGCTTCGCGTGCAGCGTGTCACAACCTTGATAAGGAACATACAACTATTTTTTTCTTTACGCTGATTTTTGGAAAGTGCTTTATATCAATGTGATTACATTTGTAAGTACAACTAATGTTTTTTGTAGCTGATGAAATTAAAACAATAGGGTAATGACATATTTCTAAGGCAGTACTCAGTTTCCAGTATTTAGGATTTTTGTTTAGGAATTCAGAAAATTGCACAATTGTTAAACTAGATATTGCATTAATTACAGTATATTTACACAATTTAAACAAATTAAACAATTTAATTTATATGATAATTACTGTAACTGTAATTACTGATAATGAACCGATTCCTTCACAAAGGACAACAGGGGTCTCGGGGAAGTCAGGGACCTCCGGGAAAGATTGGTCCGCCAGGAGCAAAAGGTGACAAAGGTTCCATTGGACAAAAAGGAGAACAAGGTGTCAGTGCTACATCAGGTGAGATAGCCTATTTAGCCTATTGCCAGTGTTTATCAATTAAAGTCTGTTCAAAGAGTAATTCAGGTGACTTATGGCATAACCATCACTGAACTCTGGGTACAAACAATTTTACAAAAATATATTGCTTAATAGCCACAAAGGATATAAATCTACTTTGTGTGCAACAAATGCTTTTGCAAATCCAGGGAGTATGAGTAGTGGTGATATCACCACTACACTGCAAATAACCTGTGCAGAGAGCAGATCTGTAGGAGGGACCCAGCAGGCCCCACCCACAACAGACTGCATGCAGTAAACTACATGGGGTGGATACAAGACCAGTGACCCTGTACAAGATGAGAGAGCAGCAGTGATTTTTTTTCATTATAGAAAGCTCCTGCACAAAGCAAAGTTTCACACTGCATTACTGCACAGATTTGGAAGACATACAGAAAGCACATCGAGATTCAACAATACACAGGCCTCTTATATTTTGGCAATATTTGTTCAGCTCTAAAATCACTTCATGTATTTTTAAAATTGTACATGATTTCCAATTATTGAAAAACAGTTTGATGTTTTAAATGATGTTTTATCTTACAGGAAATAGTTTATATAAATATAGTGGAGCCTTCATAATCCACACTCCTCCTTTCCTTAAAGTGTATTTATACTTTTGCAGCCAAATTGGTATGACACCTATTAGTGCTGGTATTTGTTGCTTTATACACTTTTATTCACTGTTTACTGGATTTGCTGTGAATTTCAATAAAGTCTGAAGTATTGGAATTCTCTGGATAGTGCGTTCTGTTCATATACTACTACCTATTTATATTTGTTACATATTCCCCTTTACAAAGCATCATTTGTTTAACCGCTTGAAGACCAGGTGTTTAGACCCCCTTCCTGGCCAGGCCGTAGAGCTTTCTTTTGGTGGTATTTAATCACCACTGCAGTTTTTATTTTTTACTATAATTAGGAAAAATTACTGAAAATTTTGAAAAAAAAATGTGTTTTTTTTAACATTATGTTAGGAAACATTTATTATTACCCAGTTGTTTGGTAAAATATAAAAGACGGGGTCACGTCGGGTAAATAGTAAACAGTAGAAAGGCATCATGGCACACTCACAAGTCAGCATGTAAAACAACTTGTCTCACCACTAAGGTTAATAACAGAGGTTTGGATACACGTCTTCTGCAGAAAATGTGAAAGCCGCACAGCCGCGCCAAGGCACCTCTTATAGTGCGGTCCTAACTCTAAACTATGAGAGTCTCCATCTTGGAGCACATCAAACAAACGTGGCCACCCTCCAGAAGAAAGGACAGAGTCAGCATGAATTTAACTAGTTAACATCCGCGGTGTTAAACCCCCTTCCCATCAAGGCCATTTTTCAGTATTCAGCGCTGCGGTACTTTGACTGACATTTATTCCGTCATGCAACGCTGTAATTAAATTCATTTTATACCATTTTTTAGGGACAGATAGAGCTTTATTTTGGTGGTATTTATTCACCACTGGGGTTTTTATTTTTTACTATATTAAGGAAAAATTACCGAACTTTTTTTAACAAAAACTGTTTCCCCTATATTAACTGATAAAACATTTATTATTACCCAATTTTTTAGTAAAATATAAGAGACAGGGGTCACGTCGGGTAAAAACCGTTCGCGGCCATATGTAACATGTGCGGTAATGGGAGCAATCGTAGTTTTTGCACGTATGCGCCCCAGACGCATGTTTGCATGCATGTATGTATGGGTGGGCACTTTAAAAAAAAATTTGTTTTATTCTTTGTTATGTTTAACTTTAAATTTGGGGGGGGGGGCTTTCATTTTTTTTCCTATTTTTTTTCCTATTTTTTTTCACTAAACTTTATTGCTATCACATAAAGGGGCAAATAAAAAACCCCTGTGTGATAGCAAAATATGTGGCAGGTCCTCTTTATGAAGACATCAGGGGTCTCCAAGACCCCTAATGTCACCTAGGACCCCCCAAAAGAAGCTGATGAAGCACAGATCTGCTCCATCAGCTTCTTTCCAGCTTCTGAAGCTGAAGAGTGACACAAGAATGCGGAAGTGATGTAATATACAACACTTCCGCATTCTGGCAGCGGAGAGGGGACTGGAGGGAGCTTGTGTACCGATCTCCCTCTAATCCCCTGTGACACAGGCACCATGCTGATCCCGGGCTCGCACCGGGCACAGCGGAGCCCGGGACAACGGGGGCGGGGGGCGCGGAGAGGGGGCACCGATCGTTACCCCATACAAGCGATTCGCCGGATTGCTTGTATGTTAACAGGCATCGCTGCCTGTTTTTGAATATCGGGCATTTCCCGATCTTGTCTGAGATCAGATCTAGAGAGCTCCTGGCCGCTCGTTTTTTTTACAACGGCCGGCCGGGAGGTAGTTCAAAAATGTTGCTTACCATTTTACTTGTTCTTTTGTAAAAACTCCAAAAACAAAGTTTTTCCATTCTGTCATTTCAAGGAGGTGGCCTGAGGGGGTTGGGCGTAAATGTTAACCATATTAAGCCTGTCTGTACTATGTTGCAGATCTCATTATCAGTTGGAAACTAGATTTGAACATTGTCAGTCCTAACAAAGGATTAAAGATAAGAAGCTTGGCTTCCTATATTGTATGTTAATGACAGGAAACTGATACTCCTTTTCTTGGGGACAGACTCAGTCAAAAATTGTTCAGAGTAGTCTGCAGTCTTATCTATTTCATGTTTAACTTAAGCAAAAGTCAACTGTTAAGTCATCATCTCCATCTTGCTGTTAACTTAATCAGAAAACATTGATGCAGGAATATGACAAGAATGGCAGGGAATTTGTTGACATGCCAACTGTGGTTGACAGCCTGGTGTCATGTTAGCTATGTTGTGCAAGAGGCAGGATGGTAGCAACTAGGGACAAATTAACTGGGCAAAGTTCGGTTTACAGGAGGGTCAGTGAACCTAGTATAAAGTCTACTAAGCCTGAACTCTATTGAAGTCTATGGGAGCTTATTCTTTTTTTTTTTCCTGGCCTTTTTTTCAAGGCCAGTTTGCAAGCTTTTGTTAAAAACAGCATGGGTAGATGGCCACTATCATGGGTCACTGACATGTACAAATGAAAACAAAAATTATAAAAAAAATTCCATATAGCAGGAAAAGGGTTAAAAATTGCATGTAAAGTTGGGGAGCAGTATGACAACTGCAAACAGGGATCTGCCATTTAGCAGCAGTAGATATGTGCGATTCGTTTCGTTCCGAATCAAAATTCGGAAGAATTTTCCAAAATTCGGACATATCTGAATTTCCGAATCCCAATGCATCCGAATGTGTCCAAATCCGAATTTTCATTTCTGAATTTCGGATCCCTTCCGAATTTCGTTCAAAAACTAAACTGAATAGAACATGACTTTTCTGGCCAATCAGATGTGTTTTTTGGTTTAATGGGTCTGAACACGAAATTTAGTTTACGGCAACATGGGAGCCAAATACAGGATGAACATATAATACTAAAGCTGAGGCTTTACCACAGAAAACCATATACAGATATTATTACTAAATATTATTAATACTAAAGCTGAATTTCCTAGACCCGAATGGCATTCGGGATCCGAATTTCCAAAATGCAATTCGGAAATTCGGATCCCTAATTCCATTCGGGTATAGGAGATTCAGCTTTAGTATTAATATATTGTTTTCTGTGGTATTCGCAACGACTATTCGTAAACTCATTCAAAACTAACGAAAATTCGGATTTCGTCCAAATCCGAAACCCGAACCGAATTGAATTTCAGATCAGAATCCTGAAATAACAAAATATCCGAACTGAATCAAATTTTTCCGCAGCTTTCATGTCTAAGCAGCAGTAGCATGTCATGTTCGGATTTCCCACAAATTGAGTCGTTTTTTTCTACATTTAGCCCTGCTCCGGGCAAGCAGGGCTAATTTGCAGCTGCTCGTTTTGCACAAAAATAAAAAAAATAAAAACAACAACAAAAAATGTAACAAAAAATTAAAACCCTGCCGTCCCCGCCATCTGGTTGCCATTCTCCATTGGAGAGGGGGGGTTTGGCGAGGAGGGGGGCGCATTGAGGAACCCGGCCTAGGGGTAGCAGATAGTAAATCCGGCCCTAGTCATGATCATATTTGGTCAATGATGTCACTAAGAATCCTGGGCCTATTTGTTTGCAAACAGAAGCCCTTATTCATTTACTTAGTGGGGAGGGTCAGACATCTGGAGCCCCCCTTATTATAATGCGTCCCCCATCCAGATCCCCACATCCACCAGGCCAGGGATGTGGGAAAGAGGCCCTGATGCCTTGCCAGTGGGGAAACCTTCCAGTGTTGAGATGATGTGGTATCATTTGTTGGGGTGGAGCATGCTCTCTGCCCCTCCCTTTTCTGACAGCCAGGCTGCATGCCTGGGCTCCCCCTCCACATCCATTTTTATTAAAGATAAGAGTTTAGTATGGGTTTTTGAAGGACCACATGCCATTTAATTTTTTTGTGTGTGTAGGGTCCCTCTTAAAAACCCATATGACACCCCTTTTATACCATAATGGTCTGGTATAAATTTTATGGGGAACCTCACATCAGGTTTTTTTTATTTTGCAGGGCATGTGGCATGGTATGTTTCAGGATGGGTGGCACACGTTTGCTGATCCTGCCCCCCCTTCCCCAATCCTGGCCACCAGAATGCCTGGATAAAGGGTCTGGTATGAATTTAAAGGGGGACCCCAAGCAAAAAAACAACAAAAAAGATGCATGGGGCCCCAAGAAGTCTATTCAAGACACATCCTTAATAAGGGTCAGGTATGGATTTGGAGATGATTCTAGGCTAGGGGGTCCCCTTCAAACCAAACACTTATCAAGGATAAGGGTCTGGTGTGGATTTTGGGTGGAGCCCCACACCTTTTGTAGAAACAAAACAAGGCCATCCAAAAAATTGCATAGTTTTTTTTTATAATTATCACTTTTACATAAATATATCATACAGGTGTGCCACTTGTGCAGGTTTAAGGTATTCCTAAAGCATATTATTGAAAGGATTTGTGTATTTTTAATGTTGCCCTTTAAGCCACATTGAAGCACTTCCTTCCAGCTGAATGGTACTTTTTAAAAGTACATGGCTGCCATGTCAGTGCCCAGCTAGCCATGCCTCTTTTTATCAAAAACGTTGTAAATTGTCTTTGAAAAAAACCAAACAACATTCTGGCACTATGTTCAGGGGTTTGTAGATTTCTTCCAATGTCCAGCTAACTGAATCTTACTTAGTTTGCTCATCACTACTGTCGATGCATTTAGCAGTGATTAACTTTGGCCTTTCTAATTAGAGGTTGATACTGTCAAGGACCAGTTGAAGGTGTTTGAAAGAGAGCTACATCTGCTTCAAGCAAGTCTTAAAAAGTATAACAATAGTAAGTAACAATTTTGGAGTGATTTAATGAAGTTCAAAATATGTAACAGAACTTTAATTTTGCATATTTTTCTCTCTTGAGCTATGAGGCAGGAATATCTATTTCTTGCTTTCTAGTGCACTAGCTCAATATCGAACCCCACCCTTCCACCCCCAATGCTGGCTCTTCTGCTCACCAAGTCAGTCTAATAATATTGATGTGAGAGGAATAGTTAATTACTTACTTCTGTATTACCAAGCCAATCATTTCCTGACTTTAGTCACTGCAGCAGAGGCCAACCAATGTTCACAACAGTGGATTCCATTGGAAGATACAATTTTCAGATCACATTCAAACCATGGGGATCTATTCCGTATTACAGATCTCTCATCTATGTACAGTAATCTGTACTGAGAGCCCAGAGATGTGTTAAGGAGACACTAAACTCAGGAGTTAAATCTTAAAAATGCATTCAAGTGCCCTAACTATTAACAAAAGTGTAGCTTATTCATGTATCACTGAGCTGTAGATCCTCAAATCATGTCTGAATTCATGCTGACACTGTCCTTCCTTCCAGAGGGTGGCTACTTTTTTTCCCCATGGTCCCTGTGTGTGTGGCAAAGTAGTCACTGCTCCAAGCTTGCTCCCGTGATGGACTACAATCTCAAGTTTAGTTTACTCATTTGTATTTTAGTCCATCACAGGGGGGGAATTTGGAACATTAGCTACTTTACAACACACACAGGGACCATAATCTGTTTCGCTTGCAATTTTTCAGTTCTGCTCTTCCATGGCGGGAAACAAGCTGGTGAGAAAGTATTTGTGACCAATGGCCTTGAAGAAAACTTTGAAAATGCCCAGAAGACATGTAAAGAAGCTGGAGGAA
Source organism: Nanorana parkeri (assembly GCF_000935625.1). NCBI lineage: Eukaryota > Metazoa > Chordata > Amphibia > Anura > Dicroglossidae > Nanorana > Nanorana parkeri. The sequence continues at coordinate 863,713 of NW_017306486.1, forward strand.
ATTTGGCTACTGCAAGAAATGCAGCAGATAATAGCGCTGTCCAAGAGATTCTTCACACTAAGGGAGAGACAATCAAAGCTTTCCTAGGTATATCAGATCTGCAGGTTGAAGGGATATTCAAGTACTTGACAGGAGAGAAGATGACGTTTACCAACTGGAACCTAGGAGAGCCAAATAACAGCAAAGACAATGAAGACTGCGTAGAGATTCAGGACAATGGTAAATGGAATGACATTCCATGCAATTTACTGCGACTAGTTATCTGTGAATTTCAATAGAATTATTTTAACCTATGGCAGAAGTATCCATTTTGGGTGTGGATATTTCACTATATGTTTATCTTCTAAAGTGTATGAAATAAAGAAATATCAAAAGTAACATTGTGTTAGAAGTCTGTACATAGATTGAATATGAATGATTTTGGTGCATTCCTTTTTATGTGTTTGAAAGCATGAACGTTCAATAACCTGGCATCATAGAATAGTGTAATTAAAAGGCTTCCTTAGAGACAAAAACAGTTGTTTACAGTGTATATGTTTGTGACAAAGTTAGGACCCTAAAGAACGGCAAACTAAATAACGCTGAACTTCAAACAGCTAAATACACTCCAAAGTGATACATACTTGAACTATTTTACCTGCCAATAGATCTGCAAATCAGTCCAGTCAGTCTATTGATCCAAAGCCCTCTGCTAGACAGCACAGCCATGTCTGAGGCCTCCGTTTCTCCACTAAATCTAAAGTATAACTAAAGGTAAAGCTTACTTTTAGATTTGGATAGACTGGTGAAGTCTGTTAGGGATCTTTATTCTTTCTAATTGTTCTGATCACCAATGTCACTGGAATAAAAGTGAGTGTAAATCATTTTGAGTTGACACCAAAACAGGAATAGAAGGGAAATCTACTATTGGGGATACTAGTTCCAGTGACATATTTCCAAGATTGAATTTCCCTCACAATGGAAGGAATTCAATGTTGAGTTTATGGTGCAAGAAGTAGAAATCTCCCCAAATGAGACACAGATAGCAACAAAAATACATGACGGTGGTATTAACTTTTAACTACTCTAACCCCCAAAAAAGCTTTTGATTTTAGATTTATTTTAACCATTTGACGTCAGGGGTCTTAAGCCCACTTCCTGTTGAGGCCATTTTTCAATATTAAGTGCTGAGGTACTTTGACTGACATGTATTCAGTTATACAATGCCATATCAAAACTAATTATGTATCATTTGTTTGGGACAGATAGAGCTTTCTTTTGGTGGTATTTAATCACCACAGTTTTTTTTTTATTTTTACTATATGTAGAAAAAAAAGTACCAAACATTTTGAAAAAAATGTTTTTTTGGTAAAATATAAAAAATAGGTTCACGTTGGGTAAATAGATACCAAAGGTGTCAAGCCTTCAAATTCAGTGAAATAGCAAAAAAAAACCATACAAAAAATTGGCCATAGGTGACGCTTTAAAGTTTTTACCGCTCATCAATTTAGTGATAGATGGCCCTAAAATTATTACTCTCACTCCGACATAGTATGTAATATGTGTGGCAATATCGTTGTTTTTGCATGTAGGCACATCTGAAGGTTGTTTGCCTTTGTATGTGTGTGTACATGGGGGTGGGGGACTTTTAACAACATTTTTTTATGTTTAACTCATTTTTGTAAAGTTTTTTTTAAATTTAATTTAACTTTAAATCACATACAGGGCTAACAACCCCCCTATGTAATAACACAGATACAGTGTCAGGGCCTCTGAATAGAGACATCAGGGATCTATTATACCCCTAATGTCATCTTGGGACCCCAAAGAAGCTGATGAAGCGGAGACTTGCTTTACCAGCTTCTTCTCCAGCTACAGCAGTTAGAGAAATGACACGCTGAAAATGATGTAATACACATAATTTCTGCATTCAGTGATCGGAGGGCTCTTTCGCTGGCTGTTTGAAATGTTTACAGTGCCCTGTTCAGATGCATACTAAGGGGTGCATGCAAGCAGGAAAAAAACGAAACACAATCGCCATATATGTATGGCGACCTGCATCCAAAAACAAGCCGTCCATCCGTTTATATACAACAGAGGGACGGCAAGTGGTTGAAGTATATGTTAACTCGATCACTGAAGCCTCCCACAAGCTTTATCGTTTTAGTTTCAAAAGTAATTTTCAATGTTTTTAAATTGATAGCTTTAATTAAAAAAAACACATTAATCCTACCATAAAGGTCATTCTACAGACAGGAGCACACACCTGTGAAATATTCAAAGGCAGTTATGAAGTTACACCTCTAGAAGCCAAATGTCTGTGGAACCCTCAATGTTGAAGCACCTGAGCTCCAAAAGGTTGTAGCAGCATTTACAAAATGTAGAAAGAACGGGAAATGTGAAACAAATTCATAGAGACATGGTTTTATGAGCTGGAGGAACTGGAATGGCCTGCACACAACCTTTTTTGAGTCAGGTTTTCTCATTCAACATCAGTACCTGACTTCACAATATGTATTTGGCAAATTCCCCCAGATGCACGCTATAATCTTATGGAAAGTTCTCCCAGATTGTGGACAATGAAGGGCCCCTATTAACGGTTTTGGAATTGGATGTCCAGCAAGTGCACATAGTTGTGATGATCAGGTGTCCACAAACTTGTGGCTATATAGTGTTGGTGACTAGGTTTTTAACAGAGGCTTATTTGCACAACAGATATTGTTCACATTATTTTTATTACAACATAGAAAACTTTTCTCCAAATTAATTCACAAACTAGTGGGTTTTTTTCTGGTTAACTGCTCACGTGTATATACTGACATTGCAATACTCACTTACTGGCAGCTGGTGTATTGCTCAATCCCTGGCATTTCCTGTAAATAAGAGTGAAATATTTACACAAAGCATGGTGTTCAAAGGTGCATGGTATGATGACCACAGTTGCAGATAAACTTTCAGCTTTCATAACATTTTATCTCTAATCTAAATTATACCATAATATCTAAAACATAAGCATCGCTCCCTTATTCCCTTGTTTTGTTGTATTTTGTCTTTGTCTCCATTGCTATCATGTGTGAGTCATACCTGTCAAAAGACGTTCTAACTCTTCCCTGCAATGTGCAAAAACGAATTAAAACTAATTTCTACTTTAACAGCATGTGTTCATAACCACTCACATCTCTCGGGCACTGATTTGCAAATATACAGAGATCAGCCATAACATTATGGCCGCTAAAGTGAATAACATTGATTATCTTGTTATAATGGCATCTGGAAGTGGGTGGGATATATTAGTCAGCAAGTGAACATTTTGTCCCTGAAGTTGATGCTTAAAAGTGGAATATGGCAAGCGTAACTATTTGAGCAACTTTAATAAGGACCACATTCTGATGACTACGGGACTGGGTCAGAGCAACTATAAACCTGCAGGTCTTGTGGGATAGTCCAGGTCTGCATTGGAATGGTCAGGACCTACCAAAAGTGGTCCAAGGAAGTGAACCAGGGTCATGGGTGGCCAAGGCTCATTAATGCACCTGGGAGTGAAGGCTGGCCTGTGTAGTGCCATCCAATAGAAAAGCTACTGTAGCTCAGATTAGTAAAAAAGGTAATGCTGGTTCTGATAGCAAGGTGTGTGAACACACAGTGCATTGCATTGCAGTTTGTTGCATATGGGGCTGCATACCGCAGACCGATCAGGATCCCCATGCTGACCCCTGTCCACTGTCCAAAGTGCCTACAATGGGCACGTGAGCATTATAATTGGACCACGGAACATTGGAAGAGGGAGGTCTGGTCTGACGAATCATATTTTCTTTTACATCATGTGGATGGCTGGGTACATGTGCGTTGCTTACCTGAGGAAGAGATGGCAACAGGATGCACTATGGAAGAAGGCAAGCTAGCAGGAAACCTTGGGTCCTGCCATTCAAGTAGATAGAAGTGCACCGAAATGAAAATTTTACAACCGAAATGAAAAAAAATGTCTGGCCGAAACCGAAAACTTTTTCTAACTTTTTACATTTTTGTTAAATATTTAGTTTTTATTCCTTTTTTATAAATGTTTACATTTTTTAGCATTTTATTTTTATTTATTTATTTATTCTTATTAAATATTTTCATTTTTTACTTTACTTTTTACTTTTTACTTTACTTTACTTTACTAAACAGACCCCTGACATTTCCCTTTTAAAATAGAAAAAGAGATTGAGAACACAGAGCCCGCAATCTCTTTTTCTGTATCCCCTATTATAAATAAACAGGAATCCTCTATACTGAGTGTTCATTCATAACATGAGAACATAGTATGTTTACTATATCCACAATCATGAATGAACAGGAGGTGATGTAGATCACTTCCCATTCATTAATAATTTAGGATATAGTAGCCATACTATGTCCTCAATTATGCACAACCACTCAGCGATCACTGAGTGTTTGTACCTGCTCTCCATCCTGACACGCTGTCACAGGAGGTTGAGCGAGCGGGGCGGGGTGGAAAGCTCGATCTGACACCTGACTCCTCCCCTGCACCGCCGGCCTCCTGTGACAGCGCTGGCTGTCTTCTCCCCCACATACCACTCTCCTCTGATCTGTGCCATGAGGCTGATCTATGTGGGTGGAGAGACACTGGCCGCTCACAGCACTCTCCTCCTGCAGCGCCCGGCCACCTGTTACAGTTTCTTCCCTCTCCACTGGGACACAGAGCAGCGCCCAGCGGGAAGGAGAGAAAGAACGGATGCCAAAAGTGCCATTTTCGGCCGATATGTTTCAGCGGCCAATATATCGGAGCATCCTTAAAGGAGAACTGTGAGGTTAGTGCTTTTCACTCACCTCATAGTTTTAGCCGACCTGTGACAATGAGACTGTCACAGGTCGGCTCAGTAGAACGGGAGGTGAGCGAACATATACCGGCGTTCGCTCACCTCTCGATCCTGTCGTGGCTCTCTGCCGTGACAGGGGAGGGGCTGGATTCCCCCCTCCCCGCTCCGATCCGCCAGCGCTGACTGGCGGATCGGACGGGGGAGGGGGCGGGTACAGCTGGCTCTGC